>NC_060130.1:936004757-936320226 GCF_021461395.2 Schistocerca americana | reverse complement strand
GAGCATTTTTATATTGCGATTCGTAATTGCAGGGCAAACGAATGAAACGGTTTTTCAACATTTACTGTAGCGTATTTTAATTTATAGTATCATCAATGCACTTAATTTTCTTTGATATGTAAATCTGGCACTATTAAAATGGAGTACACTTGCAAGAGATACACTAAATGGGTTGCATTTCATAGTATTATTACCTCCTCCACTTCCCTAGTTCTTCACATGTCACATTTTGGGGGCCTCGCTGTTGTCACTTCATTACTCAGCACTTCGCTTTCGGGCATTATACGTCCGCAGTGAAGCGGGTCGCGTGACAAACAACCCGAGCGCGCGGATGTTAACGAGCTTTAGTTGAGAGGGCCATACGTGCGAAGTATCTGCACAATGGCCCAAAATTTCGCAAGATATCGATTGCAGGGCTTGATGTCTTGCTCATGTGTTTTTTTTCTCAAGAAATACAGTGTCGAGTGAATGAAGCTCCTATGGAAGTGTCATTAAATCTTTGCTATTACAGCACCGCTATGTAATAAACTACAGGGTTATTACAAATGATTGAAGCGATTTCACAGCTCTACAATAACTTTATTATTTGAGATATTTTCACAATGCTTTGCACACACATACAAAAACTCAAAACGTTTTTTTTAGGCATTCACAAATGTTCAATATGTGCCCCTTTAGTGATTCGGCAGACATCAAGCCGATAATCAAGTTCCTCCCACACTCGGCGCAGCATGTCCCCATCAATGAGTTCGAAAACATCGTTGATGCGAGCTCGCAGTTCTGGCATGTTTCTTGGTAGAGGAGGTTTAAACACTGAATCTTTCACATAACCCCACAGAAAGAAATCGCATGGGGTTAAGTCAGGAGAGCGTGGAGGCCATGACATGAATTGCTGATCATGATCTCCACCACGACCGATCCATCGGTTTTCCAATCTCCTGTTTAAGAAATGCCGAACATCATGATGGAAGTGCGGTGGAGCACCATTCTATGGTACGTTTAGCTCCCTGCTTGCTTTATTCGTCGACTTGCGCGGGCTACGCGTGAAACTTGCCCGCACGCGTTCAACCGTTTCTTCGCTCACTGCAGGCCGACCCGTTGATTTCCCCTTACAGAGGCATCCAGAAGCTTTAAACTGCGCATACCATCGCCGAATGGAGTTAGCAGTTGGTGGATCTTTGTTGAACTTCGTCCTGAAGTGTCGTTGCACTGTTATGTCTGACTGATGTGAGTGCATTTCAAGCACGACATACGCTTTCTCGGCTCCTGTCGCCATTTTGTCTCCCTGCGCTCTCGAGCGCTCTGGCGGCAGAAACCTGAAGTGCGGCTTCAGCCGAACAAAACTTTATGAGTTTTTCTACGTATCTGTAGTGTGTCGTGACCATATGTCAATGAATGGAGCTACAGTGAATTTATGAAATCGCTTCAATCATTTGTAATAGCCCTGTATTTATATCAGGGAACAAATGACGATTATTATTCTGCGGACAACGTAAGAATAGTCCGGAAGTCATACGAAGTGTGCTAAGGATTTTACTTATGCGGCAATCTTGTCAGTCAGCGTTAGGATGCGATCCCAGTCTGTTCTCTGTGTCGCCATAGCTCCCGAATCTCCGTATTTTTTGAAGTTACATTTATTAAACCTTGTCATTGTAAATTATTTTCGGTGTTTGTTAATAAATGCACCATAACGGCATCATGGAATTATTTATAATAGATTAGTTACCTGAATTTCCATTTATAGTCGCATAGGTAGGCCGTTTACATCTCTGAACGAATCCAGTATGGTATGAGAACAACCTCAAGGAAGTACATCAGCAATGGCAAGACAGAGAAGAGGAGTGGAGGGGCTGTACCAGTACAAATAGAGATAACGATCTCAAGGCCACAAACATTTTTCTGGAAACCCCCGTCCCTCTGCCCATGTCGGGGAATTGAGTGACGTACTTTCGAGATCAGGATGTAACTTCATGTGTGTGACACGTTTAGGACACTTGCGTGTGATACATTCGAGGTCAGGATATAACCTGACACCACACTCACATTTTACACGACAATGGAATGAATGTGACCTGTCTACTGTCAGAGTTCTAGGGCAGATAGTGATGTAAGACAAGCTCACCCTCCCTCTCCTACTGAAACTTCCCCTTTGAATGTAAAGAAAGACTGTGCCGGTAAACTTCTGCGTTATTTGATACTGAAACAGCTGAGTAAAACTGAATGTACTCAGATAGTTTTCTTTTTACTTATTCTGATCATTTCTAAACTGACACACAATATTTTAGCGCAACGCAATCTGACTTAATAATCCCTACAAAAGAATAGCCCTCACTAACTATAACCTATCCTTCATCAATGACTTACCTCACTAAAATCTTCGTTACTCGAACTACTGGAATACAGCCAATACTGCCAGCTAAATAAAAGATTGTAACTACTGACGGCACTAACTACTGATAGGTATATACTTAGCAAATGAAAGATTTTGATAGAGAGCAAACAATGTATTTACCTTAATAATGTACAAAAGTCATTATATATATGGGCTCCTATATATATATAATTTGTGACATCCAGTTTCACAAATTTCCTTTTTCTGACGGACACACGTCCAGATCGTCCGCTCGTATTCACATCTCAAAAGTGTGGCATCTCTCTCCCCATATCGACCACTGCTGGCGGCACACCTCCAACTGCCCAACGCTACGGGCTGTTCACATCCAACTGCCCAACACTACACTAGCGAATATTCCAACAATGAGTCCAACCAGCCACAGACTGCACACAGCGCAGTCAGAAATTCTAATACAGACCGCTACATGGCGACACCAACATGAAAGCCTAAACAGCTTACTTACGCTACTTAAAAAAGGACATAAATAGTATCATAATTTAGGAGATATAACTCTTTGACGTTACAATATATGACTGAATTACTACAATTTTTATTATGTCATGGCACAGTCTGCAAAATGACGATAAATATTACCATAATTTAGGGGATAAGGCACTTTGACATTAAAGCATAATGATTTCATAACATATTCTGCAAGAAATCGGGAAACATCGACAATGATTGAAGATGTAAAACACTTTAACATTACAGCATGTAATTGAGTTATTATAATTTAATGATGTCATGGCATATACTGCTCAATGGTAGTAAATATTCACATAAATTATGATATAAGACACTCTGATATTACAGTATGTTACTGGGGCGCTGCTAAATTACTACAAATTAATGACATCATGATGTTTCCTGTAAGCATTCCATCAACGACCATCTGCCATTGCTATTTGCAATTTTTGACCGATATTCTCCAAATCCCCACATGTAAATATGTGATTTAATATATATTTAACAGTTACTGCAGCGTTTTATGAAAAAACTCCGATATATCTCGTTAAAACGACAAGCACAATACGATATTTTAACGAATACACCAGTATCGCTCATTAAAACAATTAGCACAGTGCAACAAATATTACCAAGTCCTGTTATGTTAATAATGTATGACATCACTATAAGAGAGCCTTTGTGGGTTACAGTAGACTTGTAAATAAGTGCAAAAAAAACCACACACGACATCGCTAAAGTAACACTGTAAACACTGTAAACTCTTTTCCCCAACCCAAAAAACCCAACACCACCACTACCGGTATATATATAAACCGGACAAGTGGGAACAGGACTCACGCTCTGAGGGTTCCATACAAACTCAATTGTGTATGTAGACTGTTCATCTATAGATCTTGATGAGTGAGTTCGTGAGCATTAAAATACATGACAAAAGTGGTCATGTATTTGATTGTATCGACTTAGAAGCTTAAATACCTTTACGGTCAAGGGACCGCACAACTTAGTGTTTGACATGAACTGTAACTTGATACCACTATCTGTTCCTGAGAAAGAGGTGTCTTGACAGACAGAGGGCCAAGAAAGTCATCCTATAAGGGTTCCGTTTTTACCGATTGAGGTGCAGAGCCCTAAAGATGATGTCACAGCATCTTAAAGAACGATGACATCGCTATAAGGGTTCCATAGACAAATATAAGTTTATAACAAACTTGTAAATAATTATGGCAAACCAATCGACACACATGACATCGCTAAATTTACAGAGTGAACAGTCTCTGCAACCGTAGGATTGGAACAGGATTAACAAGCACTTTATTAAGATAAACGAAAAATAGGAGGTGTAATCTCACATGCAGTTATATCGCGTGAGTCTCCAGTGAACACTGCCTCAGCTGACAACCGAACAAGTGTGTTGCTGTCGCCTGCTGGTAAGTATCGTCCCACACAGGAAAGATAGTGGTCAGGCGGTCGGAGCCGAAAAAGCCACACAGATACAGCGGCATCGCCGAAGAATACGGGCCAGACACAATAAGAACAGCAGTTCGAGGACAAACACCAAGCAGTCTGTCTCAAAACGACCTAATGTATATTTCTATTACATGAGAATATTTCCAGTAATGAGTCGTTATTAAAATCATTACACCGCAAATGGGCAATCGTCCATCAGTGTGCTATTCCTTAGCTACTTTCCTAAAACTAAATCCGTAAATGCGAGAGCGGCGAATTCCTACGAATTCCACTTGTAGCGAAAAACCTCTATAGATTTTCATTCCTTGTTGAAGACGAAGATATAAATAACGCAACTGCTTTTGTCTTGGATGTTGGAAACGTCTCGATATTCACTGTAGATTAATTTCTTGGTGTTTATTTCGTTAATACTCTTTGATTTAAACTATAAGAACCCCCACAGACCTGCAATTCAGCGGTAGCCAACTATTCATATTTTGGGTCTGTCAGCCATACCATAGTGCTACCAGTATGAATGAGTTGTCAGTTTTATTTTGTGTTGATGCAATGCTGTCGAGATTAAATGAATTATAAACGTGTATGCCACTGAGCATGTCTGTGATTTGATGGAATAACTATTACCATCTTCCAGTTTAAGTTTGTCATATAATTCATTTCATTAAGAATCTTCTCTAATACATAATTTGTGATCTGTTAAGACCTGAGAAAGAGTTCTTGTCATCTGTCTGGTTTTTTTTTCTGCCGCAGTACCACTTACAGTCTTTACTAACTCCGACCGACTTGCGGGTAATTTCAGTATATAGATTTTTACGACAAGAGCTGAACATTTCGTCTCCCAATCCATTAGACCTAGGATGCCTCCTGTAAGTGATTTGACTCCTAGCTATACGAAACAGCTTTCCTTTCCAAATGAACCAACTTGTGTATTTTTTATTAATTGTACTATATTTATTTTCTGTCATTGAATATGACTAGTGCAGTATATCACATTTTCGAACAGGACCAGAGTGTTGACATGTTCAATCCTTTGAATGGTATTCAATATATTTGTACAATTGCTGTCTTTTCTCTAGAACCGATGTCAGACCGTGTATGTGTTTTCCTTAGTTTCACACCCCATATCAACATAATAGGTAAAGGCATGTGTGCTTTCTCTGAGCCACAAAAGCTGTTTTCCAACATGATTCATTGTTGCCCTCCCCCCACCCCCAACTGATTCCTTGTAAAACTTCCTTTATATCTGAGACTTTCATCATGTTTTTGGGTTCCGTAAGTATTATTATAGTGACATCAGCATAGACACTGAAGGTGAGCCGTCGTGTACAAATATATAGAGCTGACATGTGGCTGCTGACTGCACAGATTAATAGTTCCAAAGAGATGACGAACAGTGTTACTGATAAAGGGCAAGATCGTTGGATCAGCAGTTCTTCTGTAAGATATCCATTGTTTTTCACTTTGAAAACCATTTGGTAGCAGTAAACGGATTGTTATTTCCGTAAATCTCAAATCAATGTGTAGTAGCCCTAATGTTTGTGCCTAAGGCTACCTTGAGCAGAATGATGTATTTCTGAAGAAACTAATTTCATCTATGTTGCTTTCTTTGTGCACGTTATATGTCTGTTATGGCTCAAGGATATCTGTGAGGGCTTGCTTTAAACTTGTCGCTATGCCACAGATATGATTTTCGGATCCGGACGTAACAACATCATCAGCCTAAAACCTATTATTCTTTATGGGTTGTTATTCTTGGGTACAGGTTACCATAATTTTGGGCTATATGTCAATGTATAAATGCCCACGGCATTGCTTCTCACTCGGTAGCCTGTGAACGCTTTCCTGATGAATGGATATAAAGTTTCTATAAAATTCGTAGGAGATACCATCTACTCTGGTGTTCCTGTGTTTTGGCATGATTTTGTATTTTGTCTGTTTCTTGTTCTTTTTCCGATACTGATTCTGACAAAGTAGTAATATTTTTGGTGTGATAGATATAGGTTTAACCTCGTGACAGCCATGTTGTTTTTCATTTTTTTATTTAATTTCTCGATATCAGTTGTACAAGGTTCTTCCAGGGTGAAAAACAGCTCTTGTGGCTCAGTCACGAAAGAAATGCTGCCAGCTGATGCATGACAAACAGTGTACACAGAAGTCCAACTTTAGCTGTGATAGAATTTAATTCCCAGTATCCCCTACCAACTTTTTTGGGTGAGGAATGTATTTTATTTTAATGACTATGGTATGGTGGTCAGAGAAACTGTTAGAGACAATGCTGCAACCTTACACATCAATTCCACTTGTGGTGTAGATTCTATCAAGCATTGATTCTAATACTTCAGAAACACATGTAATAAATACCAAGTCGTTCAACAAAATCTTTCATGTTCAGTACTCCGATTACGTTTTATAGTAGACCACAGTCTACCACAGAAGGATGTTACACTTTTGAATCCATCACACTTAATATAAAAACGTAGTATTTTCCATCTATATATAGAATTTCGATGAGTGTTATAGCACTTTAACAAGGTTCTCGATTGAGAAAAATTATGTATCCTCAACTTTAATACAGTACTTATGCACAATATCCTGTCAATGTTGGAGTCTATACTAGTTCAGTCTTCTTCTTTGATGGAGTATTGATGTTTGTACGATCTCCCAGTAGTAACAAATGTTCCACTGAAAATCTACAATCTCTTGCAGCATATACACAATAGCCTTATTTTGAATTGCAGTTTACTTATGACAAATAGCAAATACTCCAACAGAGCAACGGAATGAGATTTGTAACAGAGGTTGCGACCAAGAGATGGTTTACAATGCACCTGTCAGTCCTGTGTTTTAGTGGAGTAATGCTGGTAATTCTACATGTAGTACAACCACATACACTTACCAAAAATTTTCCATTAAAGCCAACAGTCTTCTATGATGTATACACAACCAGCTAAAACATTACACTTATAGATGTACATATCTCATTTACATTATAAATTCTTTCCTGGGAGATATATAATTAAAAAATTGGAGACAGACAGAGAGTTTAATTTATGGTATTTACACAGCCATGATTATCTGGAGGGTATATTTCTACACCAGTCACCTTTTGTGTGCTCTTACTAAAGCAGAATGGCAGCAGCACTACATATATGTTTTTATCTTCGAAAGGAGCTAATCCTCAGCCGGTTCTACTTTGTAGGAGAGTGTATTTGTTGCACTGCAATAATTGTTCAACATTAAAACCATAGCATGGTGACAGGTACACGTTGGTTGCCAATGGATAGCATTGCTTGGTGCCTCTGATGATTCAGCAGGGTCAACTCAGATCTATTGCAGAGCAATTTGATGTGAGTTGTATCCACACAAGCATCATCTTGTGTCATCTCAGAGGAACTGTGATGAATCTACATCCATCATGTCCAAAGTACAATGCAAATTAATATACATATAGTAGAACTGGGAAAAATGTCTAAAATTCTGGTAATTGGTTTAAAATTAGCGAAATGCCAAGAAGTAGTAGAAATACATGCCAATTAGAGGCATGATTATATAACTTTTATATGCATTCATTTGAAGCAATTTCTGTAAGTTACAGTACTACAATGGAGGTAACCTGTTTTTCTCCTTAATAATCTAGCACTGCAACAGCTGAGCTGTAACTTATACACATCTTTATAACACTTATGGATGTATTTTATCCAATACATCATATAAACTATGCATGGCAGTTCATTTGTAACTAGAGCATTGCTGTGTGGTACTGACTCTCACCATTAATGGATACTCCACTAAAACTACAGAATATACACACCTCACTGTTCTTGAAATGCAATTTTATTTTGATTAATAGCCAATACTCCACTAGAGCAATGGAATCGTTAGTGTTACATAGACACCCATATAGTTTCCAAGCGAATAATTAAAACTGTAGATAGAGAAAGCATATTTTATAACCTTTTCCCAGTCCTGATTGTCTGGAAAGAGTGTTAAGTCTAGCAACTGCATCTATAAAAAGGTATCAACTGAATATATCTATTGTCAGGAAAAATTATGGTAATATGCATGATAGGAAATTATATATGTGAGGTACCTTTAAAACAACAACAACAACAACAACAATAATAAAAACTAATTACATTAATGACCTTGCACAAACTTAATTCATGCTCATTTTTCTTCCAGTTCCATCAAACCGTTTGCCACAGGGAAAAATTTGTCACATAACTGTTTTTATACATTAAACTCAGCATGAATGTAAGTTTCCCCCTGCATCTAAGCATTCATCCAGCTCAGGACCTACACACTAGTGATACTGTATTATTGTTATCACATTATCATTGAATACATTTTCCACATTCCATTTTTTCTCAATATACTATAAATAAATAAACAAGAATATTTGTGCTCTTATTGTTTTCCCTATCACGTTTCTTTAGCATCCAACGGTAGTTTGGATCCCACAAAAGACAAACTGCTACATATGTGATCTCAAGTTGCAGTTCTTATCATGTCCGACCCATGTTCTGTGGTGGTCGTGCATCGTCTCTGCAGCTTTGTGGCTGCGACATGCCGACTGCTACTCAAATAAAATAGAAGTCTATAATAAAACCAGGGATTACACAAGGAATAAAGATTTCCTGTAAGACAAAGAGGAGAATGTATCTGTCTATCAAGAATAGCTCCAATGCTGATGATTTAGCTAAATACAAGGAACACTGTAAAATATTTAAAAAAGTAATTCAGACATCTAAACAAATGCACTACGAGAAGAAGATAGCAATGTCAGGGAACAAAATAAAAACAATATTGGATATAGTGAAAGAGGAGACTGGTAGAACCAGAAAGGAACAGGAGCAAATAGCATTAAGGGTAGATGACACATTAGTAACCGATGGGCATAGTGAGGCAAATCTATTTAACAAGTACTTTATATCCTTTACTGATAGAACAGGATTGTCAGGATCAGTAAATAATGCCCTTAAATATCTGAAACTAGCCTTTACAAATAGCTTCAGGTACATGAATATGTCACTCACTTCACCAAGAAATAACTTCCATAATAAAATCATTAAAAACAAAGCATTCTAGTGGTTATGATGAAATATCAACAAAGTTAATTAAGGCATGTTCTTGTGAGTTTAGAACAATTCTAAGTTACTTGTGTAACCAGTCAATTATAACTCGTATATTTCCTGACTGGCTAAAATATGCAGATACTAAGCCTCTATTCAAGAAAGGGGATAGAGAGATATCATCAAACTACAGACCGATTTCACTTTTGCCAGCATTCTCAAAAATTTTAGAAAAAGTAATGTACAGGCAGCTTCTCAACCATCTGAGCACAAATAATATATCATCAAGAACACAGTTTGGATTTCTGAAGGGTTCTGATAACGAGAAGGCTATTTACACCTACAGTGAAAATGTACTTAATTCATTAAATAACAAATTACAAGCAGCAGGTGTTTTCTGTGATTTGTCAAAGGCATTTGATTGTGTGAACCACAACATCCTTTTAAATAAATTAGAATTCTATGGTGTCACGGGCAGTGCTGCAAAATGGTTCAAGTCATACCTCGCTAACAGGAAACAAAGGGTGTCAGTGCAAGGGACTAGTGAATTAAGTCATCAGTCATAATCAGGATGGGAAGAAATTACATGTGGTGTCCCACAAGGATCCATCTTAGGGCCATTGCTTTTTCTTGTGTACATTAATGATCTCTCATCAGTTACACTGCCAGAAGCAGAGTTCGTTTTGTTTGCAGATGACACAAGTATTGCAATAAATAGTATGTAAAATGTAGTTCTAGAAAGATCTGCTAATGATATTTTCATGGATATTAATAAATGGTTTAAAGCCAACTTACTGACATTAAACTTCGAAAAGACTCAATATATTCAATTCAGAAACTGTAAGAGGTTTCCACCGAGCATATGCATAAAGTATGCGAAAGAGCAGATAGAAGAGGTTGACAGTCTAAAATTTCTGGTATTACAACTTGATAATAAATTCAATTGGGAGCAGCACACCACAGAACTGCAGAAACGCCTTAACAAATCTGTATTTGCAATTCGAGTGTTAGCAGACATAGGCGACATAAAAATGATAAGGCTTGCATACTTTGCCTACTTTCATTCCATAATGTCATATGGTATAATATTTTTGGGTATCTCTTCAAGTCAAACAAAAGTTTTCAGAGTCCAAAAGCGTGTAATATGTATTATTTGTGGAGTAAATTCACGGACGTCCTGTAGAAACCTCTTCAAAGTACTGGGTATACTAACTACTGCGTCTCAGTACATTTACTCCTTAATGAAATTTGTCCTAAATAATATATCTCTTTTTCCAACGATCAGCTCAGTTCATACATACAATACCAGGAACAAAATGATCTGCACAAGGACTTAAAAGCACTTACTTTAGTTCAAAAAGGAGTCCTCTACTCAGGAACACTCATCTTCAACAATTTGCCAGCAAACATAAAAAATTTAGTTAAAAATAAAGATCAGTTTAAAAGGAGCGTGAAAGACTTACTAGTGGCCAACTCCTTCCACTCCATTGACGAATTTTTTAATAGAAATAAATGATGTATATACTCATACCATTGTTATTTCAGCTTTAAAAAAAATTGACATGTTCCACATCCACGAGGATCTCCTCAGCACGGATCTATGGAACGGAAAACTAATCTAATCTAATCTAATCTTGTGTGGAACGATATTAACGGCAAACGAGGACAGCGGCGGTGTTGACTTGAGATTTGTGGGTATATAATTGCGTGTGGGCTACAAATAGCAGATTTCGTTTGTTTCAAACAAAGTTATGGTGAATATCTACTATGTAAATTTAGCAGTGTTGTGTGTTTCGAATGTTTTAGGACATTTATTTAAAAGTCTAGTATGATCTTATGCTCCTCTAGGTCAACCTTATAGGGACGTGAGTGTTTTTCAGATTCTATGTCTGTATTTTTTTCGTCATTATTTACAAGGTTACTACAATTCTATAAGGCAGTCTTACAGTGATGTCACACATTAATAACCCAGGGAAAAGAATTGGTACGTATTTTTTGCACTGTGTTAATTATTTTAAACAGGAATATGAGTGCATTTGTTAAAATATTGTACAGTGATAATTGCTTGAATGTGACACATCGGAGTAGCTTCTTAAAATAATGTGCTGCAGTAACTGTTAAACATTTAAAGTCACGTATTCAAACATAGCTTGGAATGGAATGTGGTTAGTTGGAGAGCATTAGCAAAAACATTCAACAAATTGTAAACAGCAATCGGTGGTGAATGTACAATGGAGTTCTTACAGAAAATGTCACACTGTCATTAGTTTTTAGTGATTCAGCAGCAACCCAGTCATAGACAGTAATCTCTAAATGTCGTAACATCGTAAAATATTTTATATTTACCTCCATTTTGCAAAATATAGCCTATCAGTATAATGCCAGAGTGTCTTATGTCATAAATTATATTAATATTTACTGCCATCTTGCAGAATATGGCGTGACATCATTAAATTATCGAAATTCAACACTGTAATTTTAGTGTCTTAGCTCGTGAATTAGGGTAATATGAACCACCATTTTATAAGTATGGTGTCTCTGCTGTTTATACTCCTCCTCTGACTATGGTGGACATAGAATAAATAACATGGCTTTTGCAATTGCTCAGGACAGAGGGGGGAGGGGGGCAGAATTGGGAGCTTGATTTCTATTGGCCTAGAGGGGCAAATGAGGGAAGGGAGAGTTTTGCCCCATTTTAGCACACGCAGTTTCCCTAGAGCCATGGGTGGACACGTGTCATGACCTCGACATGTGCCGGTTTCACTTTTCTCCCAAGTTTTACTCGTACAAGTGCCCAAGATGTGTGGATTTCTCGGGGGCAGAGGGCTGGGGAGGGGGTATTTTCTTTTCAGCAGAAGTGACCTTGAGATAAGATCCTTATCTGACTCGTATGACTACTGATTCCCTTCGCATATTTTTACCTTTTTAAACAACGGAAATACCCTGTATCTGAATCATCATGGAATCTGTAGACAGATATCTTGGAGAACTGAGCTCCTTCTGTTCGTTCATGACAGAGAGAGGCCCACTGACACTGGAGACCAGGATGACACCATGTTCCTTCACTTGTGAAAGGCATTTGATACAATTCCGTACTGTCACTGAGCGAAAAACAGAAGAGCTTGTGAAATATCAGACCACATTTTTGAGTGGATTCAGTAATTCTTGGCAGACGGAACTCTCAACACGTCGTTATATTTGGGGCGAAACAATTAGCTGTAAAACTGTATACGGAAGCACACCAAAGAGTATTTTATACGGCCTAAAGTGTTGACTACTTGTATAAATGATCCGGTGGATAATGTTGGAAGCCTGCTCACAAATGGTGTCATTGTCTATGGGAAAACTGCAACAAATTGCTGAAAGTCCTGGAGAAAGTCTATGGTCGACACTCGGCGCAGGGATTTGCAATTTACCCTTAACGTAAATAAATGTAATGTTTAGTGCGTAACAGGGTGTAAAACCCATTACTGCTCTATTACCCTAATGACGATAACTTATTTTCTGGCAACCGTTAACGGTAAAGGTGTATTCGACCAGAAAGATCAAAAATGGAAAGACTAAATAAAAGTAGATGTAGGAAACGCAAATACGAGTGCAAAATTCAACGGAAGAATCCTAATGAAATGTAACTCATTCGTAAATGAACTTACTCCACCGTTTCTTGAACGTTGCTCATCAGTGTAGGATACTTAACAGGTAGGATTGATAGAGAAGAAAAGCAGACACCAGACTCAGATTCATCGGAAGAATCTTAAGGAAAGGTAACCCCTGCACGAAAGAAGTGGCTTATAAGGCGCTTGTTCGTCCGGTTCTTGAGGATTGTTCATCTATCTGGGTTCCCTGTCAGGTAGGACTGATAGAGGAGATAGAAAAGTTCCAACTAAGTGCGGCGTGTTTCGTCACGGGATCGTTTAGCTGGCGATGGAGCGTTACGGAGATGCCAAACAAACTCCACTGGCAGACGTTACAAGAGAGGTGTTGTACATCACGGAGTGATTTACTTCTGAAATTTCCGGATAGCCCTTTCCAGGAGTTGGACAACATATTACTTCCCCCCACATACACCTGGCATATTGACCACGAGGAGAAAATTCGAGAAATTAGAGCCAATACAGAGGCTTACCGACAATCATTCGTCTCACGCACTATTCGCTAGTGCAACGGCGTTGTAGGGATCAGATAGTGGTACAGAAAGTACCCTCCACCACACACCATTAGGTGGCTTGCGCAGTATGACGTAGATGAGGAGATGCAGACGATCCAGAGAATATCGGCATATTTCATCACAGGTTCGATTAGCAAGCACCGAGTCTTACAGAGATGCTAATAAAAAAAGTAAAAAAAACTCCAGGGGCAAACGCAACAGAGCAGTCATTGTGCAACACAGAGAGATTTCCTCTCAAAATTGTGAGGCCGAACGGTCCAAGAAGAGTCAGGTGGTAAGTAGCTGTCTCCTGCATACAGTCATGAAACGACTATGACAGGAAAACAGTGGAATTAGAGTTCATGCGAAGGCTGAGCGCACCGTTCGAGAATAGAATAGAAATTCGGGGACAATGATCGTGGTACCTGCCGATACAAACCGTATCATGTCTTGGGGAGTTCGTATGTGTAATGATTTTTATCTGTTCGAAGTTCGCAGTATACTGTGATGGATTGAAAATTGCATAGTTAACTTTTTGTAGACTTATGGCTTATAAACTTAACACACACTCAATGAAATATCTGGTGGTATTATTAACAAATGAAAGATTAGTTATTAAAAAGGCATTTGCTCAGAAGATAAATGTCGGCCTGCTGTAGGCTACACACAAAAAGACGAAAAGAAAGACATCATCAAAGATTACTTATTAGCAAATGAGTTTTGAAGTTGGTTGTACAGCAGCAAAATGCGACGATTAAAAAAAAATAATAATAAAAAATAAAAAAAAGTAGAAAGAAACTGAAAGCTCGAAACGGTACGAGCGTGAGAGGTACAAAAAGTTTATATCTGAAATGAAATGTTACAGAGTGAAGTTGAAAAGTTATCTTTGGACAAACAGAGAATATGTTTTCACGCCAGTACACGTGTTTTGCTTTCTGATCTGCTTCACAGAGATGCTCCGACGGGCAGTGAGTAAATAAAAAGTTTTATTTACAACATTTGTTCCAAGAGAGAGTTTACTCCAGTTGTGTGCCGAAGTTACACAGAAAACTTTTTACGCTAATGAGGCATAGCTGTTCTTCCAGCGAAATAAAGCAAGTATTTTAGCGTGTAGCGACGCAGTGGAGAGTGTATACCGGATTCTACAGGCGAGCCAAGGAAGGAAGCAGCCACAGTGTAGGCTAAGTCCAACAAGATGCAGCTGCCGGTCTCCGAGCAAGCCGCCCGCCTTGTTTACGCCGTACACACCGAGCGTCTCTCACCATTCCACAATATTAAGCCAAAATCCACGATCTGTCGTTGATGATTTAATTTTCTGTACATTTTTGACAGAAATGCGAATCAAGATACTGAAGTGTTTGGATCGTTAAATACTGTTATTCTTGGAACATTCCTTGCAACATCTGGGTAACAAGTCATTATTCAGTTTTATAGAACAAATCTCCATATTGGAGTCTATTCGAGGATATCATCTTAAAAGAGAATCTTTCGACCAGTAATGTAGAAACCGAATTTGGTTTTCCTTTCTTCTCACGAATTCAGTAAGCAAACTTAAATTGCCAAAGTGAATCGGAAGATACTAAAAATGTTATTCACATCATGCTTCCTGCGAGCGTAAACGTTACGGAACTTCATACACTACTGCCATTAAACTCACTGGTTTGTAAGGCGAATCGCTAAACGTGCCGCCAGAAAACGACTGAAAGGATACTAACTCTCCAACAACAACTAATCATATATGGTCTATACCTTTCTTCCCAAACTGCTAAGCAATTTGAAGCTGATTCCATCATTCTTGAGCGATATTCACGAATGATACGGTGAGTATTTGCACTACCTTATCACCTTACTCGTACGTATTTGTTTGAACTGCGATTTGCGGTATGTTTTGCTTTTCACCTAAACTCTTGTAATTAGAGAAACCTGTGTTTAGAATAAAAATAATGTGCTGCGAGGAATGGTACTAGTGGCTCTAGTACCACAGTCTTTTCCTGCGCTGTGGAAACCAGTCAATAATATTGACGCGATGGTCAACTGGACATAGGGAGGGCAGTATAAGTGACGGCCTAGTTTTCCTGACCTCCAAAGTGCCCAAAAAAGGCTTCACGTAATCTCCCAACCTATCTCAAGGAGAGTGTAGGAAACTGTCGATCGAAATTAGTGTGTCACGTAGGGCTTTCTACCCAACTGCCAGCTCATGCCATACTTTCAGTCGTGCTAATCTTTTCCCTTTAATTTTCACAGCCATCCATAACAAAAATATGGAAATATGTCCAACGCTGCACGTGTGACAAACAAATGCAATACGGAGAGTATTTACTTTCTCTCTCTGTCACTCCCCCACCCCCCTCCCACGCCTCCAAAACCCCAATCTCTCACTCTCGTTCTTTAGTTACGCGCGTGTGTGTGTGTGTTTGTACTTTGTTCAAAGCAACTCTAACCCTAGTATAAACAAACGCCCACTCAACGATTAGTCGCCAGCCGCAGTGCACACCCACCGGGTGATCTAATACACTGGAAACTGGGTAGGTCCGAATTATGTACTGGGTACTCTGATGTTTTTCTGGCACTAATGATACACCGAAGCATCGTAAAGCATTGAATATGTTTAGGGTTTTTGTTATTCACCAAGTAAAATGATAACCTGCGGTATGTACTTTGTATCTCAAATCTCGTTGGACAGTCGCCTTGTGTGCTTCGCCAGTCATGCACATATGATGTTAACAGGGACGTGGAAAACTGATGAAATTCGGCGAGAAACAAGTTAATGTTTTCGAGAACTTTTTGACAGCGTTGCCGACACGGTAGACTTCAAAAGTTATTTATGAGTTTACGGGCTTGTGTGTCGATTGTACTAGGTGTACGGAAAGAAGAACAGGGTACCGCTACACTGTTCACTCCTGACTAGATATTTCTTCTGTGACTTACAGTGTATGGTTGTATGGTGATGTGTCTACTACACACTCTTAAACCAAACATGCCTCATGCGGATAACACACTTAGTCTGCGAAAAGCCTTGCAGCTAGTTTTCTCGCTTAATTGATTTTTTCCACCCGATCCGTTGCGAAGCTTTACCTTACAAAAACTATCTTTTTACGAATTGCTGTAAATGGTATTTGACATTTTAGTGTTTGGCCGCTATTCGTGGCTTTTACGAATTACGTTGACGTTAGTTGTTCCATTGTTATCATTTGTTCATTCTGTATCGCAACGCGACGCGGGTCCCATCATGTCATTTGTTCGTTCTGTAACGCAATATGAAGCGGGTTCGAGCAATAGGCAAGGACAGCGAAGCTACCAGGTTAAATGCGCCGCTAGGGCATGTGCGTGCCGCTAGGCAGCAGCACAGCCGCATTACTTGTATAGACAGTGACCACTGATGTTATTGTCTCTGATTGGCTGAACTCACAGCGCGCCATATTTGAACTAGTTATGCAGTTACTTCGTCAGTTCGTCTGTTGTACTGTGTACGGGGCTGCTTTAGGTCATTTTTTCGCTCTGAAAGCTGATTCAGTTGGTGCAAATACGGTAAGTCTCCTTGTACTATTACATGCCCTCTATGCTTCATTTAACGTCATTTAACATGAATAAATGATCATGATGTTAGTCGAATCTGTAGGCAATTCTATTTACACAGCAGTTTTTTTCGTTCAAGATGATCTAATAACTATAACTACTATGGATCACGTAATTTGAACGACTTTCTCGAGGAATGCCAGGTTTGTTCCTCTGTAGATTCTAAGCACAGAAGCGAAGGTGATTAAAAGGTGCTAAATAGTGTTTCACTGAAATTCAGAAATGCGGCAACAGTGAACAGTGGCAGTGGCATTTATCTGAGAAGTAGGGAATAGAACAGTCGCCTTGCAGAACAAAAAAAAAAAAAAAAAAATCCTTTTTGTGTGATGCAATTAATCTGCCTTGTAATTTGACGTTAGTAATGTTCATACTTTAATATTACTTTAGTAACGTATAAACTATAATATTTCGCACTATACATTGTTCTCAAGGACGTACTGATGCTGCAGTGTACAATTTGTATAAAAATTCTTCGAACTGTAATCTTTGTGGTGCGTCGTTACAATTATTTCTCGTCGTCTTCACTAAACACTGGAGCTCAGAAATGACATATGTTATGTTATAGGATAGTGTCTTGCGAGACTGGGTTCCTTTTAACCTATGGTAGTGCTTCCTTCAATGCGATGACAAAATTTTTTAGCATTTTGTAACACATATTCCCGTTGCTTTTTGTCACCAAAGGGAGAGTCGCCTAAAAGACGTAGATACTGATTCAGCTGCCCAAATAGATGTCGTTTTATGGAATCGGCAATATTATATCTGGCCTTCCAAAACCACGCACGATATTTTCATATTCTCTCGCTCGCTACGCGCAAACTATTAGTTCTACAGGAAAAATGAATGGGACGTTTTAGTAGGAAAATTAATGAAGTTAAATTTTGTTCAGTGATACGTTTCACCGAAGGCAGGGTTTTCGAGTCATTCAAGAGAAACGTACAAAAGTGGCCTTCATACGCATCTCCACCCCCACACTTTTCCCCTATCAGTCAGGAATTGTAGTATGTCGTTCGTGTCACTTCCTGCTATCACTGTACAAAAATTTCTGACTATACGAACTATCCAAGGTATTCGGTCTTTTTTCTTCTCTATTGATTGGGCTACTTCGTGACCAGCAGAGTCAGCTAATTCGTTAACATTATTAATTTAAACTCGCCCTTCAGGCTAATTAAAGAAAAACGACTACTTTAAACGTTAACCTAAAACTAACTGCGTTGACAATTCGATCCAAACTTAGCCCTTCCAAGCACAGTAGTTTCGTAGTCATCAGGCCTGACGAATAAAACGATGTAAGTTTTTGTTTTATGCTATGAAAATTCACAACACTGTTAGGTAAAATTTACGCAACGTCAGTTTTACAATTTGGAAGTGCTCGACTAACCCGATGGCGCAATAAGGCCAGTCAGTGAAGACCAAAAAAGGTCGAATGTGGTACATAATTCGTGCAGTTGCAAATTTTTGTACAGTGGTAGGAGGGAGTGCCATGAACAACACACTAGAAAACACTAGGTCACTTTTGTATTTTTTTCATGAGTAACTGGAGAACTAAGGCCTCTAGCGAAAACAGATCCCAGTATTAAATTTGGCTTAATTAAATATCCTACAAAAAAGTTCTGTTTATTTTTTTCAGCAGGACTAATAGTTCGCGCGTAGCGAGCGAGAGAATATGAAAATCTCGCGTGATTTCTGAAGGTCAGAAATAACATTGCAGGTTGCAGGAAACGACATCGTTAGGAGCAGCTGAATCACCCTGAACGGAGAGTGAGATGATTCTGCAGACTAGAGGGAGTCTTTAAATTGTATGTTATTGACATTCGTGAGGCAAATACATTTTAAGGAATTTGGCGATTAGTTATGTAAATTTTCCATGACGGCCTTATTTTAGTCTATAGAATCTGGACAGTCATTTTCCTACTTTGAATTATGACTTTTATTTAGGCATCGAAAAATATGCAGGGTGAATGAGACTTCTACCGACTAAATTTCGGAGGTGTTCAGGTAAGGTTTTTTGAATATTTTGGCACAAGCTTTTATTTAGGCATCGAAAAATATGCAGGGTGAATGAGACTTCGACCGACTAAATTTCAGAGGTGTTCGGGTATGTTTTTTGAATATTTTAGCACAAGCACCCCATGGTCTCCGGTGACACACTGCAAAGTAATTGAATTTCGTTTCATTTCATACTCCTACTGATCTTTTTATCTGTATTGCATTGAAAATATTTGCATAACACTACAAATTTGTACATTATGAGTTGTACGTCTTGTCTGGAAAGAAACTAATCTCGTTCCCGCATTGTACTTGGAAAGTAATAGCGATTTTACTCTTCGCTCTAAAGCTTGCAGAAGGTACTGCTCGATTCTGTCTCGGGGTTGCCGGCCGCGGTGGTCTCGCGGTTCTAGGCGCGCAGTCCGGAACCGTGCGACTGCTACGGTCGCAGGTTCGAATCCTGCCTCGGGCATGGATGTGTGTGATGTCCTTAGGTTAGTTAGGTTTAAGTAGTTCTAAGTTCTAGGGGACTGCTGACCACAGCTGTTAAGTCCCATAGTGCTCAGAGCCATTTTGTCTCGGGGTTGTTTTTCCGGTAGCGCTAGTTGTGCGTTAACTGTAATACACTGCTGTCAGGCTAAGTTTATTGACGACGAGTTGTAAAAGCTGCAGATGCAGTAGAGCTGGGATGTGGTGTCGTTGCTGTGGTAACGGTCTGCGTAGCATCATTTTGCAGTTGTTCCATTTCATTCAGCGAAACCATACACAAGGTGCATGTCGACGAAATTAAATTAAGTTAATCTGTAACAAGGTACCAGAGACTATGGGTTCCTTACACCAGAACACTCAAACAAATTTGCCTGAACAGTCTACAAACTTTTGTCGGTGGAGTTCTGATTCATATTGCAAATATGTTTGATTCTGAAATTCGGCAGCTGTTAAATTGCTTATTCGGTTTTGTATGCTTTAGGTATTCCAATTGTCAGTTGTTGTTGTTGCTGTTGTGGTCTTCAGTCCTGAGACTGGTTTGATGCAGCTCTCCATTCTACTCTATCCTGTGCAAGCTTCTTCATCTCCCAGTAACTACTGCAACCTACATCCTTCTGAATCTGCTTAGTCTATTCATCTCTTGGTCTCCCTCTACGATTTTTACCCTCCACGCTGCCCTCCAATATTAAATTGGTGATCCCTTGATGCCTCAGAACATGTCCTACCAATCGATCCCTTCTTCTAGTCAAGTTGTGTCACAAACTTTTCTTCTCCCCAATCCTATTCAATACCTCCTCATTAGTTACGTGATCTACCTATCTAATCTTCAGCATTCTTCTGTAGCACCACATTTCAAAAGCTTCTATTCTCTTCTTGCCCAAACTATTTATCGTCCATGTTTCACTTCCATACATGGCTACACTCCATACAAATACTTTCAGAAATGACTTCCTGACACTTAAATCTATACTCGATGTTAACAAATTTCTCTTCCTCAGAAACGCTCTCCTTGCCATTGCCAGTCTACATTTTATATCCTCTCTACTTCGACCATCATCAGTTATTTTGCTCCCCAAATAGCAAAACTCCTTTACTACTTTAAGTGTCTCATTTCCTAATCTAATTCCCTCAGCATCACCCGATTTAATTCGACTACATTCCATTATCCTCGTTTTGCTTTTGTTGATGTTCATCTTATATCCTCCGTTCAAGACACTATCCATTCCGTTCAACTGGTCTTCCAAGTCCTTTGTTGTCTCTTACAGAATTACAATGTCATCGGCGAACCTCAAAGTTTTTATTTCTTCTCCATGGATTTTAACACCTACTCCAAATTTTTCTTTTGTTTCCTTTACTGCTTGCTCAATATACCGTTTGAATAACATCGGGGAGAGGCTACAACCCTGTCTCACTCCTTTCCCAACCACTGCTTCCCTTTCGTGTCCCTCGACTCTTATAACTGCCACCTGGTTTCTGTACAAATTGTAAATAGCCTTTCGCTCCCTGTATTTTACCCCTGCCACCTTCAGAATTAGAAAGAGAGCATTCCAGTCAACATTGTCAAAAGCTTTCTCTAAGTCTACAAATGCTAGATACGTAGGTTTGCCTTTCCTTAATGTAGCTTCTAAGATAAGTCGTAGGGTCAGTATTGCCTCAAGTGTTCCAATATTTCTACGGAATCCAAACTTATCTTCCCCGAGGTCGGTGTCTACTAGTTTTTCCATTCGTCTGTAAAGAATTCGCGTCAGTTGTCAGTACTGGACTTAAATGTCTCTGAAATAAAACAGACGAAAATTAGTTTTTCTTGTTGGTTTGTTGTTCCCACAGCGTCTAAACATGATTATGTATGCATAAGGTTTTACTATCCCTGCCGTTTATCGAACATATGTACTGTTTGTGAGCACTGTTTACTTCATTCGTATGCTTAAATGAGTCCGAAATCGGTAGATGTGATGTCTATGGACAGACAAGCAAGTGATTACAATTTCAGAAAAATTGGATGATTAATTCAAGAGAAAGAGCTCCACAAATTGATCAAGTCAATAACACGTTGATCCACCTCTAGCCCTTACGCAATCAATTATCCGGCTTCGCTTTGACAGGATTGTTGGATGTCCTCCAGAGAAATTTCGTGTCAAATTCTGTCCAATTGGCGCTTTAGATCATCAAAATCCCTGAAACTTCCTGGCAGATTAAAACTGTGTGCCCGACCGAGACTCAAACTCGGGACCTTTGCCTTTCGTGGGCAAGTGCTCTACCAACTGAGCTACCGAAGCACGACTCACGCCCGGTACTCACAGCTTTACTTCTGCCAGTACCTCGTCTCCTACCTTCCAAACTTTACAGAAGCTCTCCTGCGAACCTTGCAGAACTAGCACTCCTGAAAGAAAGGATATTGCGGAGACATGGCTTAGCCACAGCCTGGGGGATGTTTCCAGAATGAGATTTTCACTCTGCAGCGGAGTGTGCGCTGATATGAAACTTCCTGGCAGATTTGCCCGCGAAAGGCAAAGGTCCCGAGTTCGAGTCTCGGTCGGTCACACAGTTTTAATCTGCCAGGAAGTTTCATATCAGCGCACACTCCGCTGCAGAGTGAAAATCTCATTCTGGAAACATCCCCCAGGCTGTGGCTAAGCCATGTCTCCGCAATATCCTTTCTTTCAGGAGTGCTAGTGCAAGGTTCGCAGGAGAGCTTCTGTAAAGTTTGGAAGGTAGGAGACGAGGTACTGGCAGAAGTAAAGCTGTGAGTACTGGGCGTGAGTCGTGCTTCGGTAGCTCGGTTGGTAGAGCACTTGCCCGCGAAAGGCAAAGGTCCCGAGTTCGAGTCTCGGTCGGGCACACAGTTTTAATCTGCCAGGAAGTTTCATATCAGCGCACACTCCGCTGCAGAGTGAAAATCTCATTCTGGAAACATCCCCCAGGCTGTGGCTAAGCCAAGTCTCCGCAATATCCTTTCTTTCAGGAGTGCTAGTTCTGCAAGGTTCGCAGGAGAGCTTCTGTAAAGTTTGGAAGGTAGGAGACGAGGTACTGGCAGAAGTAAAGCTGTGAGTACCGGGCGCGAGTCGTGCTTCGGTAGCTCAGTTGGTAGAGCACTTGCCCGCGAAAGGCAAAGGTCCCGAGTTCGAATCTCGGTCGGGCACACAGTTTTAATCTGCCAGGAAGTTTCATATCAGCGCACACTCCGCTGTAGAGTGAAAATCTCATTCTGGGATCAAAATCCCTAGTTGTTTGGAGGGTCTTGCCCGTAATGCTCCAAACGTTCTCAGTTGGGGAGAGATCCAGCGACCTTTCTGGCCAAAGAAGCGTTTGGAAAGCACGAAGACAAGCAGTAGAAACTCGCCGTGTGAGGGCGGACATTGTCTTGTTGAAATGTAAGCCCAGGATAGCTTGCTATGAAGGGCACCAATGCAGGACGTAGAATATTGTCGACGTACCGCTGTGCTGTAATTGTGCAACGGATGGGTCACTCTTCGAATTGAGCTCCGGTGACCAGCGAAAGATACGTCTGGAGACGCCCTGGTCAACGATGGGATACCAACCTGTCTGCCGCCTGCCATACGGCCCGACAACCAGGAGTGATGGCCTGGGGTGCAATTTCTTTTGATAGCAAGACGCCTTTGTTTGTCATCCACGGCAAGCGAATTTCGATTAAAATATCGTCCCTGTACGGAAATATACATAATGGATGTACTAGTAAAAGTTGTAGACACATAGTCGACGACATATGGAAGTCTGGGCGCTCGGATAGCCTAATTGATAAAAAATTTTGTGTCGGGGATATGCGACGATGGAGTGAAGGGAAGGAATGTAAGTTGTGTTTAAGAATGACAGTGGTTACGAAGGTGGCGATTAGAATTGCGGCTGGTATTTGCAGGATATAATTTCTTTATTATTATATACATCTTGATAGGAAACGCAGGAACGATCCGAATTTCAAGCAGAAATTGGGGGAGAGGAGGAGGCTAGAAGAGCAGCTTGCAAGCAAGGGTCCAAATTTCCAGATCTGAAATCCAGGAACGACGTTCAAAGATGGTTCTTGCAGGAGTTCCGATTTGACGAGGAGCTTCTGACGGCTAGTGAAGTAGATGCTGGAGTGGAGCACCTGGGTAACGCAGCGCCGTGTGTGGGCAGCCAAACCAGCTGCTGCAGGTGTTGCAGCAGACACTGCCGGCACAAGTGTTCTACTTGCTGCTTCAGCGGCTCCCAGTTGCGGGCCAGATACTTGTTACGTTGAACTGAATGAATATGCCAACCATGCATGGCGTTGTAGATGAGCTTCAGCAAGCACGTTCGCTACGTCATGTCTTGTGAAATGGTTGTTTGTTGATGCACTATGAGGCACAAGATGACATTTGGCTTACTAATTCCTGTGGATTACAGCAGTCAAATCTTTCTTAAATCTGCCTGTCTTGATTGACGGATAAATACAAAGAAGCACATTTCTTTGTAGTAATTCACTGAATCAGGATGAATATGGCATAAGAAATAATTTCAAAATTAAATTTTTGATATTGATTTCAGAAATCCTCGTCTGCTAAGGGACTTATTTTGAATGTTTCGATCGTACCTTTTATTATTTTCAAGCAACACTTTAACTGAGTAAGTGATTATGGGAGATCGATAAGTGGAGCGATATACCAATGTAATTAAGAAATTAAGATAAAAGTAATTGTTAACTTCATAAATTGTTAATCAGTTTACTGTTAATAAAATATTACACTGTACTGTTTTCCTCAAAAAATTTAAATTAATAAATAAAAATAAAAATGAAAAAGGAAGTAAAAAGATGTAAGACGATCGCTCACGGTAAGTGGGAAATCTGGAATCGAGTACTGGTCCGACACAAAATTCCACTGTCTTCATTCCATCCTACAGCTTCGATATATTTCATAACAGCTGTAGTCGCTGCAATGCCTGTTCCTTCGGACATGTATGCATGTCCGAAAGAACTTTCCATCGTACTTCTCAACAACATAGGCACTGCAATATTGTATTGAAAACTACGTTGTGGTCCGAAAGTAATACACAGGGCAATGATAATTTCCATGATGAGCTTACGATGAACAGAGTATAGTAATGTTTTGGGTATTTTCAAAAGCTTATGGACATCGACATAATTAAAAACAATTAAAATCTGAAAGAGGAAAACAATGAGCGCTGTTTGTTTGTGAAAAGTGTAAAGCTTGTAAACGGCGTGGAACTCCCTTTCGCGAATGGAACAGGTGAGATAGAGATTCAGAAACAGTCCCGAAATGTTTTTAAGTGTTTAAAACCACATAAAGTTAACAGTTAAGTGCATGTTGTTGCAGTAACTAACAATATTCGAATCCACTTATCCACGTCTTTCAGTGGCCGAGCGGTTCTAGGTGCTTCAGTCCGAAACCACGCGGCTGCTACGGTCTTAGGTTCGAATCCTGCCTTGGGCATGGATGTGTGTGGCGTCCTTAGACAAGTTATGTTTAAGTAATTCTAAGTCTAGGGGACTGATGACCTCATATGTTAAGTCCCATAGTGCTTAGAGCCATTTGAACCATGTCTTTCAGTTTCACGACGCGTGGTCACCCTGGAGGTTCCAGATACTCTAACTTCACTGTTTTAATTGAAATCTACGTAGGCTGTCCATTAAGTGCAGATATCTACCCCGAGTCTTGTGAAGGCTGTGTGTTGAGAGTGATTTTTCTCATTTACATATGAGAGCAGAGGACAGCTATTCACGCTATGGTGGGAAATGGACTACTCACATTACTGCAAGATTGGTATCATTGTTGATAAGGGCGCTGATAACCTCGGCGTTGAGCGCCCTTAAGCTCCGAACACACACACACACACACACACACACACACACACACACACACACACACACACATTGCTGATAAGACCATCGCTTCCATTACCAAATGAATTAGCATTAAGAAATGTACTGAGTTGGGAAGTATCGACGCTCGATATTCGTATGGACACGTATTTCATCCCATTTCATAGCAGGGGATGCGAATGGAAGACTTTATTTTCTTTGTAGTGTTTTGGAAAAAAACAGTGCATCTGTAAAGGAAACTGCATTCAGATCACTAATACACAGGTTGGAAAAAAACTGTGTCACGAAATTTTAACCCTGGATAGCTGATGCCAATAGGAACCAAAATTACTAATGTGTAGGTCGACAACGCACCATTCTTAAACTACGGAAACTTGGCGCCACGCGCTCCGATTGGCCGATTGTTTACTAGCGTAGAGAGTATGACAGTAAGAAAAGAAAGATTGGGGTGTATACCAACACACACGGACAGTCCCTTGCTGCATATGTGAATGGAAATCGCTGTCTTCGGTAGAAAGTACATGCAACAGTGTACTGTACTGTAAGTTACGGAATATACAGGGTGATTCTATGATGATGTTACGAACTGAAGGGTTGATGGAGAAGTTGTTCAACTCAAGAGGCGCCAGGATCACAAGCCAGAGGCCGTAAGTTTAACAAATTACACTCGTTATTACAAAGTTATAATACAATTAATAATGAATCCACAGTCACATGTATGTAAGAATTAAACTTCAAATTTATTTATTTCTTTTCTAACAAATGGGCGTAACATGCCCCAGTGCCAAGATGATGCCAACAGTGACCATCCTCACGCAAATAACGTTGAAACACACTATCTGGCTGGCTATATAAAACAGAACAAACAGAGCTTTAACAGCCAAACAATTATAAAACAATCATAAAACAGTTACACCGAACATGCACAATTTGCGAGGTAACTATAAAACTTATTTTTAAAAAAAAGGAAGTTTAAAACCTTACTAAATTTTAAATAACTCCAGCAAGACGGCTGGAAGATCAATTAAGTAAATGAACGTTTCATGTTTATGATCGTGCAACGGAAATCAGACTTACGCGGTACCGCAAACTGTAGATTACATTTAGGTAGCAGAAATTGACTTAACAACTTCAAGGCCAACCAAGTTTAAACACTCTGACAGTAAAATTTAAAACACTTCAAAGCCTTAAAAAAATACAATTTAACACTGTTAGCGATCACTTGATATGACCACTAAAAACAGGAGTCATCAAACTATTCCTGGCGCCAACAAGCCTTGTACTTGCATTCTATCAGTATTTAAGAACAGGTGCTCACCATAATCAATCGTAGAGTGAAGTAAAACTCAAGTGACTCCACCAGCCTCGCTCTCCACCCATCCTGAAGTCAAGGTGAAATCAATACAGTGCTGTAACCTCCGCAGAATAGCAACTTTTGTCAGCACAGTGGCAAGTCCGCCCCAATTAAGCAGACTGCGACGTTAGGTTCCGTACAATTGCAAGGATTTCAGACAGGGCCGAGCCAACAGCTGCAGTCGCTTGTCGTTACAGAAGGTACAGAAGGTAACTTCGCTAGCACTGCTAATTATATATCCCGTTCCACATAACGTTGTCCACAGCATGTATCTTCGTGTACGAGTGCTGGGTCGAGCCGGCCGGAGTGACCGTTGGGTTCTAGGCGCTACAGTCTGGAGCCGCGTGACCGCTACGGTCGCAGGTTCGAATCCTGCCTCGGGCATGGATGTGTGTGATGTCCTTAGGTTAGTTAGGTTTAAGTAGTTCTAAGTTCTAGGGGACTGATGACCACAGCAGTTAAGTCCCATAGTGCTCAGAGCCATTTGAACCATTTTGCTGTGTCGAGCCTGGTTGTGACCGCTCTTTAAACCTCTGAGGCGCCACCCCGCCCCTTATCGGCGAGGCAAACCTCGCACGTAAGGAAATTATCGCTGCCATCGACCACAGACCGTCTCAACCTCCCCCACTAAAATCAGAACATCCGAGACTGGGGGGGGGGGGGGGGGGGGGCGGCCAAAGTAGCAATGAACCACTACACCTAACATTAACATTGCCAGGCTTTATTTGACCAATGACGCACGTGGAATGAACGTTTCGCATAGTACTGTGTGGCGAGTATTATGGGAAATGCAGCTACGCCTGTACCATCCACAGAATGTGCAGGCGTTGACTCCTGATGAGTCTGGGTCTCGTGTCGTGATCATCCAATGGTTCTTGCAGCTTCTTGAAGTCGATACTCACTTCCCTGCGTCTGTACAGGGTGGTTTTAATTAAACTTTCGCTACTTGAGAGAACCCCAAATAAAAACGAGTGATCGTAGGAGAATGAAACTACGTTGAAACATTCGTAAGGACAAGCGGAAGGGAAATAATGAATAAACAACTAAGAGAAAAAATTAATTTCCGGATACGAGGCTAAAATTTTTTAACAGAATACCTTGTTTACATTACAGGTTACAAATATTGCTCAATGTGACGACCATCTGCATCCACGACAGCCTCGAACAACACTAGAGATACCATTTCACAATTGTTCTCAACACTTTTCGAACTATGGACCACTGAATATTCAGTTGTCGTGACGCAGCTCGTGTACTGCTTTAAGATCGCATATTGCGTTCAGCATTCACAGCCATGGTAGCAGTATCTTCTTTAATAATTTGTGGAGCAAGTGGCCGTCGGCGTCTCCAACGAGAAATTCCCAAACGCCACTTAATTCGAACTTTCGAATCATATTAGTTAACCGCTGCGCAGAAAGAGGACCCCTCCATTTTCCTTTAATGCATCGATATTCGTGAAGAGTAGTAGCACTGTTGCTGTTGTGATGAAACGGCTTTACGAGTAAAGCTGTGCTCACATTGTCCAGACCCATGTCGACTGTCTGCAACTGTACTGCACAGTGATGATTGTGTTTCAGCCTACGTCATCGTAACAGTACCTGCGCCTAAAGGCAAGTCGTGACACTAACAACTGCTAACAAAGCAAATCATGCAGTGCACAGTTTAATAGTTACCACCCCGTACTTTTCATGGATGAAGCCTGTTTCACCAGAGATGGGATGCAAAATAGTCGCAATAGCCATTTTTGGACCGATGAGAAAGCCCACTCTGTAGTTGTGAAGAGCTATCAACACAGACTGTCAGTCAACGTGTGAGCAGGCTCAGTCAGCTATTACGTAGTAGGCCCGTGTCTTCTTCCTCCCCACTTAAATGCACCGGTGTACACCATGTTTATCTGAGACTTACTACTCAGGTTCCTGGAAAATATCCCCTTTGTAATTCGTCAACGGATGTCGTATCAACATAATGGATCCCAAGCTCGCTATGGACCGTGGGTTCGAGAACACGTGGACCAGGCATTCTCTGAATAGTGTGTGGGCTGAGGAGGTCCTGTTTCGTGGTCAGCACGTTCACCTGATCTCACCCCATTTGTTGGTTTCTTTTCGTGATGCCAAGTGAAAATTCTTGTGTACGAAACGCCTGTCGAGACTGTGGAGGATGTCCCGACAAGCATTCTCCCTGCCTGAAACACTGTTCAAACTAAACCAGGGATATCATAACGTGTGAGACATAACTTTTTGCTTAGACGCCATGACTACATAGACGCAGGGGGACGCCATTTTGAACAAATTTTGTAAATGTAGTAGCCTGTGAACTTGTGCAGATGGAATTCATTATTACTGAACCGTAGACTTGGGATTTTCGGTCTGTCTGACATCAAGTTACGTGCGTTCTTACGATGCCATCAATATGGGAAATTATCAGAGTGTATTGACTCATATAAGTGGGAATGATGTGCGTCATGATCATCGTTCGGAAGTTGAGGCCCTTATTTTCAGCTCTGCCCAAAGCTAAGGCGGAACTTGAGTCGATTTTCGCTTATACCTTTCGACCCAATCGTTTCCAGACTAGGGTCCTTACCTCAAATTGTTACATTTATCCTTCTCCATCATCCTCGAAAGTTTGTAGTATCGTCGCGGAATGATATATAGTACATGTAGTAGACAATATTCCTTTTCCTAAGTCTTATTTCAAAACCATTCTTTGTGGTTAAGAATGTGATGAAGAAATAGCTCTTAGGTTAAGAATGTGATGAGGGGATAGCTCTCACTTCAGGCTGGGCTGTCATGCACGGAGCGTACTGATGTCATTCACTGTGTTGTTTAACAGCTGTCAAAATACAGCGGAAGTAGAAAGATTAAATGAAGGAGCAAGTCCAGTTATTTCTTTTTCTGCACCTGCGTTTTCAGCGTATTTAATTGTCACAGAGATGATCCATGTTTGATCCCAGAAACGCCAAAATAGGTGAACCCAACTATTAATCGACCTCTGAGAAGAAGTTTCAGCCCTGTTTAGAAATGTGGCGTTAACTGAGCTAACTGCATAACATCAACTGTTCTTGTCCAAGATGGCCACGGGATTCTCTGAGCTAATTTTAATTTAGTAGTAATAACATCATATGTGTAACAGACAGTAGAATGCGGTTGACTACGAAACTGTAGGTATGGGACACAGTCAAATATTAATGTGTATATCATATTTTTAGTATTTGCGTTACTAATTGTGAGTAATAATCTGAAAGGAAGTGCAAAAACTAGAGCAGTTATTATGCTTTAAAAATCTTAAGTTTCATTTATCTTATTTGTTTCGCCTGATGATTGAACAACTATAGGTCATTTCATTACAGTCTGACTGTTATTATTCCTTTGAATAAAATAATTTTGTGACTGACATCCTGCGGTAGCGGGGGACACTGTTGCCGGCAAGTAGCCGACAGCGCTGACAAAGTTATTTTAATCAAAGTACACTGAAATGCCAAAAAATCATGGGATACCTCCTAATATTGAGTCGGACCTCCCTTTGTCCGGCTGCAAATGGTCTGCAGGTAGCCGAACGTAACCATTTCCGGTCAATGATCAGTTCAGTTGAACCAGAGAACCTAGTCCGTTCCTTGTAAACACAGCCCACACCACTATGGCACAGACCTTATTGACAGGCACAGGCCTTATTGACAACTTCGATCGATGGCACCGTTGCGTCTGCGTCACACTCGAGTCGTACGGTCAGCTCTTACCGGCTGAAATCGGGATTCATCTGACCAGGCCACGGATTTCCAGTCGTCTTGGGTCCAGCCAATATGGTCACGAGCCTAGGAGAGGCGCTGCAGGCGATGGGGTGCTGTTAGCAAAGGCACTCGCGTCGGTCGTCTTCTACCATAGCCCATTAACGCCAGATTTCGCCGCATGTTCTAACGGATACGTTCACCGTAAGTTCAATATTGATTTCTGTAGTTATTTCACGCAGTGATGCTTGTCTGTTAGCACTAAAAAGTCCAGGCAAACGCCGCTCTCGGTCGTTAAGTGAAGGCTGTTAGCCACTACGTTGAGCGTGGTGAGAAGTAATGTCTGAAATTTGGTATTCTCGGCACACCCTTGACTCTGTGGATCGCGGAATAGAGAATTCCATAACGGTTTCTGTGGTGTCACCGCCAGACACCACACTTGCTAGGTGGTAGCCTTTAAATCGGCCGCGGTCCGTTAGTATACGTCGGACCCGCGTGTCGCCACTGTCAGTGATTGCAGACCGAGCGCCGCCACACGGCAGGTCTAGAGAGACTTCCTAGCACTTGCCCCAGTTGTACAGCCGACTTTGCTAGCGATGGTTCACTGACAAAATACGCTCTCATTTGCCGAGACGATAGTTAGCATAGCCTTCAGCTACGGCATTTACTACGACCTAGCAAGGCGCCATTATCATTTGCTATTTATCTTGTGATGCATGTACCGTCAGACCAATGTTCACCAATTATGGATTAAAGTTAAGTATTCCAGAAGCTACGTACCTTTTTTGCTAGTCTCAAATCCTTGTCATTTTCCAGACCTCACGCCAGCCTGCGTGAGCTTAAACGCGTGCCCTTCGGCCTCCCGTCCTAGTGGATTGGCTGTCTTGCCAGTCCACAAAAGTTTCCTAAATGGAATGTCGCATGTCTTTAGCTCCAACTATCATTCCGCGTTCAAAGATTGTTAATTCCCTTTGTGCGGCCATAATCACGTCGGAAACATTCTCACGTGAATCACCTGAGTACAAACTACAGCTCCGCCAATGCACTGCTCTTTTATACTGCCTTACGTACGCTGTACTATATGTATGCGTGCGTATCGCTATCAGATGACTTCTGTCACCTCAGTGTATAGTATAGGCCTACACCTCACGTCTCAGACCTTAGTCCCTCCAGAGCTCTCAGCATTACTCGCGAAATATTCGCCGTTGTCAATGCACTAAAAGAATCGTCAGCTCTTTTATAGTTTTCGAGTTGGGCGGCGTACGCTCGTCACTGCACTGGCCACACGAGCGGAATGTTTGCGGAAAGACAACTGCGTGATAGATGAACACGGATGGCGCAAAGTCTGCGGCTGCGAACGTCGCGCCTTCGTAGCCACATAGTTTTTTAGTCGTGTCGAAAAAGAAAAATCAAGGAGAAAAATCGTGTAGTTCAAATTTTTGTACAGTGGTAGGAGGGAGCGTCGTGAACAACATACTAAAAATTCTGACCGGTGGGGTGTGAGCGCTGGGATGGGGTGGGGGGTCTTCAAAGGTTAACTTTTTATATTTTTTTCAGTAACACGAAAACCACGGCTTATAGCGAAAATGTTTCCCAGTACAAAGTTAAAATACATTAAATTTCCTACAGAAAAGGTTCTATTCATTTATTTCTAGGATTAATTCTATTAAAACAGTGTTCTGATGATAAAAAATCAATGTTTACTGTTAAATAAAATTGGTTAAGAACAAATATTAAATGTGTGTACCACGTGTAACCGTAGCAGAGCTGCATTAAGAGATAAACTCTGTTCTGTGGGTGTAGCGATGTGGAGGGGGTTGAGGGTAGAAGTGCGAGGGAAGGTAGGCTGCCAGAGTGCGGTCATGCGCTTGCTTCCTTCATAGGTTTGCAAACCGAAGAGCAATCTATCTACCCCACTATGTCACAAGATGTTTCATAAAGATATGCCGACCCTTGCAGCATGTCTTATGAATCACAGACATGCCTGGATGTGTTCATTTTCCATAAAGAGCATTAACGCTACACGGAACACTGATATGAATTACTAATAATACTAACACAAGAAACGTTTGTGGACAGAATCTTGGTACACCTCTGCACACTGTACTACACTGTTGGAGGGGAAATTGATTCTTAGCCATCCGGTGCGGCACCTGTAGCGTCCTTCCGAGAAGGCAACTTCCCATACCACGAGTGCTGTTCGCTTTCCATTTTGCAAACAGACTATACCTCCCCAGCATTTCCTGCCCTAGCTCTAATGCCAGTAGATAAAATAACTTTACTGAGCTCATGTTTTTATAGCGGAGATATTTTCAGTTTATCAAAAGGAAATTTAATTTTGGTTAAGTTTTTGCAAGGAAGCATTTTCTCTAGAAGTCGCGGTTTGCGAGATATTCAAGAAAAACATAAAAAGTGACATTTAAATTCCCTCTCACCCCACGTCACCCCCCACCGGCCAGGATTTATAGTTTGTTGTTCATGACACTCCCTCCTACCACTGTGCAAAAATTTGCGACTACACGATTTTTTTTCCTGATTTTCCTTCTTCGACTGGACTAAAAAACTGTGTGGCTAGCAAGCCGCGGCGTTGCGAAGATTTTTTGTCCCCTTTTCGACATTTTTTTGGTCGTCATCGATTGAGCTACACAGTGAAATGACAGCCGCTGTGCTGTGGGCCATGAGAGTAGCTGGGCAGGTGACAAGGGCTGTGCAGAGGTGTGCGAAGGGAGGCCAGCTGACGGCACTGACCGCTGGGAGGTGAGCGAAGCAGCGAACAGGGCTAGGTTTTCTTCTCCGTTCTGTGCTTCTGACCTCTATGTTCTAGATACAGAGAACACTGATGCAAAAGTTTTAACAGTGGCAGCAGAGAAAATGCATTTATATTTAGTACACAAGGACCGAAGAATACTATGTCAGAAAAAAGAAAAATATGGCATGGCGTAACATTTGCCGAAAATTATTTGTAGATTTTGCAGAACATTCAAGTACGCGGAGAACATCTGTTGGCATGTACTATTTTCATCTCTTCATTATTATCAACCAGCACTCTGGGCTACAGATTCATACTGAATTCCATCGGAATTAGCGATTTGTTTTTTCTGAAACGTATCGTGCACTTTTATTCAGAGAATCGCCATCGGTGATGAGTTCTGAAGTACTCCTACTTTTCCTATATTGTTGCCATGTTACCTCTAACCTCTTCTGGAAAAATGTAGCAGAAATTTCACAACTGCACGTTACAAACAGACTCAGCTTCTTAAAGCAGTTACTGAATGTTTCTTGAATGAAACTGTCAGTGCAGACGAGACAAAGTGACACATACACTTAGTTTTAAAAAGAAAATAACAGTTGAAACTTCCTGGCAGATTAAAACTGTGTGCCGGACCGAGACACGAACTCGGGACCTTTGCCTTTCGCGGGCAAGTGCTCTACCAACTGAGCTACCCAAGCAGTAGCTCAGTTGGTAGAGCACTTGCCCGCGGAAGGCAAAGTTCCTGAGTTCGGGTCTCGGTCCGGCACACAGTTTTAATCTGCCAGGATGTTTCATATCAGCGCACACTCCGCTGCAGAGTGAAAATCTCATTCTGAAAATAACAGTTAACGTAATTTTAAGTTAGAGAGTGAAAGTAACTGTCTTCATATACCACGCATTACAGGGAAACACGACACACCTCGGTAAACTCGGCATAGCGCCGGCAATAGTATCGGGTACTGCTCGTAACAGTCAACCGCCAATATGTGGTCCAATCATCGATACACATCAAAAAAAGTTTTGCATAATCTCGGTTACGAAAGTTCCGGAACCTGTACAGCAAATTGGAATTGAGATCAACATAAACATCATTTCCACCCTTTTTATTGCTCATGAAAACCACACATTGCATGTTGTACCACCATGCAGCGAGACCTCCAGAGGTGGTAGTCCAGATTGCTGTACACACCGGTACCTCTAATACTCAGCAGCACGTCCTCTTGCGTTGATGCATGCCTGTATTCGTCGTGTCATACGGTTATTGGATAAGAGTTTATCCTATAATACATCACACAAAATATCGCAGGAGCAACTGGATTGTTTGGTCTCCCATACTGTTTCTGCTTTGGATGGAAAACTGGTGACAGCGGCTCAGGGTAATGAAGCGGCTATAGGGATACACAAAATAGCAGAGAATTACTCTAACAGCTTAGGTCACCCTAGTCGTAGTTCTCTTATAGGGTCTGAGGAGAACGTTACAGTACGTAGCATCAATGAAAGGCTCCCAGATAATGGTGCGATTATAGAGCAAGCGGATAAGTCTAAATCGGTCGTAGTTATTTCGGAGGAACAGTACGTTGAAAAGGTCGAGCATTTTATTGACACCAACCACATCGAGAAAAGTAGGTATGACCTAACTGCTAAATGCCGGCTGGAGTGGCCGTGCGGTTCTAGGCGCCACAGTCTGGAACCGAGCGACCGCTACGGTCGGAGGTTCGAATCCTGTCTCGGGCATGGATGTGTGTGATGTCCTTAGGTTAGTTTGGTCTAATTAGTTCTAAGTTCTAGGCGACTGATGACCTGAGAAGTTAAGTCGCATAGTGCTCAGAGCCATTTTAACCATTTTCTAACTGCTAAATACGTAGCGGTATGAGCTCTTATTATATCACTTTTTGTACAGATTGCCTGAGGATGCACCGATAAGTGGTTCGAAACCGGTCGCAGATTTAATAAAAATCATTCATACAGCCAGTGCGGAATTTTCTGTGAAAAGATGTTCAATAGGGTTCATGTCTGGAGAACACGCTGGCCACTCTAGTCGAGCGATGTCGTTATCCTGAAGGAAGTCATTCACAAGATGTGCACGAAGCAGGTGCGAATTGTCGTCCAAGGAAACGAATGCCTCGCCAATATGCTGCCGATATGGTTGAATGGCATTCAAGTATCGTATAGCCGTTATGGCGCTTTCCATGACCACCAGCGGCGTACATCGGCCCCACATAACGCCATCCCAAAACAGCAGGGAACCTCCGCCTTGCTGCACTCGCTGGACAGTGTGTCTAAGGCGTTCAGCCTGGCCAGGTTGCCTCCAAATACGTCTCCGACGACTGTATGGTTAAGGGCATATGCGACACTCATCGGTGAAGAGGACGTGATGCCAACCCTGAGCGGTCCATTCGGCACGTTGTTGGGCCCATCTGTACCGCGCTGCATGGTGTCGTGGTTGCAAAGATGGACCTCGCCATGGACGCCGGGAGTGAAGTTGCGCGTCATGTAGCCAATTGGGCACAGTTTGAGTCGTAACACGACGTCTTGTGGGTGCACGAAATGCATTATGCAACATGGTGGCGTTGCTGTCAGGGTTCCTCCGAGCCATAATCCGTATGTAAAAGTCATCCACTGCAGTAGTAGCCCTTGGGCGGCCTGAGCGAGGCATGTCATCGACAGTTCCTGCCCTTTGTATCTCCTACATGTCCGTACAATATCGTTTTGGTTCACTCCGAGACGCCTGGACACATCCCTTGTTGAGAGCTCTTCCTGGCACCAAGTAACATTGCGGACGCGATCGAACCGCGGTATTGACCGTCTAGGCATGGTTGAACTGCAGACAACACGATCCGTGTACGTCCTACCTGGTGGAATGACTGGAACGGATCGGCTGTCGGACCGTTTGCGTTTAATAGGCCCTGCTCATGCATGGTTGTTTACATCTTTGGCCGGGTTTAGTGCCATCTCTGAACAGTCAAAGGGACTGTGTCTGTGATACAATATCCACGGTCAAAGTCTATCTTCAGGAGTTCTGTGAACTAGGATGATGCAAAACTTTTTTTGATGTGTGTATTTATTCAAGACCGAAAAGTAAAACTGCATTCTGTCGGTGTTGCTAGCCCACACCCTGTTGTATGACAGCTGACTAGATCAGTATCCGGTTATGGGCGGTACATGTGATCCCATCTGTAAACAAATTGGATTCTGTCAATGAATCTCAGCATCCTGTTTGCTTTACTTGCAACTACGTCTGTAAGATCGATCTACTTCTCGCCTCTATACAATGTTTATGCTTAATATTTGGATGAAAGTTTACATTTGTGAAGTGCATAACGTTACATTTCTCAACAGTAAAAATTCGTTGCCAATCTTTATACTAGACTTACATTCTTTTGAAATCTTTTTGTCTACAGTCATAATACTGAAAATGTCTGGGTACACGTATTGATGAAAATTTTAATTGGAAAAGAAAACATTTTAGAGCCTCTTACACAATTCATTTCATGTCCTTGTGCACTTCGTATTATTGGAAGACTTGGACAGAGACAGGTCAGTAAATTAAGATAATTTGCTTGTTTTCATTCATTAGTGTCATATAGAATTGTGCTATGGAGTAACTTACCTTTAAGGAAAGTAGTACTCATTGCAGAAAGGCGCATACATGCACGTCCCAATGAACAAGCACTCCAGCAACTACAGCCGTTATGAAATATACTGAAGAGCCAAAGAAACTGGTACGCTTGACTAATATCGTGTAGGGCCGCCGCTAGCACGCAAAAGTGCCGCAACACGACGTGGCATGGACTCGACTGGTGTCTGAAGTAGTTCTGGAGGGAACTGACACCATGAATCCGGCAGGGGTGTCCATAAAGAGTATGAGGGTGGTGGAGATCTCTTCTGAACAGCACGTTACAAGGCATCCCAGACATGCTGAATAATGTTCATGTGTGGGTAATTTGGTGGTCATCAGAAGTGCTTAAACTGAGAAGAGTGTTCCTGGAGCCACTCTGTAGCAATTTTGGACGTGTGCGGTATCGCATTGTCCTGCTCGAATTGCCCCAGTTCGTCGGAATGCACAATGGACATGAATGGATACAGGTGATCAGACAGGATGCTTACATATGTCACTTGTCAGAATAGTATCTAGACGTATCAGGGGCCCCATATCACTCGAACTGCACACGCCCCACACCATTACAGAGCCTCCAACAGCTTGAATAGTCCTCTGCTGACATGCAGGGTCCATGGATTCATGAGGTTGCCTCCATACCCTACCCGTACATCCACTCGATGCAATTTCAAAAGAGACTCGTCCGACCAGGCAACTTGTTTCCAGTCATCAACAGTCCCGTGTCGAGGCTGACGGGCCCAGGCGACGCCTGAAGCTTTGTGTCGTGCAGTCATCAAGGGTACACGAGTGGGCCTTTGGCTCCGAAAGCCCATATCGATGATGTTTCGTTGAATGGTTCACACGCTGACACTTGTTGATGATCCAGCATTGAAATCTGCAGCAATTTCAGGAAGGGTTGCACGTCTGTCACGTTGAACGATTCTCTTGAGTCATCGTTGGTCCCGTTCATGCAGGATGTTTTTGCGGCCGGAGCGATGTCGGAGATTTGATGTTTTAATGGATTCCTGATATTCGCGGTACACTCGTCTTACGGGAAAATCCCCACATTATCGCTACCTCGATGATGATGCTGCGTCCCATCGCTCTTGCGCCGACTATAACACCACCTTCAAATTCACTTAAATCTTGATAACCTGCCATTGCAGCAGCAGTAACCGATCTAACAACTGTGCCAGACACTTGTTGTCACAACTGTGCCAGACACTTGTTGTCTTATATGGACATTGCCGTCCACAGCGCAGGATTCTGCCTGTTTACATATCTCTGTACGCATGCCTAAACCACTTTCTTTGGCGCTTCAGAGTATAAGAAATGTATTTTCATTTGAGAATGTGGACAACAATCAGCTGTATATTAGAATGACAACAATGAAATTTATACCGGACGGAGACTCGAGTCCTCATTTATCCCCCGACATCGGGCAAGCGACTTTCATTGAAATGTCTCCCCTATACGGGAACGTACATAGACTATACATACTGAGTGTACGTGTACAGGTTGTAGAAACTTGGTTGACGACGTATGGAAGATTGGTTTGGCCGTGAGTCGTGCTCTGATAGGCTTATGGTTAGGCGACCGCTGACGACGTGCAGAAAAATCGGGTCGACTCTCAGTCTGGCACAAATTGTCGTTGATCTCATTCCATTATTCAGCTAATTGTTGTCCGCATTCGCAACTGCGAATACATTTCGTGGAACTGTTTAATGGATTAGGTATTCTAAATTTTTGGAAATATGTGGTAAGGAGTATGGGACGAAACTGCTGAGTTTATCGGTCCCTAGGCTTACTCACTAATTGATCTAACTTAAACTAACTTACGCTAAGGACAACACACACGCCCATGCCCGAGGGAGGACTCGAACCTGCGACAGGAGGAGCTGCACGGCTACCCCGCGCGGCAGATATTTTAACTACAGCATCTTAAAACATATTATCTCTCATTAAATGTGTTGCAAACATTCAGATATGAGTTCATTAGGGACAATGATATTCATAATTACAATACTAGAAAAAAAGTCACTTTCATTACTCTTCATTAAACCTAACTTTATCTCGGGGAGGATTGAATAATTTCACTACCAAAATCTTTGATTTATTACCCAATGTTGAATATCTGACAGCAAACAAAGTTAAATTTTAATGCAAGCTGAAAAAATTTCTTCTGGGTAACTCCTTCTTTTCATAGAAAATTTTTTGTCTAGAAACTTATAGCTTCTTAAGTTCCGTAGTGTTTCATATTTACTTTTTACGACTACAATGTCGAGTCACATGAATGTGACCACAGTATGTATTCGATGTCAAAGTGCAGTAACCAGATGGGCAAACAGCAGCACTTTCAGTGGAGACTACACTTAGTGTGTCGGGTCGGGGGGGGGGGGGGGGGATGCGGAAAACAGTGCAGTCATTGTCGTAATGCGGAAACGGAGCGATTTATCTGACTTACGAAAGGGCATGATAAGTTTGTAAGCTGTACGCGTGCGGCCGTGGGTAGAGTATACCGTGTATGAGAAATGGCGCTACCCAGAACTGGCGCCGACGCGACTGTGGTGCACCACGGGTCATAGATGACAAGGGAGAACTACGGCTGAGGAGATGTGTGAACAGACGTGCAAGTGTGAGCAGCTGACCGCCCAGATGAACCATGGGGCTACCAACAGTGTCTCCTAAACGACCGTTCAGCAAATGTTGGTGCGTACGGGCCTCCACAGCAGGCGCCTGGTTCAAGATCCCATGCTGACTGCTATTCATCGGCGATGAGGGCTGCAATTGCACGGCATTGCCGCAACTGGACGTCCATTGAGTGGCGACAGCTGGCCTTTTCATATGAATCACATTTTATGTTCCACCAGGCAGATGGCCATTGTCGTGTACGGCCCTGCAACAATTAACGGGACGGTCCAGACCAGAGGAGGGAGCTTTATCGTCTGTAGAATTCCCTGGGTGATCTCGTCGTCCTGAAAGCCACAGTGAGTCAACACAAGTATGCTTCTATCCTTGGGAACTATGTCCACCCCTATTTGCAGTTTGCTTTTCCTCGTCACTATGGCATCTAGCAGCAGGACAATGAAACGTGTCCATTAGCTCGCAGCGAACGTTCGTGGTTTGAAGAGCACAAGGATGAGTTTAACATAGTCCAATGGCCACCAAACTCCCCGTATTTAAACACAGTCGAGAATCTGTGGGACTACCTCGATCAGGCTGCTCGCAGCAGAGATCCTCACCCGAGAAACACAACGCAGCTGGCCACTGCACTGGAATCAGCATGCTTCTACATCCCTGTCGGTACTTTCCAGAACGCCACTGACTCACTTCCTGCACGTTCCCGCTGCAAGAGGTGGTTATTCAGGCTTGTAACATGGTCACATTATTGTGATTGGACCCTGTAAATATTGTTTTGTGTTATGTGGAGTCACCTCTAAATGGGCATTACGAAGAGACAATTAAATGACAACTAAGATCATATTCTTTAAGTTGGCTCATTCCATGTTCTTATGATATATAGTGCAAGGTGACGATGGAACATTTGAACCAACTAGCTATTTATCTAACTATCTGCTCCCAGATGGTACTGCACCCTCCATGTCTGGGTGGGTCGCATGGCTGATATATGTACGCGCGGAAGTCACCCAGTTGGCAAAACGAGTTATCCTGCTGGTGTACCATGAGCAGTGGCAACCATCCCATACTTGGTGGCATTCAGATTAGAATTTCTTGTGGGACCGGGTTGCTGGGGTGTGTCATGGGCTTTGTCTAAAATTTGTCTCCCTGCACAGGTCAATGTTAACTCTTTGCTATCTGTTTCCGAATTAATGAGAAACACACTCTAACAAACAGCCCGTAGGATTGGGTAATGGTGCTCAGTTTCAGAAAGGTCTGAAATAAGGATATGAGTTCGACAAGGAGATAAGTTCTCACCTATTGTATCCAACTTTGCTCTGTCTAGAAGAACTTATAAAATAATGGAGGCAAGTGATAAAGAAGCAAGACTATCGAAGGTGTAGCAATTCAACTGGTTACAATAAAGCATACCATCACAGGAGACAGCCTAACCTTTGATGGCATTACTACATGAGACTGATGCAAATGAAGAATGGCACTGAGAGGTATTGTTGAAATTGCGGAATAAGGTATTGAATGCAGAGACAGATTGTAAGGCTGAATTTCAAATGGTGGGGAAGAAGGAAAAAGTTTTGATAGATATCTGGGGAACTAAAAACAGGTAACATCTGGACACATCGACCAAGACAGGTGCTGTGTGAGACTGTAGAAATTAATTTGAAACATGATGCAGAAGACAAGATAAAGATTTACTGGGTACATCGTGAAGGTGGGTGACGACATGTAGACGAAGATTTTGTGGAACACAAAATGCTTATCAGAGGAAAACTGGAGGAAAGATTTTAGGAAAAATTTTAGGAGAAATTGCACAAACCAGAGCCGGACAGGTATTGCTACAGTGAAGCGGGATGATCCTATATGGTCTGCTTCCAGGGTGATAGAAGCAGAGAGAACCAGGGGAAGCAGGAGCATGAGGAGCTGTGTGGAAAAAAGAAGACCTTGCGCGAAAGTCACTTATAAAGCTGGAGGGTCGAAACAAACAAAACCAACAAATAAATATACACTACGTGATCAAAAGTATCCGGACACCCACGAAAACATACGTTTTTCATATTAGGTGCATTGTGCTGCCACCTACTGCCAGGTACTCCATATCTGCGACCTCAGTAGTCATTAAACATCGTGAGAGAGCAGACTGGGGCGCTCCGCAGAACTACGGACTTCGAACGTGGTCAGTGTCATTTGTGTCATACGTCTGTACGCGAGATTTCCGCACTCCTAAACATCCCTTGGTCCACTGTTTTCGATGTGATAGTGAAGTGGAAATGTGAAGGGACACGTTCACCACAAGAGCGTACAGGGCGACCTCGTCTGTTGACTGACAGAGACCGCAGCAGTTGATGAGGGTCGTCTCGTGTAATAGACGGACACCTATCCAGACCATCACACAGGAATTCCACACTGCATCAGGATCCACTGCAAGTACTATGACAGTTAGCCGGGATGTGAGAAAACTTGGGTTCCATGGTCGAGCGGCTCATAAGCCACACATCACGCCGGTAAATACCAAACGATTCCTCGCTTCGTGTAAGGATCGTAACTATTGGAAGACTGAACGGTGGAAAAATGTTGTGTGGAGTGACGAATCACGGTACACAATGTGGCGATCCGATGGCAGGGTGTGGGTATGGCGAATGCCCGGTGAACGTCATCTGCCAGCGTGTGTAGCGCCAACAGTAAAATTCGGAGGCAGTGATGTTATGGTTTGGATGTGTTTTTCATGGAGGGGGCTTGAATCCCTTGTTGTTTTGCGTGGCACTATCACAGCACAGCCCTACATTGATGTTTTAAGCACCTTATTGCTTCCCACTGTTGAAGAGCTATTCGGGGATGGCGATTACATCTTTCAACACGAACGAGCACCTGTTGAGAATACCTGTGGCGGAGTAGTTACACGGCAATGACATCCCTTTAATGGATTGGCCTGCACAGAGCCTTGACCTGAATCCTATAGAGCGCCTTTGGGATGTTTTGGAACGCCGACTTCGTGCCAGGCCTCACCGACCGACATCGATACCTCTCCTCAGTGCAGTATTCCGTGAAGAATGGGCTGCCATTCCCCAAGAAACCTTCGATCACCTGATTGGACGTATGCCTGCGAGAGTGGAAGCTGTCATCAAGGCTAAGGGTGGGCCAACACCGTAATTAATTCCAGCATTACCGATGGAGAGCTCCACGAACTTGTAAGTCATTTTCAGCTAGGTGTACGGATACCTTTGATCACGTAGTGTAGCTGCATGAATAGTGTCTGGTGGGCGCATGGAGCTTGTCCACAAGCGGTGCGTGAAGAGAGACAATAGTCTCTATATGTTTTGCGTCTTTCTCGTGCACGCTATAGGAAGCTCTGTGATGTTGTAAGCACGTATTAATTACTCGAAAATGACATTTTGGTTCAGATAACAAGTATGTCTCATTAGATCAGGATTCACGCTTCCTTCTACATACATACGGTGCTCTGTCACTTTGTACCATATCTGTTCTTTCCGTTTTCTGACTCACTAGTAAATTCTTGCTTGTATGCACTCTGCAAGACACCAACTCACACTACGTTTTTCCTTCCAATGGTTACGCAGGATGAGTGTTATAGACTTTAGAATAATTCCACAGTGTGTCTTAAACGCTAATCCTCTCAATTACCTCAATAGACTGACGAGTTTCCAATGATCCCCACCTAAGCGCACTGTATTACTGCTCGAATAGACTGCAGCACATCAAGAAGGACGCCTCTGAACTATTCCGAGGTTTTCTGATGGGCATCGAAACACTACCGCATTGCTTAAGAATGGATCACACAAGCGTCCTATGTATCCGCATTTACTTACACTTATCCACATTAATGCAGGGTGTCATGTATCGCCCCCAATAGAAATTCTGTTCAAGTTGTCTACAGTCCAAGGGAAGGCTACTCAACGATAACACATTCTGTAGACAACGTCGTCAGAAAACAGTCTCAAATTGGTCCTCGATTTTCGGGCAGATTAATTGTGCACATGTAGATAACATCACACTGGTGGACAGCTAGTTTTCGCCGATTGTCTGTTTATTAATTCAGTATCTAACGATATTTTCGTCGGCGGATGTAGCATTACCAGATCGGTCTTTCAAGGCGATCTCGGTCAGACGCACTTTTTCATACTGTGACCGTCTATGCCGCATACAGAGTTCTCCATGATGTGAAAAGAAATCAAAGTTTCACAATCAACAGTGGGTTCCGTTTCTGTCGAATATGTATTACCACGCAAAAGTTTGGCCGCAATAAGACATAAATTGAAGATTTCAGTTAATATTCATTTATTTTATGTCGAATATGTATTATCTAGCAAATTTTTACCTGTTACTCGATCGAAAATAATTTCAACCGTCTGAGGATGGCCAGATTTCACTCAAACATATGAGGGTGGAAAAAAAAAAGAATATTTTGTTTCTTCAAGGCAAAATCCTTTGTCAATATATAACATGATTCTTCTTTCTGTGAGTATTAACGGGGTAAGTTGAATTTCCCAATAACATGATGTACTAAATCATTAGTGCGCGGAAACATGCAGAATAAACTAGCTTCCTGGTTTTTAAATAATCCATAGCAGTTATCATGCGTAATGTAAATGTAACTATACTGATATGCTTCATTAGTCATTAGTTCTGGGTTGTGGGTTTTCCATTTAAGGTGTGTGATGTATGTGATGTCCCAAAAACATAATACATTGTACTATTTGCCTGAGTAGATTATTTGAGTAGATTATTTTTAAAGCTTGTGGACTTTTTTATGAAATACCGAATTACATTACCTAGTCTTGTCAAAATTTAATTATAAACGATTTACCTTTAATTATGTGTTGATGTTTTCAGATACATTGATATTTGGTTCAAATGGTTCAAATGGCTCTGAGCACTGTGGGACTTAACATCTGAGATCATTAGTCCCCTAGAACTTAGAACTACTTAAACCTAACTAACCTAAGCACATCACACACATCCATACCCGAGGCAGGATTCGAACCTGCGACCGTAGCGGTCGCGCGGTTCCGGACTGAAGAGCCTAGAACCGCTCGGCCACATAGGCCGGCATTGATATTTGCTTTTTCTGTAAGAGGTGTAGTTGTACTTGCTATTATGATGCTTAACAACATCTGTAAAAGCTACAATATTTAAATCTTATGAAAACGGTTATGGAAGATAATTTGTGCATATATTAGGAATAATAGACAATCCAAAATAGGACCTTGCAGTACAATGTCTGATTGCTTCAAATTCTGTGCGTCTGTTGCTACGTGTCCACCATTCAAGAGTAATTTTAACTTGTGAATAATTATATCATGGTTCACGCGATCAACAGCCTTAGCCATGTCATAAATTATTTCTATCGGAAAATTAGTGTGAGGATGTTTTACGTAATCATAAGCCTCACCCAGGTCACAAATTATTACCAATGATTAATTTATGAGTGGGTGTATACAAAGAAGACACTGTTTGTAATTCATACAAATCTACTGTTTTATTCCTATCTTGATTAAATTTTGTACACTTAGCCTTCAAGATAAAAAAGATAAGAAGGACATCACTCTCTACGTAAGATATTATAACCCGACATGAAACATTTATAAATGTAACACATAAAGGGGAAATGTTGATACGAAAAATTTCTGAAAGTTTTTGGCCGATTTACATGAGATTTCTACACGGTCCCGTAATGATCATTTGGACGAACGTAGGCTACATATTTTTAATATAAATAATATATACGACACATATTGGAAAGTAGTTGAACGATTTACTTCAAAGTTCTTGGCCAGTTTGCTTCAGACTTCTACATTCAGATGAAACAATGAAGAAAATTAATGAAAAATTAAATGCCTAACAAATGAAATGCATTGCGGTAAACTGACTGTAATTCCTATGGCGAGAATAAATTAGAGCGGCAATAACCATCTTGGGGATGGTCACTAGATCGCGGGAGAAGCGGAAGTCCGAGACTTTGACAAAAACATGATTGCAAACTATTATTTATAGATTAGTTGCCGTTGTTACATATGACATACAACCTAGAAGATATTTTAGTCCGTATTTCACGGTTAGTTTTGTGATTAAAATCCACTGTGCTATAGAGCGCCAATTACTTTGTATGACAGATATTACACATCCCTGGCACTGCAACCAGTTATAAGTAATACGCAAGAGTAGAGTTCGGACTGCGGCACTGTTTGCGAGAGTGCTGGGGATTTCGACTTGTGTCGCAACGAAGGCGAGAGTCACAGCGCCGCCGAGGCCATCTGGGGAAGCCCCGTGTCTCTCCGAATTTCTCAGTCGATCATTCCGTGGGCTCACACGGAAAAGCTCTCGGGGGGCGCGCCGCATTCACATCATATGTGCCTTCTTTTTAATAATCGTGACCTGAAGCAAAAATGCAACCCCACAGAAGAGGCGAGCACGACGCCGGCGTCGGGGGTGAGGCGGCTGGAAGAGGGCTCTTCTTCACACCTAACAGGCAACGCCCAGAGAAAAAAGAACTTTTCCGATATCGCGGACATCTGCCACTTTTTATGCTTCTCCTGAATACGAAACGCCACTGCAGTGAATCGTATGTTCGCGCTCCACTGTCTCCTCTATTTTGGCGTTAAGTTTACTCATTCGTGACTTAGCGAAAAAACGTTCTTAAAATGGTTTCTGTACCGACGTAAGTTAGTTTCAACCATCCTTATTGACGAATATACATATCTGACATTATTCTGAAATAACATTATTCTGAAATAAAATATGGTTGTTTTTTCGAGAGTTCGCTACTCTCCGTTTAGCGTTTCCATGGTTTAGCGAAAAGAACAAAAAAGACAAATAGTCTCAATGTTCAACTATCACAAAAGGCTCTTCTTTTATTCTAATGTTATAGTGAGCTTTACATTGAAATCGGGTAATATGTTTGAAAACGATTATCTGATTTAGAAACAGTCGCGAAACAAAAGTGACACGAGAAGGCTGTTACTGTGTCTCATAACCCACTGGGGTATTCGAAGCAACATTCGGGTTACGTTGTATCTGAGGGGAAAATATTTTTTTTTGCGAGAGGTTACCGTACTCCATAACAGAACGATTTCAGGTTGAGATAGAACAATTTTCTAAGGTCATCACAAAAAATTAGCAACAGAGAATATGTAAAGTTCTATGGCTCTGATTTGTTATTGTATTGTTGCAAGGGAACATAAATAAGAAGGTTTAAAGTACTTCCAGTGGAATTATTCGTCATATTTACTTCTGGGTAGGTCGTTTAGACCTGTAGATAGTGCTAACAGCTGATCATATTCCATTCCTTTTTACAGTCACCTGTTTTATGTCTCAGTTTACTCGGTATCACAATAACTTACATGTACCTTTTTCTGGTGGTAACATTATCTATACACTGATAAGCCAAAACATGATCATCTGCTCCGCCTTTGGAACACAGTACGGCAGGGGATTCTCTGTGACTTGGATGTGACAAGTCGTTGGTAGCTTTCTGGAGGTATGTGCATCATAGGTCACACGCAATTTCCGTAAATTACTTGCCGGTGGTTCGTGGACGCGAAGCTGCTGGACGATAGTGTGCTAGATGTGTTCCGTCGGGTGGAGATCAAGCAAATTTGCTGCCAAGCCGTGATAGAGACATCACGATCATGCTGTTCATATAACTGGAGTACTATTACGGCCTTGTGACATTGACACGTATCCTGCTGGAAGACGTGGTGCATGTTTCGAGCAGTTATTCCCCTGGATGACGTCGTATCTGGACATGACTGTCGACCTGGTGTAACAAGAAACATCGTTTTCCTGATCATGTCAGACGTTTACATTAATTCATGGATCAGTCTCGATGATGATGGTAATTGATGATGGATCAGCATAAGAACATGTAAGGGTCGTCTTCTTCGGAGTCCCGTGTTCAACAATTTGCACTGGATGGTGTGCTCCAAAACCTTTTTACCTGCTTCATCATTATACCCTCCGCCTATCCTAATTTACAGATCAGTCAACCTCCACGTTCTGCAATGCGGTGTGAACGTCGAACAACTTGTCACCTAATCGTGCTTTCATCCTCCAACCAATTTCCACAGATGGTGGACGATAGTAGCTTCTGAACAGCGGACCAACTTCGCCTTTGCTGAGTTGCTCGTTCCAAGGGATCGGGGCATAGCAATCTGTCAGAGTCACTTATGTCGATGGATCTACCGATTTTCGGCCAGTATCTTAGCTAGGATTATTCCCTATTCGCCTCTTTTCCGCTTATGTACTTTTCTTACCGCTTCACGTGTCCGCACCGCCATCAGAGATCATTCATTCTCGCGTTGGGCAGTGGTCATAATGTTTTGGCTCATCAGTGGATATGAAACTACGCAACGAATTGGTATAAAGCATCGTAGCAGCAATTGGCATGGAGTTTCGCTGTCATGCTTGCATGGTTATGTTCAAATTTAGTTCGTATGTTGATATGGTCCAGTCACATTAATATGACCACGTCAAAAGCCTGAATTACCAACTTTTGCCGCACAGACACGCAGAAAACAGTCAATCAGGTTCTGGAAAGCACCGACAGGGATGTGGAGTCATGCTGGACCCAGTGCCATGGCCAACTGCGCTAGGTTTCTCGGGTGAGGATCCATGGCGAGAACATCCCGATCGACACAGATTCTAGATTGGGTTTAAATCCGGAGAGTCTGGTGGTCATGGGAGTACGGTAAACTTATCCTTTTGCTCTTAGAACCGCCCACGTTCACTGCGAGCTGTGGGCAACTTTGCATTGCACTGCTGGTAGATGCATCGTTCCGAGGAAGTACAAACTGCATGTAGGAGTGCACATGGTCCCCAAGGATAGGTGCATACTTGTGTTGATCCATTGTGCCTTCCAGAATGACGAGTCAGCCATGGAATGCCACGAAAACATTCCCCAGACCATAAAGCTCCCTCCCGCAGTCTGGACCCTTCTGACGATAGTTATGGGGCAGTACACGCCAACGGCCATCTGTAGGATGGAGAATAAAACGTGATTCATCTGAAAAGGCCACCTGTAGCCGCTCCGTGGACGTCCAGTTGCGGATTGGCGTGCTAATTGCACACTTAGTCGGCGATGAACAGCAGTCAGCATGGGTGCATGAACCAGGCGTCTGGAACGGAGGCCCATACACAGCAACGTCCGCTGAGCGCGACACTGTTGGTAGCCCGTTGGTTCATCTGGGCAGTCAGTTACCCAACAGCTGCAAGTCTATTCGCGCGTAAACGTCTCCACAGCCGTCGTTCACCCCTGTCATCTATGGAGTGTGGTGCACAGCGTACAAAATAATTATTTCTTAATATCTCTGTAATACGGCAGTATGAGCACAGCTAGAATTCTATACTTTCGTTAAATAGCAACGTTTCAGTCTTTGTTGCATATTTCTGACGAAAGATACGAATATCTTGAGCAAGTCAGTATTCAGGGGTTATAGAACGAGTAAGAAGCGATAGAAAATAGAACGATCACGTAAAATCAGTTACAAGGAAGGCGAATGAAGACTAGGTTTGTTTTAAGTGTTCTGGGAAAAGGTGATTCATCTGCAAAGGATAGGATATTGTACCAGTTTTAGAGTACTTATCACGCTGGAATGATAATACATCGAACGAATTCGCAGACTCGTTACTAGTGCTGTAGCAGTACCGTACGTTACAGCATACAGGGACGTGTAACAGAAAGGCTTGGTAAACTTAAGTGTAAACTCCTGGAAGAAAGACACTAACTCAGTTGAGAAAATTTAGAGACGCTATATTCCAAGAAAAATGCGCCACCATTAGTCTCCCACCATCGTATATTTAGCTTAGGGATCATGAGAATAAGAGAGACAAGGGCACGTGCAGAAAGGCATCCGTCCCTCGCTCAATACGCCAGTGGACTGGAAAATGAAAACCGCCATGCACTGTTTATTGGTGCGCTCAGAGTATGTAGCTGTAAGTGTATTGTGACTCACGCTATTTGCTAACATTTGAACCAAGAATTTTTTTTTAAATTTAGGGGAATAATTAGGGCAGCCAATCACTGTCTAGGTTAGCACCAAATTTAAGTACTATCCTTACCGGTTTCGGGTGTTTTCATCCCCATTTACTGAAGATACACATTTAGTTTGCTAAATAAAGCAGATAGAAGTTCTAATACTTGTTCTCAAAACTCGCATATGTTTCTTCCTTTTCATGAGCGTAGCTACCGAAATTTTGTTACAACTCTATGATTTTTTTCCTTCAGTCGCTGTTAATTTCATTATTTTGGCATTTCAGTGTTCATGAATTTGCTTCTTTTCCTGTCAGAAGTGAAATGTGTAGCCAAAGGTTGAACATAAATAAAATATGTTCTGTCAAATAGCGGAGATGCTGAGTCGTAGATAGGCACAACAAAAAGACTGTCACAAATAAGCACACGCGTGGCTTCAGTTGCCAGAGACTGCACTTATGTGTGTGTGAGTTGCGTTTGCGTGTGTGTATGTGTGTCGTCTATTTTTGACGAAGATCTTGCTCGCCGAAACCTTATTTGTGATAGTCTATTTGTTGTGCCTATCTGCGACTCAGCATTTCCGCCATATGGTGAGTGGAATCTTTCCTTTTCATAATATTGTTACGTTCCATCCTGGATTGTCCATTAAATGTTCTGTCAAACATTGTTAAGCTGAAATTCTCCATTTGACGCGATTCGTTTTTGACCTTGCAAGTATATTTTGAAAGAACAAGTGAAAATAAATACAGAACGAGAAAAAAGAAAAACTTTCACTTATTTGACATAGTATTGAAATATTTCTTCATGCTAGATATTAAACAGAAAACAAGTAAAAGATGAAGGATTTGTTGATATTTCGGGTAACAACAGTGTGATACCTCCACATTCTTTTCTAATCCATTGCGAGGCGATACAATACGTTTCGGACTACCAAGGCTGTATAGTAAACAGCGTGGCTCATCGCTTGACGTGCGCGGCTACCGACGCCCAAATTGGACAGAACAAAGTGGCTGCAGAGAGCGCTCACGAGCGCCGCTCACCTCTCGTAATGAATGTGCGCTTGCTGGTGACACGGCGTGTTTTGCGCTTGAGGAGGCTGCCTAATTCATTCCCGATACTGTACTCAGAGGCGGCTTGTTCTGTGTCTTTATGTACCGCTACAGAGCCACTCATGTGAGCCAAAGGGGAGAGCACTTATGGTAATGCGCCGCCACCGCCGCAAAACACAGCCGCTAAAGCTAACAGACGCTCAGTTTTTGACCACCGCACGGAAAGATGTATTTGCAAAGCAGTGTGGCGTATTTGTTTCTGATGCATGAACCGAATTTAGTTCGAGAGCGTGAAGGCCAGAAAAAAATTCAGCGACGAAAACGGTAAAGCGGTAAGGCATACGGCTGTTAGTTTGGAAAACATGGACTCGTTCCTTGGCTAGCAGCTAATATTTACACAATTCAGTATTTATGTATGTAATAGTTCGTATGAGTGACATAAGTAATCCTTAAATTAAGATCTGAAACGGATTATGTACGAAGTCTTAAAAATACCTATTTCTAATACTCACTACTGTCTCACTGCAGTCACAAATTTGATATTGTCGGCAAATTTGTTAATTCTAATGTGGAGGGATGTTTTTCGGTTGAATAGTTTAACTCTGAGAGTAATACCGAGAGAGGTACAGCAGTGGTCAGCACTATGGAATTGCATTCGGGAGGACGACGGTTCGAATCAAGATTTAGCTTTTCGTGATATCTCTAAATCACTCCAGGCAAATGCTGGGATGGTTCCTTTGAAAGGGCACGGCCGATTTTCTTTCCCACCTTTGAAACAGTCCGAGCATGTGCTCCGTCTGTAATGAGCTCAATGTCGACGGGACGTTAAATCTTAATCATCCTTCCTTCCGTCTTTTACTTAGAATTATATCAATCTGCATTTAACACAAGCTGATCTTATCAGTCTAACAAATCGATTTCCGCTGCGCACTGCAAGGTGGTGCCGTAATACTCATAATGTTCGCATTACACCTAGTTAATTAGTTTTAAGGTGTGAAAGAATCGTTTGGATTTTAAAGTTACGTAAGTTCTTAGAAGAAACGTTTCGCAAATTTGTTTAATTTATTGTCAGTCATTCACTGAAACCTTCGGATACTTCCTCACAAATCGAAATTTCTTTCTTACAAAACTAAAATTGATCAGTTCCTCTTACATCTCTAAATTTCATATTTACAGCACTTACCGTCGATTGACCATTTTTCTGCTATCATTCACATATCACATTAGCATCACAATTTCAAGCAACAAAGACAGAGACTGCATACTCCCTTCGCTTATGCGCGGGCTTTTTGTGTGTGTGTGCGTGTGTGTGTGCGCGCAAGTGTACGTGTACGTGCACGTATTTTGTGTATCGTCGTGCATTGTGTAACACACTAATGCGTTCATATACAGTGCGGATTTTCTATACGTGATCAAATGAGAAGCTTTATGATTTCTTGACGAAGGTCTCTAGGAAGCGTTCGTCAGACATAGTCAAACAAATACCTCTTGTCCATACACGTCAACATCGTTTATAAACTACTCACTTTCACTAAAGTTATATATTTAAAATGTGGTTATGTGGTTGTATCTAATAAATGTGGGAGTGTTATGGTTAGTTGGTACTAATTCCGGATTATCGTTATATACTGACAGGTTCCTTCGAAATCACCAACACGAAAGTCAGATTCAAACACTGAGGGAACAGAAATATTAAACACGCCATTATGCGCCTAATATGAGTCAAGTACTGCTTACTGTTTGTTTGATATCACTGTGAGTATTTCGTGAAACGTGATTATATTGGAAAAACACGCGTTATGCTACTTGTTCCATTAATTACTTAAACAAATGGCAAGAAAGTGTATTTTTCCACGACCTATTTTCTTCACTGAAATACGAGGGGCGTTCTATAAATAATGCAACACTATTTGTCCTCGGCCGATTTCAGCTAAAAAATCGTGATATATTACCGCTTTCATGAAGTTCTGATTGGTGATGGTGCTATGAGTAGTCTTGAAAACCTCGTCTAGAATGGAGGTGCATTCGAAACAGATAACTATCAGTGAGTTTCTTTTGGCGGAAAACCAGAGCTTAGCAGATATTCATAGACGCTTGAAGAGTGTCTACGGAGGCCTGGCAGCCCACAAAAGCACTGTGAGTTCCTACCTCCCACGTGCCGCCCGGCCGCACACATCTGTGACTCCCGCAGTGTTGGAACGTGCGGACATTCTTATTCGAGGTGAACCACGGATCACAAACACCTCTCTGCACAACTGGACGTCTCTGTTTGTAGCGCTGACACACTCGTCCACCAGTTGGGGTTCTCAAAGGTGTATGCTCGCTGGGTTGCTCGCCGCCTAACAGAAAACCATGAAGGGCAGCAAAGGACCATCTGTGCGGAATTGCGTGCGCGTTACGAGGCTGACCGTGACAATTTTTTGTCGAAGATCGTCACAGGCAGTGAAACCTGGGTTTGTCACTTCAAACCCTAAACAAAACGGCAATTCGAGGAGTGGCGCCTCACCACCTCTGCTCAGAACAAAACGTTCAAAGCCGAACCCTCAGCCGGTAGAGTCATGGCTACAGTCTTCTGGGTCTCTGAAGGGGTTTTTCTGTTTGATGTCCTCCCTAATAGAGCAGCGATCAGCTCTGAAGTGTATTGTGCTACCCTCAGGAAACTGAGAAACGACTTCAGCGTGTTCGTCGCCACAAAAATGCAAACGAACTTCTCCTTCCCCACAACAACGCAAGGCCTCACACAAGTCTGCACACGCGAGAAGAGCTCACGAAACTAGGTCGGACTGTTCTTCGTCATCCACCCCACAACCCGGATCTCGCACCTTCCGACTTCCATCTGTTTGGCCGAATGAAGGTTGCACTTCGCGGGAAGCAGTACTGGATGATGGTGAAGTTTTTGTTGCAGCAAGACCTTGGCTCCTAAGTCGACCAGTAGAGCGGGCATACAGGCCCTCCTAGCACGACGGTGGCATTGAACGGAGATTAGGTTGAAAATTTTGGTTTTGTAGCCAAAAGAGTGGGGAATAATATGATTTAGTGAAATCGAGAGTTAAATCAACCTGTTTTGAGAAAAAGTGTATTGCATTTCTTATTGAACGCCCCTGTAGATGATAAACATATCGAAACATATCATTTATTTCTGTGAAGAAAACAGGCTGTCAAAAATACACTTCCTTGCCTTTTGTTTAAGTAATTAGTGAAACAAGTAACGCGTGTTTTTCTCCGTGTAATCAAGTTTCACGAATTAGTCACAGTGAAATCACCGAAAAACTAGGCAGTACTCGACTTATATCAAGCGATAATAACGTGTTTAAGATTTCTGTTTCCCGAGAGTTTCAATCTGATTTTCTTGCTGGTGATTTCGAACGAAACTGTCTGTATATAACTTACAGATTTCTAAGGCTTAATGGTGGGCATGAAATACATCTTCTAACATCTTACATCTTCTTACTACATTAATATGCTGGCAACAATTTAAAAATTAGTGTTGTGATATTCATTCTGTAAAGAGCAAATGACACGTTCTGTATATAACTCTGTTCACAGAGCCCTTTTTATGTGACAGTGTCCTAGTGAACGTATCGTAGATGGATTTGTCCAGCATGGAATGCAGATAAAAGATAAATTTTTCGGCACTACGGAACGTTCCGAACACCTCTGAAAGTTTACAGTTTTCACGATCAGCATGATCCACCTTTATTCTCTACCTCTGAAGCAACACGAGCCCACTTGTAAAACATTTGCTTAGTAAGTGACACATTCGAAATCTAAATTTAAATGATAAGTAGCAGTCATATCTTGCTGCAACGTAATTCCCTTCAAAAGTATTACAGGATGACGAACACTGTTGTAGAAGTAAACGCGGGAAGTTTGAGACCTCTGCTTGCCGTCAAAAGTTTTTGTACAGTCTCTATCTCATCTTTCTGCGTTATTTGTAACCCTCTCTTATACATTACACGGATAATGACAAACCCAAGTTGACGGTTTCTCGAGTTAAAGTTGTGCTTTCATAATAAATGCACATTAGTAAACTACTTTTTTCTTCGTAATTCATAGATATTGTAAATTTACATTTTTGGTTGTATGAGATATTCTACAACTTGTACTACCTAGCACAGTGGCTTATTGTGTGTCGACAACTTCTCTTTAGTTGTTATAGGACAAAGATATGGCACAGTAATGACATCGTTCGTGTGTTTGATAAGCTGGGTTCAGCAGCCCAGCCATTCATATTTATCTGTGTACTGGATTTTCCTGAATCGTCCTCGCAAAGCCGTGGCATGTTTCCCTCTTTTCATCGTGTGATTGAGCTAGGTCTCCCACTCGGACGAAGGTCCAACAGAACAAAATAAATTAAAATCAAGATAACACCACGTATTCTCATGTTTACGTCGTATGTTCATTTAGGTATTACGCGACACATCTCGTGCATCTAACAACCCAAGAGTGTTGCGCGAAATGTACAAGATAGTGCGTGTGTCGAGCCTGAATGCGATGCGGCTTATGCACATTATACGAAATCCGTAGAATCCCCCACTGACACTAGGGGAAAGGTTCTGTATAATCGATTCCACCCCTCCCTACCTAAGTTACAAGCGCTAAGGGAATATAGCAATCCGTAGCTCGTGCGCAGAATCTACGGCAGTCGTAAGTAAAGAGCAAGTCTTCGAAAAATGCAAAGAAGAAATAGAATTCTAGCTTGCCACCGGAACGGCACATGGCTGGTATTTCATTGCGTGCGTCAATATTTTAGCATCACTGGTGGAAAACAGGCTCCCGCCAGTAACAATGCAACGGCCCGCGCAACTCGCCGAGCAAGATCAACACAAATGTTTGCTCGCACCTTAAGTTTTACATCTTCCTGTTGAAAAACAATTCCCCTGGAGAAATTTGTACGACAAACAAGTTCTCAATTATGAGTAAATACCGAAGAGAAATTTCAGTTCCCAGAAAAAGTATAGGGCCGTGCAGACTCCTAAAGAGAAAACTGCAAAGACGCGCAGTCTTTTAACGGAACAACAGCGACTGAAGGAGGAAAACAAAAGCGATGCCGAGGAATAGCAAAGAAAGGCGAGAAGCGGGTTCGTTGTAGCTCAGGTTCTTCCTTACCGAGAATACAGTGACGCAGACGCATTCCTTTCGCAAATATGGACAAAGACCCCGGTTATCGCACTGCTTAAAGTGTCTCCCGATAGAGAATAAGGGTTGTTTAGGAAAAACACGGAAATTTAAAGTATGACGATCAATACTTAACCTGACCCTTACTCTTCTAGAAGGCGACTCCGACTCTCTGTCAATGCTTATCTTTGCTCGGAAGCTGATGCGGTGAAGAGTGTATCATATTTAAGATGATAGACATTCAATTCTCGATCTGTCTTGGCAGTCGGGTTGCACGTGACTGAGACAGTCACGATTAGTTCCTATCTGCTAATAACCATACATGCGTCTACATCCCTACAGTGTGAAACACTTTCTTTCATACTGTCGATTTCGGATTTCCTAGGATGAACAAGCGATAAGTTGTAATTTTCCTTCAGCTCTATAACGGCGCTCAGATGACCTGATGTATCGAAATACAAAGAAATTTCTCCAATAATTCAGACTTAATTCATTGGTTTTTTGTAGTCGTCAATCCAAAGTCTGTTTTGATGCAATTCGCTGCGCTAATCAGTTCTGTGCAAGTCTTATCTTTTCGTAACTACTACAGCAAACATCCATTTCAAAATTCTTATTCTATTCAAGCCTTTCTCTCATTATAATTTTTGCCTCCCACACTTACCTTCATTAACAAATTTATTTGTCCTCGATGTGTCCTATCAACTCAGCCCTTCTTTTTTGTCCAATTGTGCCACAAACTGCTGTTTCTCTCGATTCGGTTCAGTATATGTGCATGATGATAGTGATGTTCAGAGCGAGTGTTCAGATTGGCGTGTGATGAATATTATTCTAACGATGTTGCTGAAAATATTGTCTAATTACATTATTGCACAAGTGGCGTATACTCGCTACTGACTGTCTAACACGAACAGCTTCAACCAAATGGACAATCAGCTCTTCTGCAGTGTGTGTCAGATGGAAAGATAGGTTGGCTGAGCTTCTTGCAGAAAATATATGGAAGGAGGTGATACCATCACTTAGCATCATAGTAGAAAACAAGAAAATAGTGGTTGCCGATGATTTTAATGTGGATTTATTGAAAAGCTCTGTCAGTGAACAATTGTTGCAATCAGTTACACTGTCATTCAATTTAGTTACTACTGCGAACTTTGCAACTAGGATATGTAAATGCTCAGAGACTGCAACTGATAATATCTTTGTAGTAAAAAAAGTCATATGACAAAACCAATAGTAAATGGGCTACCCGATGACATGCAGCATCCTGTGTTAAATGTTGAAATAAGTCAGAATAAAGTATGTATTAAATCTGAGTGCAGGAGGGTAATAAACCAGAAAAAAATTGAGAAGTTTAGGAGCTTGCTCAAAGACATGAAATGAATAGATATTTACAATACTTCTGACTCAAGTGGAAAATACAAAGCATTCATTAGTAAAGCTACTTCCGCTTTTGAAATTTTTTTTTCCCCTAAAAGTAACTGAAATCAAACAGAAGTCGAAAAGTAAACCATGGTTTACGCAAAGAATAAAGATATCATGTGGTACAAAAAGGAGACTGTATCTACTATCTAGGAACAGCTCTAATGTTAGCGTTTGTAATGCTTTGCAAAGAATACTGCAAAATATTGAAGCAAGTAATCCAGAAATCGAAGCAGCTTTATGAAGAGAAAAAGGTAGTCACATCAGACAACAAAATGAAAACTGTATGGGATATAGTGAAGACAGAGATAGATGGGGCCAAAAAGGAAGAGGATCAGATATCTCTAAAAATAGATGGGGTATTGGTAACAAGTCATGTAGTGTTCTAAACCTCTTAAACAAGTACTTGATTTCTGTTACTGACAGCTTTGGTGAACAGTGCAATGGAGTATCTGAGCCCAGTCTTTAAAAATAACTTCATTGAAATGGGAATGACACTAAGGTCTCCCGAAGAAGTAGCAACCATCATAAAATCCTTAAAATCTAAGTATTCTAGTGGCTATGGTAACATATCAACGAAGTTAATCAAAGAGTGCTCATGCGAGTTGAGTTCTATCTTAAGTTATTTGTGCACTCAATCTCTTAACAGCTCAACAATTCCAGATTGGCTAAAATATGCAAAAGTTAAGCCTGTTTACGAGAAGGGAGATAAGGAGATACCATCAAACTTTTGCCGGCTTTTTCAAAAATATTTGAAAAGGTTGAGATCTCAGGCTTTTCCGGCGAATGTGCTGTATCCAAGGTTTTCGGGTGTCCAGCCGAATCCGTTCGTCGAAGTTCCACGATATTTCGGCGGATAACCGTTCCGCCAGCATCAGGTGGTGCTGATGGAATCATTCCATCAGCACCACCTGATGATGGCGGAACGGTTATCCACCGAAATATCGTGGAACTTCGACGAACGGATCCGGCTGGACACCCGAGAACCTTGGATACATTTGAAAAGGTTGTTTACAAGCGTCTCCTTAAGCATCTGACTGCAAATAATATATTGTCCAAGTCACAGTTGTGGTTTCTTAAGGGTTCTGATATAGAGTAAGCTATTTACACTTACAGTGAGAATGTACTTAATTCATTAGATAATAAATTAGAGGCTACTGGCATTTTCTGTGACCTGTCAAAAGCCTTTGACTGTGTGAATCACAGCATTCTTTTAAGTAAATTAGAATATTATGGTTTCACCGGCAGTGCTGCGAAATGGTTTGAGTTTTATCTAAATAACAGGAAAGTAAGGGTGTCGTTGCAAAATACCTGTGCAATAAGCAGTCAGTCTTCGCCTGATTGGGAATTAATTATATATGGTGTTCTTCAAGGTTCCATCTGGGATCCGTTGCTTTTTCTTGTGCACATTAATCACCTCTCGTCTGTTACATTGCCAGATGCTACGTTTGTTCTGTTTGTGTTGTGTCGGGGAATCCTGCATAGTCAGGTCGCTACAAAAACAATCAAACACCTCGTATTAATGAGTTTTATTACAAAAGACAATTACAATACTTAATTTTGATGGATGTGTCGCAAACAAGGGGTGACATACAAAATAATCAGTCTTCTTCAGTATAAAAAAATACAAATCTGTGCTACATAGAGATTCCTAACGAAGTGGATAACGTTGATGCTGCTATCTAAGAGCGCCGTCACCAGTCGCGTTGTCGTCCTGGAAAGGAGGACGGTCAGCGTGCGATTGGCTGACTTCTTCTTACGGTCTTCTCGTCCCTGTCGTTCCCGACTGGCGTGCTGGCGCTGACTTTGCGCCGTAACAATTTGCAAATGATACAAACATTGCAAATGGTTCAAATGGCTATAAGCACTATGGGATTTAACATCTGAGGTCATCAGTCCCCTAGACTTAGAACTACTTAAGCCTAACTAACCTAAAGACATCACAGACATCCATGCTCGAGGCAGGATTCGAACCTGCGACTGTAGCAGCAGCACGATTCCGGACTGAAGTGCCTAGAACCTCTCGGCCACAGCGGCCGGCAAACATTGCAATAAGTAGCAAGTCAAATACAGATTTAGAAATAGCTGCTAATCAAAATTTCACTGACATTAATAAATGGTTTAAAGCTAATTCACTGTCATTAAATTTTGAAAATACCGACTATATGCTAAGAATTTTCCTTCCAGCATGTGTATAACACATGGAGACATGCAGATCGAAGAGGTTCACAGTGTTATATTCCTGAGATTACAACTCGTTAATAAATTCAGCTGGGAAAGGCATACCACAGAATTGCTGAAGCCCCTGAACAAGTCTGTATTTGTAATGAGAATGATGTCTGATGTAGGAGATATAAATATAAAACACTTGCATTTTTGCTTACATTCATTCTATTATGTCATACGGGATTATATTCTGGGGTATTTCATCAAACCGAGCAAAAGTTTTTATCATGCAAAAGCGTGTAATAAGAGTCACTGCTGGATATAACGTACAAGATTCTTTCTAAAGTCCTTTTGAACAGGGTAGAGCCGCAATTGGATCCGCAAATCGGGGAATACCAGGGAGGTTTTAGAAAGGGTAGATCATGTTCGGAACAAATGCTAAACCTCAAAAACATTATGGCATACCAAAAATCAAGGGCAAAGACATACATAATCTCCTTCATTGATTTCAAAAAAGCATATGATTCGATTGATAGAGAATCTCTGTTATCAGTACTGGAAGAAATGGGTTTGAATAAGAAAAGAACTAATATTATAAAAGCGACCCTTACAAATACATTTTCGAAAGTTAAATTTATGGGCGAACTATCGGAACCCTTTGAAATAAAAACGGGAGTGCGACAGGGCGATGGGCTCTCACCGTTGCTGTTCAATTGTGCGCTTGAGAAAGTAGTCAGAGAATGGAACACAAATATTAAGAGTGGTATAAGACTGGGTTGCAAAAAGAAGAACCTTAAAGTAAATTGCATTGCTTTTGCAGATGATATGGCCCTGTTTGCTGAAACAATGGAAGAAGCACGAGAGCAAATCCTTGAACTAAAGAAACAAGCAGCTAAAATTGGTCTTCACATCTCCTCTGAAAAAACTAAGATATTGACAAACATCAAGCACTCATGTAAATACCTCAAAGTTCAAGAACAGAAGATTGAAATAGTAAAAGAATTCAAATACCTCGGAGAATGGATTACTTGGAATGCTGGGGAAAGCAAAGCAATGGAATCCAGAAAAAATAAACTTGAATTGGCCTTCCAACTAACAAAAAATACATACAACAAAAAATCCGTTTCATGGGGGTCCAAAATTACACATTACAAGACAGTGATTAAGCCAGAAGCACTGTATGCAGCGGAAACACTTAACATGAATTTCAAAGGCCAAATGGAGAAACTTGAGGTAAAGGAAAGAAAAATTTTAAGAAAAATCATTGGGCCAAAATTTCAAGACAATAAGATTATATACATCAAAAATGAAACTCTCTACAAGAAAATTGAAAAACTTTCAGATTCTATGCGAAAAAGGAGAATAAATTTTTATGGTCATCTTCTCAGAATGAATTCCAACAGATTAACTAAACAAATCTTTGACTTCTTCCGTAACCGAAAAACGAAGCCCAACTGGTTTAAAGAAACTGAGAAAGACCTAGTGGAATTAAATATTTCAGAAAATTCACTTATTGATCGAACTGCTAAATTAATTACTAAAGATGAAAACATAAGGTTCCAAGACAAATCCACACAAAAGTCCAAATCCTTCATCTCAGAAGAAGAGAGGAGAAGAAGATCAGAAAGAATGAAGAAATACTGGGCCCTAAGAAAAGAACAACGCACAAAGAAATGATTGATCCAGCGTACCCCAAAGAGGGTGAAACGAAAGAAGAAGAAGAGTCATTTGCGGTGTAAATTCAAGAATATTATGTAGAAACCAGTTCAAGTAACTCTGCATTCTAACCACTGCTTCTCAGTATATTTATTCCTTAATGAAATTTGTTGCAAGTAATATATCTCTAGTTCATATCAATAACTTAATACATAGCATCAATACTAGGAATAAGAACAATCTACATAAAGACAAAAAAATCACGAACCTTGGTCCAAAAAGGGGTCCAATATTCAGGAACTCACGTTTTCAAAAACTGCGAGGAATCATTAAAAACTTGGTTTCACATAAAGCTAGATTTAAACAGAGTTTGAAACACCTTTTGATAGGAAATTCCTAATACTCTGTAGATGACTATCTTAACAGGGACTGTAAGACCAGCTAAAGTACAACTGTCTGTTAGATTTCAGTTTTGACAGCACTTGGTCACAACAGTCAAGATTACGTATTTTCCGTATGATAAATTTATTAAAAGTGCATAACAATGTTTCATTCTGACAGTGTGTTAATTCTGTAAATATTAGCAGTCCAAATTTACTGTAATGTACTCACCTATTTTGACAATCTCCTGATAAATGATCATGGAAGTAAGTATTGTATTGACATTTTTTATGTTTTTATGTTATTCTTTCTGACATGTTCCGTACCCCCGAGAATCATCTGATTTTTGGATCTATGGAACGAAAACTGGATCTACTTAATCTACTCTAACTCAAAACAAGATACCTGTGGATACTGATGTCTGACAGCTACCTTTTCTAGATTAGAATCAGGATTCAGGCAGCCTGCTTTGAAAGAAGTCAAAATAATTGAAGAGCCCCACAAAATGCTTAAGGGTACATAGAAAAGTAAGCTTAGGTTATTTCATCAAAATATTAGACGTTTAGTAATAAGGTAGAAGAGCTTCTTGTCTTTGGAAAATTTAGAAAGATATGAAAAGAAAGGCATCATGTGCATACCTGAGCACAACATAACCACGAGGTTAGATACGTGACATATACTAAGTTCCTCTATAACAGCTTACCCATGCAGAACTAATATGGGAAAAGGGGGAGCTATGGAAAAAGGATGAGTTTTCGCATATATTTTCGCATATATTAAGACAGAACACAAATTCAGAGACATTGAGACAAGTAGACTTTGTAGTAATCAGCACATATGTAGGATAACAAATGTTGCGATTGCAATTTTTTTCTACCGAGTGCATGGCCGATGACCGAAACCAGTCGTAATAAATAAAAGTCGTAAGACACCACTGTGTCATGAACTCTTCCAAGGAAAGTAGGTAAAAGTTAGCGTAATTCTGGCGAAAATTAATGATTATAAATTGAGAGGAATTACATCAGAATTAAAATAACCCGAAACTCTTGTATGCTTTATAAATAATGAATAAATAATGGTACGTAATTTCAGTCTCTCTGTTGTCTCGAGAATGTATAGGAAATTGTTATTCAAATTATTGTACTGTTAAGATAATAACTCATCCACTAAACAAAAAGGCATGCTTCCATATTATATAATTCCTAAGTTTTGTGCATCAGACTACTATTAAAATTGGATTTCGGCGTGTCGTTGAGCATATATTTGGTACAAGCCATAACACGGTACGTTAAGAACGAAATTATCAGTATGTATTTTAATTTTGGTCTGTACTTACGATTAATTTTTCAGTCATATAAGATGATAAACGATCAGTGGTACATACAAACAGAAATGCAATGCCCAGCAAATGATTATTACTGCAACGATAAATGTACTAAACTAACAACACTAGCTCAGTGAGGAACTGGTAAGAGGAGAAACAAAGTTTCAAAGGCGGAGGAATTAGTATGGGTAACGAGGTGGCCTCAGCGTCATCTGGCCGGGCACACGCTGGATGCTTTCCAAAAGAAGTGAAGAGCGCGTGTGTGGCCGTCACTGAGCCTAATAAATACTCCCCTCCCTAATTAACATCCTCCGCTTGTTTATGTTTCTTTTGCTGCTAAAAACCACCAACGGCTCATTCAAGAGGCCATAAAGCAGCAGACTTGGCGACCCTCTCCAGTTGTCAGGTCCCCGCAGTTGCAAAACACATACCTGCTGACTTCCTCACTGTTGCCGTATACCGCGCGATACAGTACACATAGGTCACGTCTTCTTAATTTAAGGATCTCTTCAATTACGATGCTTCAGGGTTGAAGTGCAACGAGAAATCTAATGATGCGACGAGATAATAAATAAGCCTTTAAAGCGAAGAAGAAGATAAACAAGAAGAAGAAAGAAGACGTTACGTATCCCTATACAAAACTTACTAAAAAATCTCTTTTTCAGAGGATGATATATGTATTTTTGTATCTCCATAGGAGTGGTAATAAGACGGACGTCGCCGATAAGATGTGTGTTTGCACTGTTGCACAGTTTATTTAATCTGGTACGACAAAGATCTTGTTCGTAAAAGTTAACTATGAAATTTTCTTAGCGAAGATCATAAACATGAAAAAATGGACAAGGCTATATCCAAAATAAAGAAATTATTAATCGAAGATCAAAGAATTTTTTATTAGTACAAGTCTTATATTTTGCCCTATAAGGCGATAGTTCATCAGAGATAATCGTCAGGAGAGTCTCAGGATGATATAAGAGCACCCTTCCTGTTCTCCGTGTATCTGCATGATATGTCGGACAAGGTGGGCAGAAATCTCGGGCTGTTTTCTGATGACGTTGTTGCATTCGGAAAAGTGTTGTCGTTGAGTGCCTCTAGAAGGATTCAGGATGAGTTTAACAGAATTTCTATTTGATGTGAGAACGGCAGGATACTTTAAATATGAATAAATTTAAGTTAATGTGGATGGGTGCGAAAAACTTTCCTGTTTCTTAGAAAAAATTGATATTATGCTGCCTTTCTGTTTCACGTCAGTTAAAAATCTAGCCGTAAAGTTGCGAAATGATAAGAAACTGAACGAGAGCATAAGGTTAGTTACAGGGAAGGCGAAGAACCGAGGACGGTGTGGTGTGTTAGAGACTTTTGCGAAAGTGTAGTGTACGTCTTCATCCACATCTGCATCATACGCCGAAAGCCATCTATTGGTGTGTGGCGGAGGGTACTTATGGTACCAACAACTGATTCACCCTTCCACTCGCGAATGGCGCGTGGGAAGAATAATTGTAGGTAAAGCCATTATTAGCTCTAATTGCTCGAATCGTTTCGCCGTGGCCATTTCGTGAGATGTATGTGCGAGGGACTAAAATGTTGTGTGATTCTTCTCGGAAAATGCTCACTCGAAATTTTTATAGTAAACCTCTCCGTGATGCACAACGACTCTCTTGTAACTTCTACCACTGGAGTTTATTAAGCATCTCTGTAACGCTCTCGCGCCGACTAAACGACCCCATCACGAAACGTGCCGCTCCTCGTTGGACCTTCTCTGCCTCCTCTGTCAGTCCTACCTGCTAAGGATCCAATACTGATGAACAACAATCAAGAACTGGTCGAAAATGCGCCTTGTAAGGTTTTCCTTCGTGAATGAGTTACATTTTCTTAAGATTATTCCTATGAATCTCAGTGCCGCATCTGCTTTTCCTACTATTTGTTTTACGTCGTCTTCCGCTTAAGGCATCCCTGAATGGTTACTCTCACATATTTTACGGTAAATATTGTTTCCAGCAATTTGTCAGCAGTGTATTTGTGCAGTAGTGGCTTTCTTTTCTTATGTATGCGCAATATGTTACATTTATTTACGTTCTGGGTCAGCTACCAGAACCTGCACCATGATCAGCAACTATATACTGTCTACTGACGTTGCCACTTTCTTATAGACAACCGAATCATCTGTGAACACTCTTAAAGATCTTCTGTCGCTTTCTACCCAACCATTCATGTACAGTATAAACAGTAAAGAAACTGCCTTTACATTTGTCGAGTACGTTCCGTTGAGAACGACGCGTTGAGCTGTATCTGCAAGGGAGTCTTGAATCCAGTCGCAAATCTTGCGCGGTACTCGGTAAGCTCGTATTTTTTTCACTAAACAGCAGCGTCTGACAATGTGAAATGCCTTCCTGATGTCAAGGAACACGGCATCAACCTGAGCGCCGTTGTCTACAGCTCTAGGGATGTCATCGAGGAACAGAGCGAGCTGAGTTTCGTGAGACCTCTGTTTGCAGTATCCATGTTGATTATTATAGAGGAGATTTTCGTTTTTCAAAATCGTCATAATTCTTGAGCGTAATATATATATGTTGCATAATTCTACAATAGACTGACGTCAACGATACAGGCTTATAATTATGTGCTTCTGTCCTACGGACATTCTTGGAATCGGGATTCAACTGTGGTTTTTTTCTGATCGGTCGGTAACCTTCGTTGCTCCAGTGGTCTACGATAAACTGCTTCTAGAAGGGGAGCAAATTCTTTAAATTCTTTAGAATAATTTTTGCAGAATCTAGTAGAAACTCAACTAGTCCTGGTGCCTTTCCGCTACTAAGCAATTGCAGTTGCTTTTCTGTCCTCCTATCGGTTATCTCAATGTCTACCATTTCGGGCCGGCCGGAGTGGCCGTGCGGTTCTAGGCGCTACAGTCGGGAGCCGAGCGACCGCTATGGTCGCAGGTTCGAATCCTGCCTCGGGCACGGATGTGTGTGATGTCCTTAGGTTAGTTAGGTTTAATTAGTTCTAAGTTCTAGGCGACTGATGACCTCAGAAGTTAAGTCGCATAGTGCTCAGAGCCATCTACCATTTCGACGATGTTCCGCGGTGAATTGTGTGAATGAATGGATGATTGTGAACCACTTATTGACTTTATGTAAGACTAAAACCTCTGAGGATTTTTACTCAGATTGGTTGACAAAATTTTACTTTCAAACTCACTGAACACTTCCTTCATTGTTCTCCTTACGCTCATTTTCGGTTCGTTCAGATTACGTTAGTTAGTTAGGCATTGACTTATTTGTCTTTGTTTATGTAGCAGTTATGTAACACGGCAATTAAACCATGCGCGGAGCATATTTGTCTAAGTCTTATTGAACGATGCTTTTAAGTTTGTTCCATTTTGTGCTCCACATCTTCGTCCTCAGCACTTAATATTTGATGCTAACTACTCAGATACTCTGATTTTTGTTTCCTGTCACTCTTGATAAGCAAAAATATTTTTTTCTACTTTTCTTGTCATTCGTTGTAACATACGTAGTCGCTATCACAGCCATATGATCACTGATACCTTCCTCTGCGTTAACTGATTCGGTAAGCTCAGCTCTGTTTGTTGCTAGGAGGTATAAAACGTGAAACGTCCCCTCTGAACAATTATACACGACTGTCCGTAAACTGATACACAATATTTTTAGCGCAACGCAATCTGACTTTCAATAATCCCTACAAAAGAATGGCCCTGACTAACATTAACCTATACCTTTCACAAATCACTTACCTCACCAAAAATCTTCGTTACTCGAACTACTGCAATACAGCGAGCGCCACTGCTACCAGCTAAATAAAAGATTCAAACTACAGAAGGCACTAACTACTGATAGGCATAGTTAGCAAATGAAAGATATTAATAGAGAACAAACAATGTATTTACCTTAATAGTGTTGAAAAATCATAATATACGTAGCAGCTCATGACATCCAATCTTACAAATTTCAAAACTCCGCCATTTCCCTCCCCACATCCACCACTGCTGGCGGCTCACCTCCAACTGCGCCACGCTACGCGCTGTTAACATTCAGCTGCCCAACACTACAATGGCAGACAACAATGCAAACTAGCCACAGACTGCACACAGCACAGCCAGTGATTTTCGTACAGAGCGCTACGTAACGTTGCCAATAAGAAAACATAAACAGCCTACTTACAAAAGTTACCTTCTCAAGTTGGTTCTGTAATTGTCCGCTGAAAGTAATTTTCGGACAATACATCCAGAATAATGTCACACGAGTTCCTGTCTTTGGCATCAGTTTTGATAGCATGACTCTTCCAATCTACACCTTGCAAGTAGAAGTCACCTCCATAACAATGGGATGATCAGGAAAATTACTAACGATATTCTGGAAGTCCTCTATGTAGCGCTCTAACACTACATTCCTGATCCAGGCGGTCTACAAAATCATCCGATTACCATTTATGACCGACCTTTGCCTTTCACATTCGGAATCCGTGATAACCTTGCCAGATATTATCGAGTTGTTTAGTGTAATTAACCCGCGGACATCAGCGATTAACCTATTCTTACGATGAATATTCTAATCTGAACTTGGGATTTAGTTTTATTCGCTTTAAATTTAGACCAAGTTTCTCTGCCTAATACTCTGTGCGGATTATAGCCTTCAATAAGCGATACTAATTCTGTGACCTTTCCTTGGATGCTTCTGCAGTTTACTATCTCCACATTAACCTCCGAGGACGAGCATTATCTGAGAACACCGTGGTTTATGCAACTTCGATTCCGGCAGGCAATTCGTCTCTGATCCCAAAGGAGTTTCTCTAAACTAAAAAACCTCCTTGAGCACGCAGCGCGTACACTGACTAACGAGTAACCGCTTCCTGCGTGTAGTGCATGTTTGACCTATTAGGGAGAACCCTAAAACATTCCACCCGATAGCGGAGTTCGAGAAAGTCGCATACGGTAACGCCGTAGAGTCGTCTGAGCCCCTGGTGTAGACCTTTCATTCTGCTCCAAACCCGAACACTGCGATCGACACTGCGTACGATGCTCCAAATAGTCAGCTTAGCCTGCACTCCGACTGCGATGCTTGTTGCCTGCACCAAAGCAGCCATCCACTGGAAGGAGCGGAGGATGGCCTCAGAAGCCAAGCGGCAGGCGCCTTTCGTGCCAGCATGTGCCACGGTTTGCAGTCGGTTGCACATAGCACGCTCGTTAGGCACGGGCGGGGTGGACTCTCCTCCACGTACAGACGAGACCCAATGGCAAACATGCCGAGTGCACACGGACGTTCTTTCCCGTCTTGCATCCTATTTCGCTGAGGGGCTCCATTACCCACCGAACGCTGGAGCTCCAAATGAATTGTATACCTGCCCTCTGCACTTGCCCAAAGTGGGCAGGAAAACCCGTTCAAAATGGCTCTGAGCACTATGGGACTTAACTACTGTGGTCATCCGTCCCCTAGAACTTAGAACTACTTAAACCTAACTAACCTAAGGACATCACACACATCCATGCCCGAGGCAGGATTCGAACCTGCGACCGTAGCGGTCGTGCGGTTCCATACTGTAGCGCCTAGAACCGCTCGGCTGCTGCGGCTGGCTCAGGAAAATCGGCTGCTGGCCCAACAGGAGAGGTATTCCGTGTTGACACGCAAGTATTATCAGGTCTGAGTAGCCACTCGTACCTGTTGCTAAGGCGTAAGGAGTCAGACGTGTGGAACGGTTCCTCTTTTCCCTTCCATCTTGTGACACGGGAGTCGACCGCAATCCGCCACTCACTCTCGAGTGAGGATGCACCGGTCAGATGTTGTTTATCTGAATACGCAGCGACAACCAGGTCACAAGGGGATTCCAGCGGCACCAAAGATGACGCATGTCTCGTCACTGGCGCCCTGATGTCGCCATAGCTTAACCAGTAGCCATAATCCTGTCGACCATGGCCAAATCAGCTTCCAGACGTTTACGGACAGCAGCCCAATTTACAGATAACAGTCATTATCTCATTAACCACATAGTACTGTGTAAAAAAAACTCAACAATATTTCAAAAAAATACAAGCGAGGCTGTTAGAAGTAACTTAGTAAGTACTAAGAGACCCCTAAAAAGAGAAAATTACCTTTCTGTGACGCTACTCAGGTTGGAATACACGCAAAATAGTCCAAGGAGAATAAACAACGCTCTGCAGAGTTCTCACTATAGCCAGAGACTGCATGATCCGCAAGCTCTAAAACAGAAATAAATCTAGCAAACCGCGGTGACCTACCTCTTCTAGGCGCTTCAGTCCGGAACCGCGCGACTGCTACGGTCGCAGGTTCTAATCCTGCCTCGGTCATGGATGTGTGTGCTGTCCTTGGGTTAGTTAGGTTTAAGTAGTTCTAAGTTCTAGGGGACTGATGACGTCAGATGTTAAGTCCCATAGTGCTCAGAGCCATTTAAACCAAGAAATAAATCTCTCTATTGAAAATGGACATATCAACAGTTACTTTTTATTAGAGACTCTGCTTATACAAAATCTGCAACGGGAAATAAATATACAAACTCTAAATCGGTGCTCTAAGTTGTACGCTGTGTACTAACACGAGATTTAAAAGTTGTGACGTGGCGTGACGCTTCTGGCGGCGGAAAAATTGCACGAGGAAGCCGCCTCATACAAGGATATGTGCTAAGATTTGCGCAAAAGCAAAACTGAAGTAAGTTCGTAAACACTAACCTATACAATAAAATACATAGTTACAGTTCACTGCTTTTCAGAAGTACCTGAAAAAACATAATCCAAATTAAATTACTATGTATCAGCCAAATTGCTACAGCAGCTACCAGCTACCACTCTATGGCGTCCCTCTCGGTTCGGCGCATGCTGTTGCATTTATAAAGGAGACTGCATACAAAACACTTGTATGACTAAATCTTGAGTAGTGTTCGAGTGTTTGGTATTCCCACGAGACCAGATTAAAGAAAGACATCAAAGCAAAGGAAATCGGTGGGGGGTGGGGAGGTTGGGGGGGGGGGGGGTTCTAGTAGATTTTTTACCATTTAATTTGAACCGTATGAGAGTTTTACGGAAGTACTTCGTGAGCTTAGATGATCATCGTTGGAGTTAAGAAGACCAAATTCTATCGAAACGTTATTGAAGGTTTTTTTGGCATTTGAGAGGGACTACTTTTATCTTTCGTAAGGACCGTAACGCTAAGATAAGGGAAATGGGGGAGCACACAGGGGCAAACAAGCAATCATTTTCTCTCGCTCTGATTGCGTGTGGAACTGGAAAGGGAATGACAAGCAGTTGTAAAAAGTACCCTCTGCAACCAATTTACAATGGGTTCCGGAGTATATGTATCTACATCTACAGCTACATGACTACTCTGCAATTCACACTCAAGTGCCTGGTAGAAGGTTCATCCAATCACTTTACACTGTTTCTATACCGTTCCACGGTAAATTCGACTAAATACCTAGGAATTACAATTACAAACAAATTGGAAAGAACACATCGAAAATGTTGTGGGGAAGGCAAAGCAAAGACTGCGTTTTATTGGATGAATATTTAGAAAATGAAGCAGATCTACTAAAGAGACTGCCTGCACTACGCCTGTGCGTCCTCTTTTGGAGGTTTGCTGCGCGGTCTGGGGTCCTTACCAGACGCCGCGATTCACGGAGTATATCGAGGAAGGTCAAACAGGAGCAGCACGTTTTGTACTATCGAGAAACAGTGGAGAGAGTGTCACACGGAAATGATACAGGATTTTGGGTGGACATAATTAAAACAAAAGTGTATTACATTGTTACGGAGTATTCTCACGAAATTTCAGTCACCATCTTTTTCCTTCAAATCAGCAAATATTTTGTTGTCGCAGACCTACATAGCAGTAAACGATCGTCATAATAGAGTAATGGAAATCAGAGCTTGCACGGAAAGATATAGGTGTTAGGTTGTATTCCGTGTGCTTTTCGAGATTGTAATAACAGAGAATTATTGTGAAGGTGGTTCGATGAACCCTCTGCCAGGCACTTAGGTGTGATTTTCAGAATATCCATGTACATGCACCACGTGCAAATGGATGCAGCTCGCAGTAATTATTCTGATAGGGGAAGGTCTCCATGGGTGGGATCAATTTTTTTGAAACCATCTATACGGTGATGTTGGTTAGGTCCCAAGTAAAATACCCTGAAAGCCATTCAACCTGGTGGGCCCTCATTTGCGAGTAATTGATGAAAAGAAAATTTCGTTAATTCCCGTGATGGTCTAGGGCTTTAAACATAATATCAGTACACAGATCGGCGTTTATAATATCAGTACATAGATCGACGTGTAATGCTTAAGGTACATTAATAACACGCGGAAGGTTATGGGTTCGAATCTCCTCAGATGTTTCGAAATGTTTCATTTGTTAATCTTTATCGAAATGATTTTGAACATTATTTTTATTCAGTTAAGTGGTTTCAATGTATTTTTTATTTCTAATCCTTTGTCACGTCGTTTTAATGGTTTTAATTTTATGATTGGTCTAATTGTTTTTTTTAATTTTGTTCTTTTTCCATTTGGAATTTATGTGCATGTAAATTTAACTATTTTTATTTGTCTCTCATAATGTTTAAACATTTGAAAATACCGATCTATCGGTTAAGAACAAAGGACGAAATAATCTATTTGTCATGACTGTGAAGCGGTATCAAAAATGCCTTTTTCTTTAGAAGACGTACATTTTTTGAATGTTAATCTTCATACAAAAATTTAAAACATAAATTCTTGTTTTGCACTATGGACAAAATAACGCAGATGAAGGTTTAAACGAAAGTAGGTAATATAAGCAAAACGAAATTCAAGGAAAATGAGGAATAGAAATAATGAATGCAATAACGTGGACGAAAATATAAGATGATGAAACGGAAGAAATAAATCGAAGTTAATACATAATAATAACTATAATCACATTAACAAAATTCTAAATGAAAGAAGGATGAAAGCAAGAAAAAACGAGAGCAAATCAAAAAATTAATACGATGATCAAAATGACATGAAAGAGAATTATAAATAAAAAATTACATTTAAACCACTTAACTGAATAAAAATAGTGATTAAAATTATTTCAATAAAGATTAGAAAACAAAAAAAAACTTCGGTGTGCCTGAGGGGATACGAACAGCTAAAATTCTGCATGTAGGGAATGAACCTTAGTCATTACTCTATGCCTTCTGTCTGTGTACTGCTCCTATTTTTGAAGCTTTAGATTATCACGCGAAATCACATCTTTTTTGTTCGTTACTCGCAACGAGATCTCAACAGGGCGAATGGCTGCAAGGTGTGTTATCGGGGACCCTAGCCTACACAACCGTACAGATGACTAAAAAAGTCAGTCTCAACCTGAGGACCTCTCACTGTGGAACGAAGAGACACACGATGATCTAGCATGGAGAACTATATCAAACCAGACTTGAGTCTGAAGACCACAACACAACACGAAACATGTAAGGCCTTACATTTTATAATTTTTGTTAACAGTTGCATTCATTCTCTACAAACGTATCGTGGGATGGGATCAATTTTGGTATGTACTCGGCGTAAATATACGGGGTGCGTTGCGTAACTGTTGGTCTCAAATTGCTTTTGACCCATTGAAGACATTTTTAATCCGTTATCACCCTGACTGAGAGCGGCCAGGGTCTCATGAAATACATAGAAATGCGTTCTCGCAACTTAGTTCGTAACCGAGGCCAGGCATGAACTTTTTTTAAAAAAATAGAGCTGTATTATTTTTTTGTCGCCTGTGTAGCAGATCACGATGAGACAAATTTAGTGACCTAACTGTATTGTAGATCTAACAAAAAATTGTGGAGTACAAATAAATTTAACATACGGTTTTCTGTACTGTTGTTGCAGCCGTTGAATGGCCGACACCTGGAAGCTTACGCCACCCTGCAGGCAAACTTGAGCCGCCGGGTTAACACGCAATGTCATGTTTGTGCGTTAGACCTTACACATGTTTCGCACCAAAGAAAGTGTTATTTTCCTGAAAAGTCATTTATCCTGCATTAAGACATGACAGTAATCTTTTTTCTTCCATAAATATTGAATAAGTTGTCAGATATCGGTGAGAACATGTGATGCTCTCAAACGTATATTTTTTAGTCACAAAATAAGAATTTTCGAGATAAAATTGGTTACTTTAAATGAAAACAAAATTATTTCTTCCTTTGTATTTTAAATTTGCTGTAACACTTGAATACCGATAAAAAATCGTCCATCAAAATAATTCATTAAATAACTCAAACCAAAGTTGTATAAGAAAACAAAGGACACATAATATGCCAACACGTTTCTTTTGGTGAAGTTTTTGTAAACAGTATGTTCTTCGCTATCACTGAAAACTCTTCATAGGCCACATGATTTACATTACTTCATAGTACGACGTCTAACGGCGTCAGGTGAGGCGATCATCTTGTGTATCTCTGAAAAGGATTGCCTTTTTTCGCCAATCTGTGTAGAAATAGGTGATAATGCATCACTCCCAGTTGAAGAATTACGGGGAGGATATCCATAGTGTTGAAACCAAATATTTTGACGAGTTCTCAAGGGCACAAAAAAATGTTCAAATGTGTGTGAAATCTTGTGGGACTTAACTACTAAGGTCATCAGTCCCTAAGCTTACACACTACTTAACCTAAATTATCCTAAGGACAAACACACACACCCATGCCCGAGGGAGGACTCGAACCTCCGCCCGGACCAGCCGCACAGTCTCAAGGGCACATTTTTTGTTAGTAAGTGTAAGGTATTTATCAAAGAATCTGTTTACTTTTCCTCTTTCAACATAATAAGGGCCGATCCCGTGCTGTCGTTAGTTGAACACTTAACGAAATCAAGTGAGTTTTTTGTTAACTAGTAGTACATATGTCTCAAATTTACGTTCGCATTAGTTGTGAATGTGGCGTTGTCAGTAAGTAATACTTTCTCTACAAAATTATGCATTGCTGCAGAACCCAATGACATTATTAAAAATGATGTTTAAAATCACTTTCTTGTAACTCTCGATTTAGAGAAACATGGATTGAGTGATACTTACGTATATGAATAATACGCAGAACGCTTCTTTGAACTATACCAACTTCTCCTTGTATTTCACGAGAACTGGCATGCGGAGTTATTGCAGCAGCTGCAAGAACCAATACTTCTGCAGCTTCGGTGGTAATGACAAAGGCAGATCTAGTTACAGAGCGTCTATCTGGGGACTGTTCCGCACAGTCTTACTGCTCTTAATGCATTTTGGTGGCACTCGCCATAAATTAAGAGGATTTAGACAAAATTTTTCACTATGAAATAGTATTATACTCCTGAAAACAGTTTATTCATTACTATCGATTCGCTTATGTTGATGTTTCTCAAGCAACACTCTGTAAAAAATTACAGCATTCCACATAACAAACCTGATCTACATAGACAATGGTTCCACTGCACTTCATTTAATACCTCCGAAGAGCAATACACAATATTGGTGAGCCGGCCAGAGTGGCCGAGCGGTTCTAGGCGCTACAGTCTGGAACCGCGCGACCGCTGCGGTCGCAGGTTCGAATCCTGCCTCGGGCGTGGATGTGTGTGATGTCCTTAGGTTAGTTAGGTTTAAGTAGTTCTAAATTCTAGGGGACTGATGACCTCAGCACTTAAGTCCCATAGTGCTCAGAGCCATTTGAACCATTTTTGAATATTGGTGATGTATCTCTTGTCTCGGCAACACAGGTTTCCGTCGAGAGTAGGGTAAGCAACACGTACCTATTGCCTCAGCCGAGGAAGTTTCCTTGGAGAGTCGTGTAAACTTCCGGGTGGTGGGCCATTCAAAGGCCCAACAACAGCGCTAAAACCCTGTGTTCAATGACATATTCCCCGTGATTTTTTGTGAGATCTTCAATAGGATTTACAGAATAATGCTGAATATTATGTGAGTGGATCACATAACTAATGAGGAGGTACTGAACATAACTGGAGCGAAAAGAAATTTGTGGCACAACCTGACTAGAAGAAGGGATCGATTTATAGGATACAATTTGAGACATCAAGAGATCGCCAGTTTAGTATTGGAGGGAAGTGTGTGTGTGTGTGTGTGTGTGTGTGTGTGTGTGTGTGTGTGTGATGGTGGTGGTGGTGGTGGGGGATTATAGAGAGAGACCAATAAGTGAATACAGTAAGCAGTTTAAGAAGGATGCGCCTTCCCACGGTTCGCGCGGCTCCCCATGTCGGAGGTTCGAGTCCGCCCTTGGGCATGGGTGTGTGTGTTACTCCAAAAAATGTTCAAATGTGTGTGAAATCTTATGGGACTTAACTACTAAGGTCATCAGTCCCTAAACCTACACACTACTTAACCTAAATTATCCTAAGGACAAACACACACACCCATGCCCGAGCGAGGACTCGAACCTCCGCCGGGACCAGCCGCACAGTCCATGACTGCAGCGCCTTAGACTGTTTTTTTTTTTTATCGTTGGGTTTGGTCGTTGCGGACGTCACATGACATCCGTTAAAGTTCGTTTGTTGATCCTTCCACTCAGTTTTTTTTTATTACAGAGGCTAACCAGCTCTCTGACCGAACACGCTGAGCGACCGTGCCGGTGCGACCGCTTGGCTAATCCCGCGCGGCGTGTGTGCTGTTCTTGACGTAAGTTAGCTTAAGTTAGATTAAGTAGTGTGTAAGCCTAGGGATCGATGACCTCAGCAGCTTGGTCTCATAGGAACTTACTACAAATTTCCAATTTCTAAGGAGGATGCAGATTCCAGTAGTTATCGGGGGTTGAAAACGTTTGCACAGGATAGAGTAGTACGGAGAGGTCCAGCAAACCAGTCTTCGGATTGTAGACAAAACAACAACAACAACAGCTAAAAGGTTACTCCACTTAATTTGTTTCATCGAGATCTGTTGTGCTGTCAACACAAAATAGCATAGTTCTTATTTTTTTTTTTTTTAAAAGAAAAGAAGATTCATGCCTGTATCCTGGTTATTAATGAAGTTGCGAGAAAGCATTACTATTTTTTTCATGAGTCCCTGGTCACTCCGTCTAGATGAAAATAGATTACAAATATCTTTAACGGCTCACAAGTTCAAAACGGTTCAAATGGCTCTGAGCACTATGGGACTTAACTTCTAAGGTCATCAGTCCCCTAGAACTTAGAACTGCTTAAACCTAACTAACCTAAGGACATCACACACATCCATGCCCGAGGCAGGATTCGAACCTGCGACCGGAGCGGCCACGCGGTTCCAGATTGTAGCGCCTTTAACCGCATGGCCACACCGGCCGGCGGCTCACAAGTAGTTTGAGGTAAAAAGGTACACATCTCAACATGTACGAATATAATATGCTTCTTTTGCTGAGACTTACAAATTAGATTACAAATATCTTTAACGGCTCACAAGTAGTTTGAGGTAGAAAGGTACACATCTCAACTTGTATAATATGCTTCTTTTGATGAGACTAGCTCACTGGAGTTCGTTTTATTTTGTTAGCTAGTAAGAAATGATTTGCGAAGCAAAATGAGTTGAAAATCAAGGCTAACCAAGTTAAGCATTTAGGTAGGGTAAGCCACATGTGCAGAGCCAAATGCTACTATTAGTTCCTCGCATTATCATTGCAGTACGCAGTTGGGCAATGTTGCCCATCGGAACTTCAAAATGATGCCACGTGGTTTATAACTTACTGCCTGATGCAGCACTACGTCTCGAATGATCTCGTTGTCTACGTGACGTTAAACCCTAACCTTACTTTGCAGAGTACGGTGCCGCGTGAAATGTTTTGAAGCTTCGTGGTGAATGTAGTTACATGGGAAGTACAGCATTCAGGTCGAAACAGATCGGTAGATAAATTTTCAGAAACATGCGAAATTCCCCTTATTTGATGACTTGTACAGAAGGGGTCCTGGTCAATGTCGCCCCGTGAAATTGAAGTATTTTTGGCCATAATGTAGTTGTGTTTGCTTGAAACTTAAACCGTTTATTTGTATCACAATTCAACTGATTTTGAGCGCCGTTCTTTTCCGATGAATCCTACATAGCGCTCTGCTTTCTGCCCAGTGCCACTGATACTGTTGTAGACCTTACAGACTACTCTGTCAGTGACAGTGGAGTATATTCTTTTGGAAATTCAGGAGGACGGTGTTGGTTATCTTGAGTGAGAAACATTCCCAAAAATTAGTAATAAAATGATATTTATTAAATATGAAGAAATGCTCAACTTAAATGATGCTTCTTCTTGTGAAGTGTCTAGAATAATTAGACGCATGAAATTATTACAAGTTCTCTAAAACAATAAACACCTTTCAGTGTGCCTCTGAGTGATGCCTACACAGAGTCCAGAGCTGACCGACGATGTCTAAGTCTCGGAGACGACGGACGATCACTGCAGCTGGCAGGCTCGGCGGTAACTGGAGACTGTGCACGACTCGGCGCACTCAGAACTGTCAGCCGTAGCTCAGTGCTCCGCTATTCGACGAGGCGTTGACCAATCGATATCTGTACTCGTTATGTCCATGGGTTGGCAACTGTGGTCCTCGCCGGACGTCGATGTATTTCGTCCTGCCAGCCCATACAGCTGCTGTGCTACGAATGTTGCGAGCGCGGCTTATCGATTGTTGTGCGGTTCTCTCTGGAGTCATGAGCACCGCACGTCATATTCCTCTTCAATCATTTCACTGGGCATATCTTCTGTTACATGTACGTTTTGCGTGCATATTGTTATGTTTTAGTGCTTTTGCTTATTTTAGTTTAAATTTCAGAATTGGAACATTTTGTGGTTGTGAAGCCCTCTTCTTAAGTATTACTATTATCATTATTTCGTTTCGACCTTTAAAGATTACACATGACCATTGCTCATGTTTAGTCTTTTTGTTCTGAATCCCTCGTCTTCCTATTTGTCTCTCTTTTTTTGTGTCCATGCGTTTTTGAAATTCAGTCTCCATTCCGTCTGTCGTTTGTGTGTGATCTTGTGAGTGGATTCTTTATCTATATGTAGTTTGCTCTGTGTGCATCCGAATTCTATTTTGATACTTGGGTCGAAATGTTTTCTGTATGTGTAGTAAGCATATGTGTACAAAATTGTTAAGGCTTTCGTGGCCACTTGTTGACAAACTGCCTATTGGCTTCTGTCTCGGGTTCTTCGGCCGACGTTCATCTAATGATTTTTCTGACGTTTCGCCAGCACGAGTGGCTGGCATTGTCAAAGCATCACCCTCCATTGCCGGTGGTGAACTGGAGCCGAGCTCGCGGCCGCAGGCTGTATGTACCTGGCGCGCCAACGTCCGAGGGCTTCTCCGCGGTCATTTCCGGTGCGGTTCTCCTCTTGCTACCTGCGACGGTCGTTCGCTGCTGATCTAGTATCAGAGGTAGGACGTGCGACTTGGAATGACAACCTTTTTCCGTGTTGACCTGCACACCATTCAGTGTATGACTGGTTTGATCGCACTAGATCATTCAGCGATCAAAAATACGAGCTTCGGGTCGATTTGTGAATGGATTCAGAACTTCCTACTAGATGCAAAATGCAATACGTGGACGAACTCGACAACTGAATCCGTAATTGCGAATCATACGATTGTTATAGACTCTTTACTGTTTATAACTGATCTCCTTGAATGCTCCAAAATCATTTTCCCACACAATGCTTTTATCTATATGAAGACTATAGCGAATGTGGACAACCATCAGCTGCCTAATGGAACTACGACAATGAAAATTTGTGCCATAAGTGCACTCGAACCCGGATTTCCCGCTTATCGCGGGTGGTCGCCTTACCATTAGGCTATTGCCGCATGCTTCACAACTTCCAAATGTTGTCAAACATGTATCAACAGCCTGCTATGTATACACCCGTACAGGGGACTCATTTTAACTGAAAATCGCTTCCGCGGTGTCGGTGGATAAATACAACAATGCAGTGCCTGCGTTGTTCAGAAATGCGGTACAGTGTTTCTTCGGACATGCTTTCCTGTCCTAAGGAACATGCACTGCGGCGACTACAAACGTTATAGAATACATGAAATGTATTTGTAGTTGCAAATATGGACAACAATCAGCTGCATAATGGAATGACAACAATGAAAATTTGTTCATATTCACAACTGCGAATACATTTTATGTATTTCATAATGGCTGTATTCGCCGCAGTGCCACTTCCTTCGGAGATGCATGCATTTCCGAATGAACAGTGCATCATTCTTCTGAACAACATAGCCACAGCGATATTTTATTCTTCCGCTGACACCGGGCAAGTGACTTCCAGTTAAAATGTCTTTGCTGTACGAGAATATGCCTAATGTGCGTACGAGTGCAGATTGTAGACGCGTTGTTGACGGCATATGAAAGTTTGGCTATGGTCGCGAAATGTGCTCGGATAGTCTAATGCTAAGGCGGCGTTCAGGATAAGCGAGCAATCCGAGTTCGAGTCCCGACCAGGCACAAATTTTCATTGTCGTCATTCCATTATGTACTTTATGGTTGTCCATATTCACAACTGCAAATACATTTCGTGGATCATAAATAATTGAGGACAGTATCATATTATGGAAAGACTCCAGAACTGTCTTGTTTTTCGAGGGTTAACATCTATCTTCACTACGTGCAGCATGTTTCCGTCAGACGATGGTCGCAGAGCTGAGAGGCTGCCAGTGGCGAGCACGGCGGGGGGCGAAACAACAGCTGTGCTTCGCCCCTAAATCAATGGCGGCTTGGCCTGTTAATGCGGCCAGATGCAGTATCTTTGAATACCAAATAGTCTGGATGGCCTTGTTCTTGAGACACAATACACTAAACCCCGCTCCCGCTGCCGCGGGCATCCGCATCCGACACGTCCGCGCAATTTGCGCTTGCATTAATAAGCGCCGGTCGCACGCCAGTAGCCTCACTCAGCCCTCAGTGCGTCTGCTATGACCGTAATTAATTTACTTCGCCAAATGAAACAAACGTCTTCGGCAACATTGAGAAAAAACTGAAGGAGGAAAGATGCACGCGCATCTCGTAAGCTACCAAACAAATAAATAAATACCAGCTATACCCGTTAATTGGGCAGGTATAGAATAAAATACCTTAACAAATACAGGGAACGATTGCCTTTACAATGGGAGTGCAATCCGGAAAATAGCGTCCGCTAGGCTTTAAATAAAATACTATAATAACTGAATACAAAATCTTACAAATAAATCTATGTATTGAAACTTCCTGACAGATTAAAACTGTGTGCCGGACCGAGACTCGAACTCGGGACCTTTGCCTTTCGCGGGCAAGTGCTCTATCAACTGAAGTTCTGCAAGATTCACAGGAGAGGTTCTGTAAAGTTTGGAAGGTAGGAGGCGAGGTACTGGCGGAAGTAAAGCTGTGAGGACAGGGCGTGAGTCGTGCTTGGGTAGCTCAGTTGGTAGAGCACTTTCCCGCGAAAGGCAAAGGTCCCGAGTTCGAGTCTCGGTCGGGCACACAGTTTTAATCTGCCAGGAAGTTTCATTTCAGCACACACTCCGCTGCAGAGCGAAAATCTCGCATCTATGTATTGCTTCCTTACACAATCATAATTCAGATGGAGGAGGAATTTATAATGTCTTAAACGAGTTAACAAATTCCATCTGGAACATACTTGGTTGACTAGAGTTAGCGAGCCCCCTTTTTCATTTTTTTTTACATTTTTTTATCTGTCCGAGGCGATATGACCTCGCAACATTGTGTAGTGTTTTATCTCCACATTAGCACTGAAATCCATTATCTCGCCACTGCTACGATGCCATTCAATAGACCTTTTCCTTTCACATCGCAACGAAACATTGTCGAGAGACGCAGTCAGCCGTTGATTTTTATGGTTCTGAAAGAGTACTTCTGTAACCCACTGAGCACAAAACTTGTGGTACGCTGTTTAGTAACAGTCTTATACAAAATAGTCCGAGGCATCTGTGGAATGTTGCCCGATAGTTAAAATACCTTGAGACATTAGTACTCACAAATTTATTCGTCAATTTTCAGTAGCTTTTAGTTGCTGACTGCATTTAGACGGCTTCTTGTATCATGGACATTCGACCTTCCACTCTTACATAAGCGACACAGCTTAGATCTGTGTGCAGTACAAATTTCGCAATGGATATCTACAGGTTCGATATTTTTTGGCACTAAAAACTGAATTCGAGAACGTAATTCACATTTGACGGTAGTTTCAGTTGCAACGTTCATTTGATACTGTAGGCGAACGAGAGGCAAAGTGACGTTTTCGCCATCACATTGCTGGGCATAGTGGCTACTGCGTGGGTCATAGCAGCGCCTCTTCACGTTCTCGTCATTGTTTCCTGCGCTGCATGATTACGGTGGGCTCTTTCCGGATAGCTCTCATAAAACAACTAGCGTTATTTGCATGAAAAGTAACCACGTAAAGTACTGGGTTCAGTAAATTTCGTCAGCATTCATTTAGAAAGAAATAAGGATGGAATGTATGGTGACTGGTAACAGTGAGAAATGTGTTTATGTGGTGCTGCTTTCTGTATACCCACCAGAATAATAACAGTGTTCACGGCATTTGCGCCTGGACATGGGTTTCTTCCTCTCGTATCGATGGACTCATTCTCTTCTTTTGCCTTTGTTCAATTGATAACCAGCCTCTGCTAACTCCCGGGTGCTTGGAACTCTTTAACGTGTGAGACTTTAGCGGAAATATCATTTTAGTATATCACCGGCACCGCAAAGCAATATTTATTTTGCAGAAAAATGTTTTATTGTGACCTGTTCGGAAGTTCTTTAGAACATTGCACACACAAGGAAAATGTTAATAATACTGCAGAGCTTTTGAGATGAAGGAATTTAGTTATTGTCACACATTCAGTTCTATTCTTATTTAATTACTCTAAGCTGCCTTATATCCACAAACAACTTTCTTATAATCAGCTTATGTGTGTTTGTGTTTTAGCCGCTAGATGTCTCTGTTCGAATTTAATTCGTTGTGGTGGAGCATGACTGTGATGGGTTGTTTCATTAAGTTTAAATTCATATCAATGTTTCTGAATTATTAACCGTGAAACTCAGCTCACTGCATACATATACCAATATTTCGTCTCTCTCCCATTCCCACGCATTTCTTTGCCATAATCTCGACTTTCCTCACACAGTACAGGAGGCGTGACGATCTCTCATGAATAGTATGTTTTTCCTACTTTGAAAACAAAACAAAAAATAGATATTGTATGTGTGCGACCATATACTATACGATTGCCTGCAAAAGTCTCACTAGGGAAAGTTGGGATGGTGGGCGCTTAGTTATATTTTAGTGAGGATTCAGGGGACCAACCTGGTAGATCCAGGGGTTCAGGGGCGCCGACTTATAAAAAATATTCAGGGGGGGGGGGGCATACTGGGGGTCTTGCCCCTGGAAATTTTCTAAATTTTAGATGAAAAATAGTGAGTTTTAAAGTTTTTAAGCATTTTAGAGTCATATGATCACTATTAGAACTCCGAAAACTGGACTCTCGATAACTCGACACTGCGGGAAATTCGACAAGCCTGACACATTTTTAGGCTTTGAAAAAAGAAACAAAAAATTAACACGCACAGTATTTTCGTAAAAAGCTAATTAAATTTACATTAATAATCATGCTTATAGACTATTACAGAGCTGTAAATTAAATAAATCCTAAACTATCATTAAAAGAATAAAACATAAAATATTGCTGTCGCACAGTAACAGCACTTTGATTAATAAGTGAAATAGCTAATTTAAGCTTACTTTGAATAAGGTTCAGGCTTCATTAAATAAAAACAATATCTCAAAGTTAATGCTTTAATACAGTTAATTAAGTTAATACAGTACGCCTAATACTTTCAGTCAAAAAGTATGTAAATACCGGGTTTTAATTGCGTTTAAGTATTTGAAAATAACTAATACAGTACTATAATGATATAGTAATACAGTATTAAACTAGTACTAATATTTCTAAACTGAGAATTTAACATTATGTATGTATTTAATTCTCTGTTTTATAAAGATTTTTAATATTGGGTTAGATAGAGCAGCAATCAGTCGTAGAATTAGGTTGCTTTAATATGACATTTATAGTCACAATGTCATATTAAAGCAACCTAATTCTACGACTGATTGCTGCTCTACCTAACATTTATAGTGACAATGTCATATTAAAGCAACCTAATTCTAGGACTGATTGCTGCTCTATCTAACCCAATATAACCACAGTCGCTGCGTGCACCCACCCCATGGAGGGCAACCTGATTTTTAATATTGGTCTAAATGTCATTATTAGGGCTCGAGTGCCTTTAGAAAGGTGCAAATGTCGACCGTCTGACTGGATAACTGAATATGAAGTCGTTGATGACTGGTCGGATATCCAATTCATCCAAAACATCTCGGTGGGCGTGAAGAACAGCTAAGTTGTTCAATCGCTTCAGTCCCACTGATGATCGTATATGTGACTTCAGACGTCTAAGGGCGCTAAATGACCGTTCTGCTGTTGCTGTCGTTATTGTGACTACTTGGAGAAGCTTAATGCACTTCACTACTTGACATAACATTTCTCCAACTCCAGGCTCTTGTGTAATGTACTTCCTTACATCACGCATGTTTTTTAAGACCAGTTGTTTTTTTTTATTAGCTATATCGGCTAACATATTCAAGTGCAAGCGCAGGCACTCAATGTCTAGGTCATTTTTGAAAAACGCAGTTGATTTTTCCAAATTTGTTTCGCCTCTGTTTACTAAATGCAAACACTCTTGTTTAACTGCAATGACCTGTGTGAGTCCCGTTGAAGCAAACCGCTCACTAATGCAAGATTGCACCGTTCACAAACTTCAATGTAAATAACTTTGTAGTATTTCTTTGGGGTTATGAAAGTGTGTGGTGAGCTGGCTTCGTTGTTTTCATACTTCTTTGGTATACTTCGATTCCGAGGAAGCGAAGGACCATCAACTTGTGAGGTTTTTCTTTTAAATACAATTTCCAAAAGTGTTCAAAACTATCACGCCTTGCCCGCATCTCGTGGTCGTGCGGTAGCGTTCTCGCTTCCCACGCCCGGGTTCCCGGGTTCGATTCCCGGCGGGGTCAGGGATTTTCTCTGCCTCGTGATGGTTGGGTGTTGTGTGATGTCCTTAGGTTAGTTAGGTTTAAGTAGTTCTAAGTTCTAGGGGACTGGTGACCTAAGATGTTAAGTCCCATAGTGCTCAGAGCCATTTGAACTATCACGCCTTCCATTCAGTATACAAATCAAGTCCTCATATATTTTTCCCAGTTTAGCAACACTTAGATGAGGGCATTGAATTTTTTCATTGACATCCTCTACTGGGTTCATTGTATGTCATTAAAGACGTAAAAAGAAACAAGTCTTGAATTGTAACATTGACTCAAGGTAGCCTGCACATTTGTAACCTGCCTCTGTTTTGTCCTCTGCAGAAAATATTTCAAAAAACTCCAGAAGTTCTTCAAAGTTTTTCAATATTCTCAAGATACTAGAAGCTCACATAGCCCATCGAGTCGGGCAAAGGGGTCATAGACCAGCTTGATCGTTAGCGCTCTCACAGCGTATGCTTCTGAAAAGTCCCATCCTTTTGTTGGATTCCCTTAAGGTATTTATTAAGTCCTTGGCTAAAGCCATAATATCCCTCATAGACGTAAGATGGTGGAAAGTGTCTACAACTGCCAAGTCTAAAGTGTGAGCAGTGCATTTGGTTGTATATCCAAAACTAACTTTTTTAATCCTTTGATCTTACCTCTCATATTTGAGGCACCATCAAAGCACTGTCCTCTTAAGTTATTTAGTGACAAATCAAGACGAGCAAAACCGTCTTTTAAAATACTAAACAGAGTTTGTGATTCAGTGTTGGGAGTCTCGTATAAGCCAATAAAGTCTTTGTTGATTATTAAGGAATCATCGATAGTATGAATACAAAATGACACTTGTTCGTGAATCGAAGAATCACTTGTTTCGTTAACCATAATAGAAAAATCTTCAGTCTTCTTGATTGAAGCCAATACCTTTCTCAACACAGGCTTTCCTAGTAGATCAATTCTCTCGTTTTGAATATCGTGAGACGTCCAATTATACCCCGAACGCCCTAACCAAATTTCCAGTCATAAAACCTTACGAAAGTAAATGCATCTCTCTTTTTTTTTTTTTTTTTTTTTTTTTTTGAAGAAAATTGTAATAGATTTTTAGCATCTGCCTCTTTGCGGGTTTTGCAAAAAACTTTCTTTCGTAGATGCTTCATATTCTAGCCATGTATATTTGATCAACCAAGACTTCTGAAATGGAAATGGAAATGAACGTTTGGCGTCACTGGCCGGGAGGCCCCTTACGGGGCAGGTCCGGCCGCTTGGTGCAGGTCTTACCACATTCGCTGCCACATTGGGCGATCTGCGCACCGGATGGGGACGAAATGATGATGAAGACAACACAACACCCAGTCCCTGAGCGGAGAAAATCCCCGAAACAGCCAGGAATCGAACCCGGGCCCGTAGGACGGCAATCCGTCACACTGACCGCTCAGCTATCGGGGCGGACACTCCTGAAATGATCTTCCTTTACAGGATTGTCCAGGTTTCGGCTGTGAACGGTTTTCGCCTGAAGACGACAAAGCAATTGACGACACAATAATTGTTGGAGGTTGACTTGCAGTATCATCAACTTCGAAGCGCACCTTTTTGGTAACGAATTTATCCACTGCAAACTTAATTCACAATACACTAAGAGACTAAAATGAAAGAATAAAATATAGTCATTTAAAATTGTCCACTGAAGTCGGAACACTGAACACATCTGCAGCATGCACTGAACGAAACTATCCACAGTGAATGATTGCGACAGCAGGGTGGGCGTTATATAGCTGTGGCGTCGTAATGTCTCGAAGCGTCAAGGCGACAAGAGGCGGTGGGTTCCAGGCGCTTCTGCTCCAGTCCTTTTGATGTCGCCGCGGCTACAGCGCTGGCCCGGCAGCACCAGACTTTACCCAAAGGTTCGCGCACCAGCACGAATTCTAAGTGTGTCATCGGCACCGTAACACTATCATGATTCACACCACTCATTTTCAGTTAACCTGCTTACTACCATAATAATTATTTGTTTTAATTCATTACTGAATGTATTTTAAGAGGTAACTCTCGTCAAACAAGGAAAATAAGAAATTCCAACATAATTTTGTGATTTTACAAAGCATAATATAACTAATGGTTTTCTTAAATTATTGGGGGGCTACACCCCGCCAAACGAATTTTTGATAGGGCTCAGGCCCCCTCAGGCCCCATGGAGTCGGCGGCTCTGCAGAGGTTCACGACGGGCTGCTGTCAACACCCATGAGATAACGGTTGTGCTGGATCGATTTGTGGGGAAAAATATGAATGGGTTGCGCACCAACCCACATGCAGATTGCTTAATAAGTCACAGTCTGCTGCCCTATGGATTAAATATATTATGAGTCGCACAAAAAGGAAGTATGACTCACACTCACTAGCAACTGATAAACGTGATCGGCATGGGAACTGCTCGTGATAGTCACAAGCCGATATGAGATTTAGAAACTTTCAGGCCTAGGGTGAGACTGCTGTGAGTATGGTTCTACAAGGGTTTTTCAGCCTTCACGTCGCTCGCCGCACCCTGGCCGGCTGATGTATCACGAGCAGTGTTGTCAGATGCCCTAATGGCGCATGTGAGTTTCTGGGAAGTCGGTATTCTTGACTGGGTGACACAATATTGGGAGTAATGATCTGAGGGAACTCTGTAAACGGTAACAGGCCACACGGTACACCCACAACTTACTAGACTGGCTGAATAACCACTAACATGAAAATTAGAAATCCACATTCAGCCATTTTTTTTTGAATTTTGGGTCGCGGTATTGCAGACTTTTATGGTACAGAGTTTCTGAACCTCACATTAGGAGACGTTTCTCTAATGATCATGATTAAGTCGTGTGATAGGCATCAACTTTGTATAGCGAGCAGATTGTTGTTAGCTTCTCGTTTGATGCCATTTTATCTAGTGTACAACATTTTAGCCTCACATTGGGCAACGGTATATTGTGTGTGTGTGTGTGTGTGTGTGTGTGTGTGTGTGTGTGTGTGTGCGTGAGAGAGAGAGAGAGAGAGAGGGAGAGAGAGAGAGAGAGAGGGAGAGAGAGAAAGAGAGAGAGAGACAGGCCTCAAGAAAAAAGAGAAAGCGTTTTGCCAGTTAAAGACACCTGACGAAACTCGAGAATCCAACAGGACATGGAGGTCACAGGAAGTGAAAACAGAGGCAAAGTAAGTATTTCTCAGGAACGATTTACAGTGAACATTTTTTGGAAAATGATGGCGAGAGAGGACATTACGCTAGAGCAACAAACGATTACAGTAAATGATTAATGATAAAAAGAATCTGATGTGCTCAATCAAATGTAATGAAACGCCCTCAGCGAATTCTGCAGAACGCCGGTGGAGAGAACTGACTTAGAGTTATACTCCTTCTGGAACATTTTGCTGTTAGGCCAGATGTGAGGCTCTTCAGTTCCTGCTGGAAGTTTTCTCAATGCTTTCGTCTTAACGATAGGTGATGATGGATGTACTGAGTCTCTCCTAAATGACTCAAGGCGCAGGCTGGGTCCGAACGTGCTGTAATCGTGACCACATGACGGCCACTGCCTGGCATTTCATGTGCACAATGAGTGCTTTCCCGTTAAGCACTGGGCCACGTAACTAAACGTGCGTCTTCCAGTGCTACATTTCTCTCAGAGTAACAGCTGACTCCTAAGAAAACAACTGTAGAAAATTATTAATACAATGACCACATTATTTGTTTTATTTTTAACTAATGGATTATGTAAAGATGTTTATTTTTTCAGTATCTTTTTAAATGATGTCATATTGCTTTCAGCTGTTAGAATTTTATTTTGCCATTGAAATTTTGGCATTACACCGTTTTCAAGCATAAGATTTTGACATAAAGATTTATGATAGGCAGAGATAACAACATTGTTATCTCACCCTAACGTAGAGCTATATGTCAAAATAATATGCCTGAAAATGGCTTAATGCCAAAACTGCGATCGCAAAATAAAATTATTACCGCTGAAAGCAATTTGACATCATTTAAAATATTTATAGAAGATGGGAACCAATATTACAAGAAAGTAACTTTCGGAATCTATTACTGTTATGTAACTTGTGAAAGGTAATTTCAATAAATTTAATCTCAGGTCCAAACAGATACCTTTTGTAGAAATAAAAACCATTATAAGGTAGTCTGCAGCTATCACACATAACCTGTTTCTTTCTTATTAGTTGTTAACATTGCACTTATGTTCATTGAAGACTAAACTAATTCCCATAAATTAGCTTATCGAACAAGATGTGATAAATCCGTCATTAGCTTAGTTAGCTGAGAAGAGTAGCATAACATAAAATAGCTTTCCAGTGTGGAACCAACCATTAATTGCACTCTTCACTAAAATTGTGGAAACTGTTGGGATCCAAATCAGAGGCCAGAAGACGACTTAAAGAACATCGACCATGACACAATAAGGTTACTAAATGTGCAGCGAAAGAACGAAGACCAAATAGCATCAAAAGCAAGATATGTATTTTATGACATAAAAACAGAAGAGGGAATAAATACAATTCTAGACTTTCCTAAAAATAAAAACATTAAAACGGTATTACAGATATCTTCAACTGCTGTAGTCCTGTCCTCCTCCGTTGAGTATGTTGATAATTTTTTCTTTTGGACCATGTAAATACAACAGAATCAAACACAATTTTCATGTCATACGCGTTTCGCCTTTGTTCTTTGCAGGGCATCTTCAGTGGCCTGGAATATGTACATATTTGGTTTATACCATTCAGTTAACATTTGGAACGATGTGCTCGTATATACAGGGTGTTACAAAAAGGTACGGCCAAACTTTCAGGAAACATTCCTCACACACAATAAATAAAAGATGTTATGTAGACATGTGTCCGGAAACGCTTAATTTCCATATTAGAGCTCATTTTAGTTTCGTCAGTATGTACTGTACTTCCTCGATTCACCGCCAGTTGGCCCAATTGAAGGAAGGAAGGTAATGTTGACTTCGGTGCTTGTGTTGAGATGCGACTCATTGCTCTACAGTACTAGCATTAAGCACATCAGTACGTAGCATCAACAGGTTAGTGTTCATCACGATCGTGGTTTTGCAGTCGGTGCAATGTTTACAAATGCAGAGTTGGCAGATGCCCATTTGATGTATGGATTAGCACGGGGCAATAGCCGTGGCGCGGTACGTTTGTATCGAGACAGATTTCCAGAACGAAGGTGTCCCGACAGGAAGACGTTCGAAGCAATTGATCGGCGTCTTAGGGAGCACGGAACATTCCAGCCTATGACTCGCGACTGGGGAAGACCTAGAACGATGAGGACACCTGCAATGGACGAGGCAATTCTTCGTGCAGTTGACGATAACCCTAATGTCAGCGTCAGAGAAGTTGCTGCTGTACAAGGTAACGTTGACCACGTAGCTGTATGGAGAGTGCTAAGGGAGAACCAGTTGTTTCCGTACCATGTACAGCGTGTGCAGGCACTATCAGCAGCTGATTGGCCTCCACGGGTACACTTCTGCGAATAGTTCATCCAACAATGTGTCAATCCTCATTTCAGTGCAAATGTTCTCTTTACGGATGAGGCTTCATTCCAACGTGATCAAATTGTAAATTTTCACAATCAACATGTGTGGGATGACGAGAATCCGCACGCAATTGTGCAATCACGTCATCAACACAGATTTTCTGTGAACGTTTGGGCAGGCATTGTTGGTGATGTCTTGATTGGGCCCCATGTTCTTCCACCTACGGTCAATGGAGTACGTTATCATGATTTCATGCGGGATACTCTACCTGCGCTGCTAGAACATGTGCCTCTACAAGTACGTACGCTTCCCAACAACAGATTCGGTGACCGATGGATTGGTAGAGGCGGATCAGTTCCATGGCCTCCACGCTCTCCTGACCTCAACCCTCTTGACTTTCATTTATGGGGGCATTTGAAAGCTCTTGTCTACGCAACCCCGGTACCAAATGTAGAGACTCTTTTTGATCGTATTGTGGACGGCTGTGATACAATACGCCATTCTCCAGGGCTGCATCAGCGCATCAAGGATTCCATGCAACGGAGGGTGGATGCATGTATCCTCGATAACGGAGGACATTTTGAACATTTCCTGTAACAAAGTGTTTGAAGTCACGCTGGTACGTTCTGTTGCTGTGTGTTTCCATTCCATGATTAATGTGATGTGAAGAGAAGTAATAAAACGAGCTCTAACATGGAAAGTAAGCGTTTCCGGACACATGTCCACACAACATATTTTCTTTCTTTGTGTGTGAGGAATGTTTCCTGAAAGTTTGGCCGTACCTTTTTGTAACACCCTGTAGAGGTTATGAACAGTTCTGGTGGTCGGATTTTCTGCGATGTAGTAATAATTTAAAATTCTAGTTACAGGTCCCGTGGATATTGTTCTACATGATATGTTTTTTGTGTTGTTTTTAACACTGTTCTTCTGCTTATGACTGCCATTTAAAATTTTGTTATTCAGACTTCACAGCACTAGAAACAGAACACTTCTTTCGATGCTATGTTTTGGTTGGTGTTGGCTACTGTCGAATGTTATTGCCAACTGTTCAGTGTAATTTCGAGATAACTGTGATCTGTTTGTGTGTGCATGTGTGTGTGTGTGTGTGTGTGTGTGTGTGTGAAATAGTGCGTTTTTTGGTGTGATTTTTATATATTTATTTATGTAGTCCTTAGTGTGCCAATGTATGTACATGTGTGTGTGTGTGTGTGTGTTTTGTGTGTGTGTGTGTGTGTGTGTGTGTGTGTGTGTGTGTGTGTGTGAAATGGTGCTTGTCTTGGTACGATTTTTTATATATTTATTTACTTATTTAACATGGTTTTTTGGATATGTATGTGTGAGATCAGAGGAGAGAGAGAGAGAGAAAAAAAAGAGAGAGGATATGTGTTTGTTTTTATGTGGCTGCATGTGCAAGTGGAATGATTTTTATTTTATCATTTCTTTTATTGAGTATTGCAGGGAGTCTGTATTAACCCGTGTTTGCACATTTATTTAATGCTGACTTTCAGCAGTGGCTTTCTGGATGTGGAAGCTTTCTTGCATTTGTATAAGGTATAGCTCATGGTTGTTTATTCTGATTATTTTCATATCTTCTTCCATGTCTGTAGGACGGTGGTTGCGGTGTATTAAGTGCTCTGCAAATATGTAATGGCTTGTTTCATACTTCCAACACCTGATGTGTTCTTTGTATCGTGTTTTAAAATTCCTGTATTTCATGTCTATGTACACTGCGCCACAACTTAAACATTCACGTTTGTGTTTTCCTGATCCCTGGAATTTGTCCCTCTTCACTGGTGGTTGGCTTGTCATACATAATGACAACACCACACAGAAAATAAGTAGATGGTTGCAAGCTAACATCCCAAAGATGTTCGGGTTCACATGAGGTTCCTCTTCGTCGAAATGTGTTGGCTCAAACTCGTCTAGGGGTTGAACTGCACGTGTCGCATTACACGCCCTAAATTAGACACTTGTGACCCTTTGGTTAAATTGTGTGGTGATTGGAAGTTTGCGAAGTACAAGATATAACCTATAATAACAGTAATAATAATATCAGGAACTAAATTAACGATCTATAAATCATGTAGGCCACACAGTTGCGATTTGGTTAGAATAATGTTTATGCAGAAAGCAAACTAATAGCGAAAGTGGTCGTATTTAGAATTATTATTACACTCGAGAGCATATCCATAACTACGTGAAAAGTTAGAGTTCTGTTACTGTGTCTTGATTCCCTGCATTTCTACAGAATTAAATAGTTTTCATAAATGTTTCCCTTTATGGCCGATCTTAGGTCCGCCATATTTAACACTGCTACGTCTCCTTGGCCACAAAAGGCTTCTACTGGGTTTCCCTGTGATGTAGGTTCTCGTCTGTCTCTCTCGCACACTACAGCGCTTAGGCCTCAATAGACAATACATGCCTGTTAGTTTCCCCATCTCGTGGTAAATCTGCGCCCCTGTGGCATCCGGTCCTGGACGGCAGCGTTCGTATCACAATTGCTGAAGGCTGACACTTTCGGCCATATACATCAATGAGAGCACAATGCTCGTTAACTCACACACCTCCACTTCATAACATGTTGGCGTGCCATATATGTTATGAAGTAGCACCCAAATTTATAAGACACAAATTCATAATACAATAACATAAATATTCTAAGCGCCAGATCAATAATATAATTATTTGTAGTGGTGTTGCTGCAGCATGCTTTAAATTTAAAGAAACTTATATCTAACATGAATTATGAATTGCAGCATTTTAATTAAATGCCAAATAAAACTATACATTTATCAAAATCGACTGTCTATTGAAATGCCGCAGAAATATCAGCGCCACTGCGCTCAGTTTCACAAAACCTTTTCTTCACAACGAAGTCTCCAGCGGCGCTCCACCCGCTGAAATTCTGTATGGCTCTGCATTCCATCGCCAACAAATATGCTGAAATTAGAATTAGGTGTGATACCAGAAAACAAACACTTTCCGACACCACCCATGATCTGCACTAAACACTTCCCCCAGTGGAATCGATACAAACAGGTCTAAACTACACAGTAAACAATTGATTTACAGCGTTTGCAAGATGCTCGTAAATTCTTCAATGGTTCTGACAAGTATTCACGTCCCACTAAAGACATGCATCTCGTGACAGATTCCCAATCGACGTCATCGGGAAATTATATTTTCTTTTAACTTAAATAACTCCCTTAGACTCAAAACTAACTACAAGTATGAACAAATCTCACCCCTTGTTTAATTCCCTGCAGTGAAGCTGCGTACACAAATCGTTACACCACACAACAATATATTATTCCCGCAAAATATTCTCAGGTAAGTAGATAAATATACATCTGTCTTCCTAGTAAACATTATTAATTTTCATTTTACTAATATCTCCGACCTCCATGCACCCAAATTGGCATTCTCGCACCCAAATGTGCGTCTAAACTATCTCTTTACAACTGCGCAGACATTGTGTGCAAAAAAAGAAGAAAAGGGGAAGGAAACCTTTTGCGACGAAACAACAAACGATAGATCCTGAAATAAAACATTGCAAATTATCCATTATCCAAATTACCATTCCAAATAATCTTATAATCTGAACACAGATAAACTTATTTCTTAACCTACTTTCCCCTCCTCTTCCATCTCTAGGGCACACATATCCTGTTCAATCCACCGCTCAATTTCGTACTCGTCCCTAAATAATGCTCGTTAAGTCACATGGTACACACATAAACCAATACAGAGAGTTTCAAACACAATAAAGAAACAGGTCTTCCAAATAACATATAAAACTGTGCAAACCCTCCACCAAAACTTAAGCCACACGGCCGCTACCGTCGCAGGTTCGATCCTGCCTCGGGCATAGATGTGTGTGATGTCCTTAGGTTAGTTAGATTTAAGTAGTTCTAAGGTCTAAGGGACTGATGACCTCAGAAGGTAAGTCTCATGGTGCTCGGAGCCATTTGAACCATTTTTAAGCCACACACACATTTGCACATTGAAAGAATAAAGTAAATAAATAAAAAGTACACGTACCATCACCTGATCATATCAATGCAAATACCAACCAGTTCACACACACAAACACACACCCACACCCACCCACCCACCCACCCACACACACACACACACACACACACATATATATATATATATATATATATATATATATATATATATATATATATATATATGACAGATATCTCAAAATTGCACTCAATAGTTGGCAATAATATTCGATTTTTGGCAATAGCATTTGATAGTCAGCAACACCAACCAAAACATAGCATCAATATTCAGTTCCTAGTACTCTGAAGTCTGAAAAACAAAATCTCAAATGGCAAATAGAAGAAGGAAACAAGTCCAAAAATGGAATAAGAAACATAACATGTAGGAAAACATCCACAGAACCTGTGAGCAAAATTTTTAATTATTAATACGTCATAGAAAAGCTAACCAACAGAACTGTTTATAACCGACAGTTATCGTCCCAAAATGTGGAACTAAATAGTATAACAGAAATATGTACATGTTTCAGGCCACTGAAAATGCCTTGCAAAGAATAAAGGCGAAACGCGTATATCACAAACACTGTGTTTCATTCAGTTGTATTTAGACGGTCCAAGTGTAAAATTATCAGCTGTTCAGATATTGAAGATATTTCTAAACACTGGTGAAAATTATTGTTGAAATAAGTACATGATATTCTTTCGAAAAAAAATTGAGCCTGAACATTGATATTCTCAAATTCTGATTCCCTAAGAATTGTTACAGAAAATGATATATCGCAGAAAATCCCACTGAGACATCATAATAAGAAACGTAATGACCAAGTTCGACAAAAACTAAAAATTTTCCTTTCTGATGGCCTGCAGCACGTGTTAGCTCGAAGAACGAAATATTTTAATTCTTCCAACTTTTTGCTGCTTTTTTATTGACACTTCTTTAATTCGTTATATGCCTATCATGACGACCTCATTTCCGCATTTTTGTCATTTTCAAGTGATCATGCAATGATGGTAAAAGTTTTCGTAAAGACGTACAATAAAATTGTGCTGTTTACACCTATAGAATAATATAGAACTACATGGTGTACGCATCTGTTCGTAGTTACTTGTTTTGCGTCTTAGATGTTATGACGTACGTTACATACAGCATCCTATAGTGCCTTTTTGATTATCGTTCAGTGTTATTGGTCACGTTTATAATAGCATTTATATAGCACTTTTTATGTCTGTCAGTTTTCTCCAGTGATGCTTATACGTTTACAACGAATTTTATTCATGGAAAATCAGCAATAATAAGTACATTATAAAGATAGAATACCTAATTTTTCGTTTCTCGTACAAAGGTATTTGTGTAGAGTATTGTATTGTCTTTCATGTGTCGTGAAATGCTGTAAACTCATTCTTTTCCTTTTAGGATTTCAAACAAGTTTTCTAGATTTTGTTATGCTTCAGTTCTGTTTGTTCATTTACAATTTCGTTTGGATACCCGTCTGCATGCGTGTAAATTTCCAGTTCCTTCAGGATATTCATTGTATGTCCCCGGGGGTACCCTATGCAGAATTTTTACTGCATTTTCTATTTTTACTGTTTTTTGTTTTTGCTTTTCAATGTGTGTATAATGCGACAGAGAGGGTAAGAAGAACACCATGTTTATCTTAAACATTTTCTTCCACATGAGAAGAAGTAGGAAATGTACTTGACAAGGAGAAAATAAAACTAAAAATGAAATTGATTATTCTTTCTTTTAATACACTGAAGGTGTTGGTTTAGTATGTGACAGTCATATCACTATTTAGAATTTGCAAGTGATCATTGCTACGTAAGATGCAGAGTAAAAATAATCAACAAACGAGAAAAAAATAATCTCATTGGGCAGGATGTCGAAAGTGTAAATTTTGAGGCTTCATTGAAGTGTAAAGATGAGAACCTAGTTAAGCTCGGTAAGAAGTTAATTATCTTGAGAAAAAACATATTTATATAAAAACGACGGTGTCAGTTATTTAGCAGAGGTATTTATGTAAACGGCAGAAGATTATGCAGATATGAAGAAGGCAAAAGGAAATCTCAGATTGAACAAAGTAGTAATTAAAGAGAAGGCGAGAGTTTCCGTCAAATGAAAGCAGGACCATGATAGCGTATGTTGAAGTAAATTAAAAAGTTCGGAGATGTCTTCGAGAGGATGTGAGAAGATGATGCTTGGTAACAGAAACAACTGTTAACAATAGTAGTATGTGATGTTTGCCCATCTTAAGAGTCTGTTACGTTTTTTTCAAAAGACATAGTTTTCTAAACGAATGCACCTATGTGTCCGAAACCGAGTGTTTACCATCGATGTGTACTACCAGTTTTGACTTGTGTCACTGAGACATTGATTTTTAAAGCGGAAACCATAGAAAAGCAAAGGTTGCTCAAGAAGAAATGGAGAGATTCATGTTGGAGATATTAGAAGGATGGTGGCCGAGCGGTTCTAGGCGCTTCAGTCTGGAACCGCGCGACCGTTACGGTCGCAGGTTCGAATTCTGCCTCGGGCATGGATGTGTGTGATGTACTTAGGTTAGTTAGGTTTAAGTAGTTCTAAGTTCTAGGGGACTGATGACCTCAGATGTTAAGTTCCATAGTGCTCAGAGCTTTTGAACCATTTATTAGAAGAAACAGGAAAAGAAACGAACTGCTTAGAAAAGTGGTTTCCGTGTTAGATGTTATGAAGCCATTATTGTTGGGCAGCACGTTTAGCTAGGAGACTGGCCGGAAGATGACACTTCTTTGCTGGTTACAAGAGATAAGAAAAGACATGCGACAAACGTATTCTAAATAAAATTATAACACCTAAGGAGCACTATAGATGTGTATCGCAGAATAACGTAATGCGTGGGAACTTCTGTACGAGTTCTGTATCCAGGAATAGTTATCAAATAGCTGATGATGATGATAATGACTGTGTGATACTCGTATATGGTTGTGCCCTTAACGATAATACTTACGATTTTTCGGTATGTAATGAGAAATCAGTTGAAAACGAGACGCAAGAAAAAAACTAAGTAAACTGCATATTATATCAAAATTAATCGCCAAAACTGTTAATACATTTATCCCACTGTGAGACAAGATGGTCAATGCCACAATGGAAAAATGTTTGCGGTTGCCTACGGAACCGTGATTGTATCCAGGCGTGCACCTCTTCCGTCGAAGGTACGCCCACGAATGTCTTTCTTCACGGTTCCAGAAAGATGGAAATCACGTAGGGAGACTGGGACTGTATGGAGAATGTGTAAGGGCCTCTCAACGAAAGTTCTTCAGCGTAGGCGAAGCAACAGGCACTCCAACTCCGAGAAAGTAGTGATGACGTTTTTCTTTGACTACAAGGGCCCGCTGCTCACTGACTTTCTGGAACACGGCGCCACAATTAACCCACAGTGGCACGTGGACAATTTGCAAGAACTGAAGCACGCCATCGAGTCCAAAATCCCAGAGACGTTGATAGATGTCATCATTATTTTGCGAGATACTGCCCGCCCATATGTTACCAAGGTTGTTTCAACTACGCAGTAAAAGTTTCTCTGATAAGCTCTTACACATCCTCCACACAGCCCCGATCTCTTCCAATGCGATTTCCATAGTTTTGGACCCCTGAAGAAAGACCATTGTGGCTGTCGATTTGCTTCGTACGAAGAGATGCGATGGCACTGACCGTCTTGTCTCACAGTGGGATAAATGTATTAACATCTGTGGTGATTATATTTGAAATAATAAACAGTTTACTTACACTTTTTCATCTCTCTCATTTACCTTTGACTGCCACTTATAGAAGCTTAATTCTCCAAAGTTGGTTCAGTACACAACGACAATTCAGTCTTTCGCAAATGCGGAATGGAAATCAATGTAGCAATATTAGCGGTTGCTAGTGGCGCTGCATTTATCATAATGGCGTTGTCATTCACACACACGTTTACCCCACTGGCTTCCGAATGATGTATAAATAGTAACGCAACAAATATCACATCACCATCCTAACTGATGAAAATATTTCTTTATATAAATCGAATTGTGGGATCACTGTGTAAGAAAGAAATCGTCCTGGTCCTTTCTCTATCTTTCCACCTCAAGAAAACTGCACTGCCGCTAATAACGTCGGCAAAGACTAGGGCAACTATCACCCTACCACAACAAATGTCTCATGCAAGAACTGACGCAGAAACGGAAGTCTCTTCTTATCCAGTGCTGCGGGGAACGTGTACCGTCCACAATACGACTAATTCACAATTGTTGTTCCTCATTAGTTTTTTGTGCAAGTATAGCTGTTACACGTTCTGAATAAATACGTACATTATATTTTGTGAATATCGTTTACAGTTGTTTGTTGCACGTACATGAATTACATCTCGATAAACACTATGTAACCGCATCAATATTTTGTTTGTCAACACCTGAAGATGCTTTACCAACAGTAAGAACTATCATTCAAAAAAATTATGAAAACGACTCTTAATTACAGTTGAGTCCTCGACGTATCGTCCTCTTGAAGATTTCATTCCAGAAATGTTGGTTGACTACGGGTCCCGAAAACTTTGGATACTATTGTCATTCCTTTCTTCTTCCATTGGCACTACATCTAGGATGGGACCTGGCCTCTTCGATAATTTTCGGCCATTCTTCTCTGGACTTCGCTGTAGACCTCCAGTTATGGCAACCAACTCTTGCAGCGTCTTCTACAACCTCATCACTTCATCACAACCTCGGTCGTCCTCTTGCTCTTTTTCCTCCAGGTTCACTGCAGCAGGCTGTCCTCGCAGGATCTGTCTCCTCGAGTCGTATTACATGTCCGGCCCATATCAATCTACACAACCTTATGAACTATATCACATCATCCTCCTTATAGCAGTCACAGAGTTCCTCATTCTTTCGCCTTCTCCAACTTTCATTTTCATAAACAGGTCCAAAGATTCTCCTCAATATACTTCTTTCGTGTGATCTCAGTCTACTTTCACCCTGCTTTGTAATCGTCCATGTTTCTGAACCATACGTAAGTACTGGGCGTGTCAGCGTTTTATAGAATCGGCACTTAGTCTCTCGTGATATGAGCTTAGATTCAAAATGTCGCAGCATTCCAAAATATCATCGATTAGAAGCACTTATGCAAGCTATAATTTCAGTCCAAGTGCTGCCATTTGCTTCTGTCTTTGCGCCCAAATAAGTGAAGAATTCCACTCCCTCGAGAGTCGTTCCTTCAAGGGTTATTGTGAGCTGTAAAGGGGTTGATTTGTACCATTGTATACTTGGTCTTTCCTTCATTAATTTTCATGCCCATCTTCTCTGTCCTCAGTTTTAGAGCTGAGAAGGCACTTTGTAGATCTCTAAATGTTCTACTCATTAGGTCCAAATCATCTGAACATCCCAGCAGTTGTACAGACTTATAGTAGATAGTAGTGTTTCTGTCATTGCATATTGCATTTACAGTATTTTGCTAGTGTTCATTTCTCAGATAGCTTGTATGAATTTATATGTATTTTGCCAGCGTTTTCTTTCCAAGGAAATAGGTTACAGTACGCTTGTTCGCCCACTGCTTGAATACTGCTCAGCAGTGTGGGATCCGTACCAGATAGGGTTGATAGAAGAGACAGAGAAGATCCTACGGAGAGCAGCGCGCTTCGTTACAGGATCATTTTGTAATCGAGATGGTAGATAAACTCCAGTGGAAGACTCTGCAGGAGAGACGCTCAGTAGCTCGGTACGGGCTTTTGTTGAAGTTTCGAGAACATACCTTCACCGAGGAGTCAAGCAGTATATTGCTCCCTCCTACGTATATCTCGCGAAGAGACCATGAGGATACAATCAGAGAGATTAGAGCCCACACAGAGGCATACCGACAATCCTTCTACCCACGAACAATACGAGACTGGAATAGAAGGCAGAACCGATAGAGGTACTCAAGGTACCCTCTGCCACACACTGTCAGGTGGCTTGCGGAGTATGGATGTAGATGTAGATGTTTGTGTAACTAAAATCAGAACGTGTGTACGTCTCGGGCACACAGAAAAATGAGCAGTGACAGAACACAACCTATTTGAAGAACGTACGTTTGATTTGGAGAACACCAATCTGCTAAGCCGAGCGGCAGTTGGGAACGTTCAAAATGGTTCAAATGGCTCTGAGCACTATGGGACTTAACTTCTGAGATCATCAGTCCCCTAGAACTTAGAACTACTTAAACCTAACTAACCTAAGGACATCACACACATCCATGCCCGAGGCAGGATTCGAACCTGCGACCGTAGCGGTCGCGCGGTTCCAGACTGTAGCGCCTAGAACCGCTCGGCCACCCCGGCCGGCTGTTGGGAAGGTATTATGAAGGAATCTATATCTTGTCAATAGGGACGAAACGGGCTCAGCTATTTGCTTTAATCTAAAGCTTCGCTTTGTTTTTATTTTATTTATTTACATTTCATTATTTCCCGCGACTAGTGTGGGTTCGCAGCGCCACTATCAAGCGGTCTTATATGTATACAGTCAAGTGGAAAAAATGAAATGTAAGTAAAGAAATAAAATAAAAACAAAGAGTAGCTCTAGGAATTCCTTTTTTAAAAAAAAAAGTATTTTATCAGCAGACGCGCAAACGGAATTCACTGTCGAAATTAATGAAGAAGGTTACGAAAAAAATGTTCGACCTCGAATCCTACATTAACGTATGTACGCAGAGTGGTCGTCAAGCAGTGGCCAGCACGCCACGCAGAGAGACGAGCGCAGCCTGCGGCCTACCCCCACCTTATCGTTACACCCATCATCCCTTCTCCGCCCACCTGGCGCCCATAGACAGTTGCAGTGCATGGCCACCCCACCGATATACTTGCTATCTAGGGACATCCGCAAAATCTCGACGCTTCGCCAGAAGATGATGAGTATTATAGATGATGAGTATTATACTGTTTGAAACACCACGGTATCAAAATCGTGAGTCCCTTGGGTATTACAAAATGCTTGAAAACTTCTGTTTGCTACAGGTTCTGCCTCATCTGCGGAGGAAATGTTTGAAGTATACGCTTTTTGGTATTTTCCGACTCAGTTCAATCCATTCTCAAGCAAAGCAAGTATTTTCTGTTCCAGCCTCCAACGAAATTTGTCCTACTTATATTGCTATCCACTTAGTTGACAGATGACACGGTTTTCATATTTGTGTACAAGCTGTTAGAGCAGCATATGAATAAGGTCGACATTACTCCATTACATTTAAGATTAACATTTTTAAGGTATTTTTATCGACCTTCCAGGTGCTAAGGATCAAGGAAGAGTCAATAAATTATGCAAGCAGTTCTTCAAGTTTTAAGGTATTTTTCTCGACCTTCCAGGGGCTAAGGATCAAGGAAGGGTCAATAAATTATGCAAGCAGTTTTTCAAACTTTTGGTGTGTGACTGTAAAACCAAGGAATCAAGGAAGTCATAGTCAACCAAGAGTAGGTTCGAACAAATATTACACTTATGATTGTGCACAGATTCACCTTGATATTTAATGCATGTGTGAATTCTAGGTTTGTTATTGCTTATAAGAGGAACACATGATCCTGGCGCCTCTTCCTAAATTGCTTTAGAAGACGCACATAGTACACACTGTATCACATACCACTCTCTTCGTAAATTGCTTTAGAATACGCACATAGTACACACTCTACCAGATGCCACACACATGAAACAGAGCTAGATAGGAAACATCTATTTGCACAGATCCTAGTTTCTCTAATCTTGCGTGAAATGTACGTTGTGCAATTAGAGTTCATGTAATAGTAGAGTGTCGATTGAACCCGCCGGTAACAAGTCCAGCATTACATTATAGGTTTTTGAAGAAGTCTTGTACTTAGTAAGGGATGTCTGTTAGAGGGTATCTGGAAAAAAAAATCCTTCCTACGAGGTGTGGCCTTACAAAAAAGATGGGTTGATTATAACACGGTTTTTCTTTACCATCGTCTTATCCTCTTCATAGGCAGTATTGTGTGGACCTGTTTCGTGATACACGTATTTACCACTACAAATGTAACTAAAACTCATATTTAATGCTGCCATCACGATGGTAAACGTAACACAAGTTACTGCATATTTGTCTTAGAACGTTTTTCTTGGTACAATCGACTTAATAAATTCTAGCTGTGCATTATTGGAATTATTCTCAGTATTTAAAGAGATTTATAAACAGAAAGTTGTTTTAGAACTTTTCTATTCATACAGCATTTCATGGCTGTCACGAGTCTTTGGCAGGTGACATACACTCCTGGAAATGGAAAAAAGAACACATTGACACCGGTGTGTCAGACCCACCATACTTGCTCCGGACACTGCGAGAGGGCTGTACAAGCAATGATCACACGCACGGCACAGCGGACACACCAGGAACCGCGGTGTTGGCCGTCGAATGGCGCTAGCTGCGCAGCATTTGTGCACCGCCGCCGTCAGTGTCAGCTAGTTTGCCGTGGCATACGGAGCTCCATCGCAGTCTTTAACACTGGTAGCATGCCGCGACAGCGTGGACGTGAACCGTATGTGCAGTTGACGGACTTTGAGCGAGGGCGTATAGTGGGCATGCGGGAGGCCGGGTGGACGTACCGCCGAATTGCTCAACACGTGGGGCGTGAGGTCTCCACAGTACATCGATGTTGTCGCCAGTGGTCGACGGAAGGTGCACGTGCCCGTCGACCTGGGACCGGACCGCAGCGACGCACGGATGCACGCCAAGACCGTAGGATCCTACGCAGTGCCGTAGGGGACCGCACCGCCACTTCCCAGCAAATTAGGGACACTGTTGCTCCTGGGGTATCGGCGAGGACCATTCGCAACCGTCTCCATGAAGCTGGGCTACGGTCCCGCACACCGTTAGGCCGTCTTCCGCTCACGCCCCAACATCGTGCAGCCCGCCTCCAGTGGTGTCGCGACAGGCGTGAATGGAGGCACGAATGGAGACGTGTCGTCTTCAGCGATGAGAGTCGCTTCTGCCTTGGTGCCAATGATGGTCGTATGCGTGTTTGGCGCCGTGCAGGTGAGCGCCACAATCAGGACTGCATACGACCGAGGCACACAGGGCCAACACCCGGCATCATGGTGTGGGGAGCGATCTCCTACACTGGCCGTACACCACTGGTGATCGTCGAGGGGACACTGAATAGTGCACGGTACATCCAAACCGTCATCGAACCCATCGTTCTACCATTCCTAGACCGGCAAGGGAACTTGCTGTTCCAACAGGACAATGCACGTCCGCATGTATCCCGTGCCACCCAACGTGCTCTAGAAGGTGTACGTCAACTACCCTGGCCAGCAAGATCTCCGGATCTGTCCCCCATTGAGCATGTTTGGGACTGGATGAAGCGTCGTCTCACGCGGTCTGCACGTCCAGCACGAACGCTGGTCCAACTGAGGCGCCAGGTGGAAATGGCATGGCAAGCCGTTCCACAGGACTACATCCAGCATCTCTACGATCGTCTCCATGGGAGAATAGCAGCCTGCATTGCTGCGAAAGGTGGATATACACTGTACTAGTGCCGACATTGTGCATGCTCTGTTGCCTGTGTCTATGTGCCTGTGGTTCTGTCAGTGTGATCATGTGATGTATCTGACCCCAGGAATGTGTCAATAAAGTTTCCCCTTCCTGGGACAATGAATTCACGGTGTTCTTATTTCAATTTCCAGGAGTGTATTACAGACCTTATCAAACACTGGCTTCCTGTGATTAGAGACATCGCCAGCAGTGCATGGTCTCCTCTCAGATCCCATTTGTCTAATGATCACAAAGTGGCCTCTGTGTTCTGGACGCCGTGACTGCAGGCGGGATTGGGGGAGGGAGAGTGAGGCGGATTTTTCCTCTGTTACTCCTAGCATGCTAACGGCACACACAGGTCCGTTTGCATAGTAACTTCCCCGGGGATTGGTCTTGGGGGGGGGGGGGGGGAGGGGGGAGGTGTAAGTGTCAACCAATGTCCACACTCTGAGGCTGTTGTGGTGCTTTCCCGGAGAAAGACATTTCGCATACGTGGCGAACCCATTGCGATGACAGCTTTATCAATTTCAGCTATATAGAGTCTTTGTTGGTCGCAGGAATCAAGAAGAAATCATGGTAATTTTATTGTTATCAGGTATGTGCAATCCGTTTTTTTCCAGCAGTCAATGTGTATGTATTGTTCGCAGTTTGAATCCCGTTTGTGGTTGGTTAACTGTAGTTGATTCTCTGGGGAACAGTTATATTGACAGATGGTGCTCGATCATTGCAGTTCTCTAAGCTTGCATTGTATCATATAGCGAGAGAGTTGCACTGGATCGGAAATCCAGACTACCGGGTATCAAATCTTTACCCATCCATCATAAACCATGTTTTCCATGGTGTTGGTAAAACCTGTAAATACCTTCCCGAACCATCGTCTAACTTACTTACAGGTTCGTATCTAATGACCTTATTTTCTGATTTTACGTACACCATGTGATCAAAAATATCCGGACACCCCCAAAAACATACATTTTTCGTATTAGGTGCATTGTGCTGCCACCGACTGCCAGGTACTCCATATCAGAGACCTCAGTAGTCAGTAGACAACGTGAGAGAGCAGAATGGGGCGCTCCGCGGAACTCACGGACTTCGAACGTGGTCAGCTGATTAGGCGTCACTTGTGTCTTACGTTTGTACGCGAGATTTCCACACTCCTAAACATCCATTGGTCCACTGTTACCGATGTGATAATGAAGTGGAAACGTGAAGGGACAAGAACAGCACAAAAACGTACAGGCCGAACTCCTCTGTTGACTGACAGAGACCACCGACAGTTGATGAGGGTCGTAATGTGTAATAGGCCGACATCTGTCCAGACCATCACACAGGAATTCCAAAATGCATCACGATCCACTGCAAGTACTATAACAGTTCAGCAGGAGGTGAGAAAACATGGATTTCATGGTCGAGTGGCTGCTCATAAGCCACACATCACGCCGGCAAATGGCAAACGACGCCTCGCTTGGTGTAAGGAGCGTAAACATTGGACGACTGAACAGTGGGAAAACGTTGTGTGGAGAGACGAATCACGGTACACAATGTGGCGATCCGATGCCAGGGTGTGGATATGGCGAATGCCCGGTGAACGTCATCTGCCAGCGTGTGTAGCGCCAACAATAAAATTTAAAATTCGGAGGCGGTGGTGTTATGATGTGGTCGTGTTTTTCATGGAGGGGGCTTGCACCGCTTGTTATTTTGAGTGTCTCGATCGCAGCACAGGCCTTCATTGATATTTTAAGCACCTTCTTGCTTCCCATTGTTGAAGAGCAATTCGGGCATGGCGATAGCGTCCTTCAACACGATCGAGCACCTGTTCATAATGCACGGCCTGTGGTGGAGTGGTTACACGACAACAACGTCCCTGTAATGGACTGGCCTGTACAGATTCCTGACCTGAATCCAAAGGACACCTGTTTGGGAACGCCGACTTCGTGCCAGGCCTCACCGACCGACATCGATATCTCACCTCAGTGCAGCACTCCGTGAAGAATGGGCTGCCAATCCCCAAGAAACCTTCCAGCACCTGATTGAACGTATGCCTGCGAGAGTGAAAGCTGTCATCAAGACTAAGGGTGGGCCAACACCATATTGAATTCCAGCATTACCGAATGAGGACGCCACGAACTTGTAAGTCATTTTCAGCCAGGGACCCGTATACTTTTGTCACATAGTGTATTTATACACTTTCCAGTCATGTGATAGCGATATGCACGTGTACAGATGGCAGTAGCATCGCGCACACAAGGTATAAGGGGGCAGGGCGTTGTCGGAGCTGTCATTTGTACTCAGGTAATTCGTATGAAAAGGTTTCCGACGTGATTATGCTCGCACGACGGGGATTAAAAGACTTTAAACACGGAATGGTAGTTGGAGCTAGACGCATGTGTCATTACATTTCGGAGAACGTTATGGAACTCAATATTCTGAGATCCAGAGTGACAAGAATGTGACGAGAATACCAAATTTCAGAAATTACCACTCACAACGCACAGCGATGTGGCCGACGACCTTCACGTAACGACCAAAAACAGTGGCCTTTGCGTAGAGTTGGCAGTGCCAACAAACAAAAAATTCTGCGTGAAATAACCGCAGAAATCAATGTGGGACGTACGATGAACATATTCGTTAGTACAGTGCGGCGCACTATGGCGTTAATGGGCTAAGACATCAGATGACCGATGCGAATGCCTTTGTTAATAGCATGACATCGCCTGCAGCGTCTCTCCTGGGCTCGTGACCATATCAGGTGGACCATAGACGATTGGAAAACTGAGGCCTTGCCTGATTTCAGTTGGTGGGAGCTGATAGTAGGTTTCGCGTGTGGCGCAGATCCCACGAAGCCACGGACCCAAGTTGTCAACGAGGCACTGTGCAAGCTGGTGGTGGGTCCATGATGGTGTGAGCCCAATTTACATGGAATGGACTGGGTCCTCTGGTCCAACTGAACCGATCATTCACTGGAAATGGTTATGTTCGGCTTCTACTTGGAGACCATTTGCAGCCATTCATGGACTTCATGTTTCCTAACAACGATGGAATTGTCACCCCGCCACAACTGATCGTTATTGCTTTTAAGAACATTCTAGAAAATTCGAACGAATGCTATGCACACCCAGATCGCCCAACATGAATCCCATCGAATATTTATGGGGTATAATTCGTGCCCAAAATCCTGGAGCGGCAACACTTCCGCAGTTATGAACGGCTGTTGAGACGGCACAGTTCAATATTTCTGCATGGGACTTCTAAGGACTTGTTGAATCCTTGCCACGTCGAGCTGCTGCACTACTCTGGGAAAAATGGAGGTCCGACACGAAATTAGGGGCATCGTATGACTTTTGTCACCTCGGTGTTAAATTTCCACAACCAGTTACTTATGTTGCTGTTATTTATTTACAATGCATAACTACTGTCAGATGCTGGGAACATGTATTTGTTACGAATGTCCATCCAAAGGAAAGTACTGATAGCAATCCCACTGCTTGAAAACAGGGAGTGAGGTATTGTTCTTGACAAACTTTAACGCAAATTAGTTGCGAAAGACGAATGCGTTACAGACACTTACAGGTCATTGTTTGGTGCAACTGTTGAAGATTAAAAGTGCTAAGTGTTTCATTGCCGTACTGTATATACACAACTGCATACCAGCACCATACGCAAGTCCTCGTAACGTATTTGTGTAACGTAGCTGTTTCTTCGTTAAAATTCGTCAAGACTGATATTTTACTTCTTACTTTCCCGCATTGGCATGACTATTAGCTCAGCCCTTTTGACAGACAAGCACAACAAACCCATGTGCCCAGCATTTTAAACTAGATGGGTATTGTAAATAAATAAAAATAATGCAAAAGTAGCTGCTTGTGGTTACTGTACTAATACCTGAAATTGTACTCTAGTGTTATGAAATTTGATCCATAACGGACAAAGAAATTTACCTTACTATCCGATACAAATTACAACGTCGCACGGAAAATGTCGATTGCGTAAATCAGTCCAAACAAGGAGCAAATCTGATTAATATAAGTTTATTCTGTTTAAAAAAAGCTTTTGTGTGATCTGAAAAAATAACATGTCAAGAAAAATTTTGAAATAAAATCTGTTGGTAATCTTCCTTGGACTGAATAGTGTATAATAATTTAAATAAGTAATTGTGTGGAAGGATTTCAGCGATGTCCTCGCATTTGTCCTGAGAGATTTCAAGAACCTACGGCAACATAGATTTTAATGGCCTAATGGTGAATTTAGGCCGCTTCTCCAAATTCAAGTTGAGTTTTGGCCATAGTGGTCTCTCGTTCGTTGATGGTAGAACTGGCGAAGGATCTGATTTCTTCTCCCTCTGATCAGCAGACACTGGAGAACGCTTTAAGTGAAAAATTAACTGATGACGAGATTTCGCTCTCTGAAGTTCGATTCGATCAACTAGCTTTCGCTTATGACTGATATGTGATGGAAAAGTCTCTACAGGCGATGTTCGTATTGCACAAATCTTATGTTTACAGTACTAACGCTATATTTAAGCTGCACTTACAATTAATGATAAAGACGACGAAGTCGAAATACAGAGACCAATCGAAGACGTATTTGCGAAGTAAAGAAACATTCACGTTGGGCAAATGTAAGAAAAAAGGATTCATTTTGATATAAACGACGTTTTGTATATTAAGCAGGCCAGGGGAGTGTTAGTTATTGATTCAGAGAGGACTCTACGATTATATGAGACGTATAACACTGAAATATTGTAACTAACAAACATGTAAGGGTATAATTACTTACAGCACTGCTCATTTGCAAAACAAAGTTACACTGTTTATCTACATACCACTGCGAGTCACGGCACACATTGGAATCACAGCAAAAATTACGCACAGATCCTTTCTGCACACCTCACGGCCCTCGTGATACCCTGCCACTCCATTGCATTCTCTACGCGTTCTCATTTACTTCCTTTGAAAAACATAGTGAAGAACATGCTATTCTCATCAATATGAAAAGAGGTTAACATTCGCCCTCACAGACTTGGGGTCCTATTATGAAATGCAAATTTAAGTACATCCTACCATTTTCTAAATATTTTCTCATCGACTCACATACTTTTGACGTTTCGACGATTTCTCCAGCAATAAATACTAAATGGAGTGCAATAAGTTCACTGTGCATTATCAACAGGACGGAGGCAGTCTTCCAATGGGCAACGAAGCTTCATAATACTTCAGCCGCTTCATAAAGTACACGCAGTTGCTCGATTAGTAAAATAATAAAACACATAATCATCTTCTTTCCTTCAAGATGGTTGTTGTAGTCACCTGTCCGGTCTGAGGCAGCTCTCGACGCTAGTCTTGCCATGTCTTCATAACTACTGCACCCTACATCCTTTCAATTTTATTACTGTGTTCAAACGCTGGTCTTCTCGTGCAATTTTTCCCCTGAGACTTCCCTTCACTACCTAGTTAATTATCCCCTGGTGTCTCAGGATGTGTGCAGTCATTCTGTTCCTTTTTTTAGTCAATTTATGCTGTAAAGCTCTTTTCTTCCCAATTCGATTCAGTTCTTCTTCATTACATAGTCGAGTTACCCGATCTATCGCCCTACTATCAAGCAACATTTTTCTCTTTCAGGAAAGTTTAATTGCTATTGCCAGTATATATATTATACACTACTGGCCATTAAAATTGCTACACCAAAAAGAAATGCAGATGATAAACGGGTATTCATTGGACAAATATATTATACTAGAACTGACATGTGATTACTTATTCACGCAAAAATGGCTCTGAGCACTATGCGACTTAACTTCTGAGGTCATCAGTCGCCTAGAACTTAGAACTAATTAAACCTAGCTAACCTAAGGACGTCACACACATCCATCCCCGAGGCAGGATTCGGACCTGCGACCGTAGCGGTCGCTCGGCTCCAGACTGTAACGCCTAGAACCGCACGGCCACTCCGGCCGGCTTTTTCACACAATTTGGGTGCATAGATCCTGAGAAATCAGTACCCAGAACAATCACCTCTGGCCGTAATAACGGCCTTGATACGCCTGAGTATTGAGTCAAACAGAGCTTCGATGGCGTGTACAGGTACAGCTGCCCATGCAGCTTCAACACGATACCACAGTTCATCCAGAGTAGTGACTGGCGTATTGTAACGAGCCAGTTGCTCGGCCACCATTGACCAGACGTTTCCAATTCTTGAGAGATCTCGAGAATGTGCTGGCCGGGGCAGCAGTCGAACATTTTCTGTATCCAGAAAGGCCCGTACAGGACCTGCAACATGCGGTCGTGCATTATCTTGCTGAAATGTAGTGTTTCGCAGGGATCGAATGAAGGGTAGAGCCACGGGTCGTAACACATCTGAAATGTAACGTCCACTGTTCAAAATGCCGTCAATGCGAACAAGAGGTGACCGAGACATGTAACCAATGGCACCCCATACTATCACGCCGGATGATACGCCAGTATGGCGATAACGAATACGCGCTTCCAGTGTGCGTTCACCGCGATGTCGCCAAACACGGATGCGACCATCATGATGCTGTAAACAGAACCTGGATTCATCCGAAAAAATAACGTTTTGCCATTCGTGCACTCAGGTTCGTCGTTGAGTACACCATCGCAGGCGCTCCTGTCTGTGATGCAGAGTCAAGGGTAACCGCAGCCATGGTCTCCGAGCTGATAGTCCATGCTGCTGCAAACGTCGTCGAACTGTTCGTGCAGATGTTTGTTGTCATGCAAACGTCCCCATCTGTTGACTCAGGGATCGAGACGCGGCTCCACGATCCGTTACAGCTATGCGGATAAGATGCCTGTCATATCGACTGCTTGTGATATGAGACCCTTGGGATCCAGCACGGCGTTCCGTATTACCCTCCTGAACCCACCGATTCCATATTCTGCTAACAGTCATTGGATCCCCACCAACGCCAGCAGCAATGTCGCGATACGATAAACCGCAATCGCGATAGGCCACAATCCGACCTTTGTCAAAGTCGGAAAGGTGATGGTACGCATTTCTCCTCCTTACACAGGGCACCACAACAACGTTTCACCAGGGAACGCCGGTCAACTGCTGTTTGTGCATGAGAAATCGGTTGGAAACTTTCCTCATGTCAGCACGTTGTAGGTGTTGCCACCGGCGCCAACCTTGTGTGAATGCTCTGAAAAGCTAATCATTTGCATATCACAGCATCTTCTTCCTGTCGGTTAAATTTCGCGTCTGTAGCACGTCATCTTCGTGGTGTAGCAATTTTAATGGCCAGTAGTATATCTTGTTCACTTACATCGTCATTTACTTTTAACATGTCGTTTCCTAATTAAATCTCTCCAGTTTCACATGACTTAATTCGACTACACTCCATTGCCATTGTCTTACGTTTATTAACTTTCATCTTACAACCCTTTTTTGTCCGCCTTCATAAATGAGTGGTCAGTTGACAATCACGCGGAAGATCCGGGATCGATTCCCGATATTGCGAAGGATTTTCCATTGGTAGGAGAACTGGTTCAAGGTGATCTCAGCCTCGTGATGCCAACTGAGGAGCTACGTGACCGAAAAGCAGCAGCTCCAGCGCCTGGAAAGTCTGGAGAGCGGCGTGCTGACCACATGCCCGCCATACAGCATTCGCATGATCCCGCAAGGCAGAGGATGACACGGCAGCCGGTAGACATCCCGTGGGCCTTCATGGCCTGGCGTGGAGCTTATTTATAACCTTTTTTGAAAGTCACTATCCATTACGTACAACTGATCTTTCAAGATCTTTGTCATCCCTGACAGAATTAACAGGTTCATTACTTGACCGTAAATCTTTTATTTCTTCTCACTGCATTTTAGTTATCTTTCCACATTGCTCCTTAGTTTCTTCCACTTACTTACTGAATAAAGTAACTTACTTAATAACATTAGAGACAGGCTCCAGTCCTCTTTTACTCCCTTTCATGCCAGGGGAAGATGTGGGAAATTCTGCTGCGAGTGGTAGAGGAAAACTGCAACTGTATATTTTATCTAAAAATATCATATGCTCAACGGAGGGGTATCTGTTGAGACGCTAGACAAGCGTGTGGTTCCTTAAGAGGTGCAGCAGCCTTTTCAGTAATTGCAGGGGCAGCAGTCTGGATGATTGACTGATCTGGCCTTGTAACACTAACCAAAACGGCCTTGCTGTGCTGGTACTGCGAATGGCTGAAAGCAAGGGGAAACTACAGCCGTAATTTTTCCCGAGGGCATGCAGCTTTACTGTATGGTTAAATGATGATGGGGTCCTCTTGGGTAAAATATTCCGGAAGTAAAATAGTCCCCCATTCGGATCTGCGGGCGGGGACTGCTCAGGAGGACGTCGTTATCAGGAGAAAGAAAACTGGCATTCTACGGATCGGAGCGTGGAATGTCAGATCCCTTAATCGGGCAGGTAGGTTAGAAAATTTAAAAAGGGAAATTGATAGGTTGAAGTTAGATATAGTGGGAATTAGTGATGTTCGGTGGCCGGAGGAACAAGACTTTTGGTCAGGTGACTACAGGGTTATAAATACAAAATCAAATAGGTGTAATGCAGGAGTAGGTTTAATAATGAATAAAAAAATAGGAGTGCAGGTAAGCTACTACAAACAGCATAGTGAACGCATTATTGTGGCCAAGACAGACACGAAGCCCATGCCTACTACAGTAGTACAAGTTTATATGCCAACTAGCTCTGCAGATGATGAAGAAATTGATGAAATGTATGATGAGATAAAAGAAATTATTCAGGTAGTGAAGGGAGACGAAAATGTAATAGTTATGGGTGACTGGAATTCGAGAGTAGGAAAAGGGAGAGAAGGAAACATAGTGGGTGAATATGGATTGGGGGAGAGAATTGAAAGAGGAAGCCGTCTGGTAGAATTTTGCACAGAGCATAACTTAATCATAGCTAACACTTGGTTCAAGAATCATGAAAGAAGGTTGTATACATGGAAGAATCCTGGAGATACTAGAAGGTATCAGATAGATTATATAATGGTAAGAGAGAGATTTAGGAACCAGGTTTTAAATTGTAAGACATTTCCAGGGGCAGATGTGGACTCTGACCACAATCTATTGGTTATGAACTGTAGATTAAAACTGAAGAAACTGCAAAAAGGTGGGAATTTAAGGAGATGGGACCTGGATAAACTGAAAGAACCAGAGGTTGTACTGAGTTTCAGGGAGAGCATAAGGGAACAATTGACAGGAATGGGGGAAAGAAATACAGTAGAAGAAGAATGGGTAGCTCTGAGAGATGAAATAGTGAAGGCAGCAGAGGATCACGTAGGTAAAAAGACGAGGGCTAGTAGAAATCCTTGAGTAACAGAATAAATATTGAATTTAATTGATGAATGGAGAAAATAAAAAATGCAGTAAATGAGGCAGGCAAAAAGGAATACAAACGTCTCAAAAATGAGATCGACAGGAAGTACAAAATGGCTAAGCAGGGATGGCTAGAGGACAAATGTAAGGATGTAAAGGCTTATCTCACTAGGGGTAAGATAGATACTGCCTACAGGAAAATTAATGAGACCTTTGGAGAAAAGAGAAGCACTTGTATGAATATCAAGATCTCAGATGGAAACCCAGTTCTAAGCAAAGAAGGGAAAGCAGGAAGGTGGAAGGAGTATATAGAGGGCCTATACAAGGCCGATGTACTTGAGGACAATATTATGGAAATGGAAGAGGATGTAGATGAAGATGAAATGGGAGATACGACACTGCGTGAAGAGTTTGACAGAGCACTGAAAGACTTGAGTCGAAACAAGGCCCCGGGAGTAGACAACATTCCATTGGAACTACTGACGGCCTTGGGAGAACCAGTCCTGATAAAACTCTACCATCTGGTGAGCAAGATGTATGAGACAGGTGAAATACCCTCAGACTTCAAGAAGAATATAATAATTCCAATCCCAAAAAAAAAAAAAAACAGGTGTTGACAGATGTGAAAATTACCGAACTATCAGTTTAATAAGTCACAGTGTTTTACAATACTACAGTGTTTTACAATACTAACGGGAATTCTTTACAGACGAATGGAAAAACTGGTAGAAACCGACCTCGGCGAAGATCAGTTTGGATTCCGCAGAAATGTTGGAACACGTGAGGCAATACTGACCCTACGACTTATCATAGAAAATAGATTAAGGAATGGAAAAACCTACATTTCTAGCATTTGTAGACTGAGAGAAAGCTTTTGCCAATGTTGACTGGAATACTCTCTTTCAAATTCTAAAGGTGGCAGGGGTAAAATACAGGGAGCGAAAGACTATTTACAATTTGTACAGAAACCAGATGGCAGTTATAATAGTCGAGGGGCGTGAAAGGGAAGCAGCGGTTGGGAAGGGAGTGAGACAGGGTTATAGCCTGTCCCCGATGTTATTCAAAAATGGTTCTAATGGCTCTGAGCACTATGGGACTTAACATCGATGGTCATCAGTCCCCTAGAACTTAGAACTACTTAAACCCAACTAACCTAAGGACATCACACACATCCATGCCCGAGGGAGGATTCGAACCTGCGACCGTAGCAGTCGCGCGGCTCCGGACTGAGCGCCTAGAACCGCTAGACGTTAGTCAATCTGTATATTGAGCAAGCAGTAAAGGAAACAAACGAAAAATTCGGTGTAGGTATTAAAGTCCATGGAGAAGAAATAAAAACTTTGAGGTTCGCCGATGACATTGTAATTCTGTCAGAGACAGCAAAGGACTTGGAAGAGCAGTTGAACGGAATGGACAGTGTCTTGAAAGGAGGATACAAGATGAACATCAACAAAAGCTAAACGAGGATAATGGAATGTAGTCGAATTAAGTCGGGTGATGCTGAGGGAATTAGATTAGGAAATGAGACGCTTAAAGTAGTAAAGGAGTTTTGCTATTTGGGGAGCAAAATAACTGATGATGGTCGGAGTAGAGAGGATATAAAATGTAGACTGGCAATGGCAAGGAAAGCGTTTCTGAAGAAGAGAAATTTGTTAACATCGAGTATAGATTTAAGTGTCAGGAAGTCATTTCTGAAAGTATTTGTATGGAGTGTAGCCATGTATGGAAGTGAAACATGGACGATAAATGGTTTGGACAAGAAGAGAATAGAAGCTTTCGAAATGTGGTGCTACAGAAGAATGCTGAAGATTAGATGGGTAGATCACATAACTAATGAGGAGGTATTGAATAGAATTGGGGAGAAGAGGAGTTTGTGGCACAACTTGACAAGAAGAAGGGACCGGTTGGTAGGACATGTTCTGAGGCATCAAGGGATCACAAATTTAGCATCGGAGGGCAGCGTGGAGGGTAAAAATCGGAGAGGGAGACCAAGAGATGAATACACTAAGCAGATTCAGAAGGATGTAGGTTGCAGTAAGTACTGGGAGATGAAGAAGCTTGCACAGGATAGAGTAGCATGGAGAGTTGCATCAAACCAGTCTTAGGACTGAAGACAACAACAACAACATCGAATCCGAAGTATTACGCTTCATCACCAGGCTCCTGTATACCAGATCAATTAATTATTTCGCCAGTGGACTGTAAGTAAACATTTATGTGCTATACATTAAAAGTTGTTATAGCTACAAAGGAACATACTACACGTAAAAATTAGTGACATCGATTTATAGCCACAGTAATGTAAATAAGACATGAACATGCATTGTGTTGGTAAACTGTATATTGAGGAAAAACGTTGGAAGACTGTGATAGCTCATCGCAGACTAACACAGATAAATGGAAGCAGCATCTAATTGCGTACGTTTAAGATCCAACACAATATTACCAGGATAATGTACTGCGAATATGTACGAGGGCGCACTTAAAAGTAATACCTCCCAATTTTTATGTGAAAACTCTTAAGACTTTTAACTAAAACAGACGTCGTAACATTCTACATCTTTATTCGTCATGTCTTCATATTTGCAGCCTTCTGCCGCTAGTGGACTTCCAATTGTAGCGTGTAACATGGCGGTGTGTAACGTAACTACGTTGGTGCACCTGCAACAATCAGACGCCTTGGTTCAGTCCCATCGATCATCCTCCATACAGCCCATCTTGGACCCCTCCGATTTTCATCTTTTTCCAAAATTTAAAGAGTACCTTCGGCGACTTCATTTGGATAGTGATGAATTGGTGGAACCACAGGTTAGGTTGTAGCTCCTCCAACATAGCCAAACATTCTTGAGTGACGGTATCAACAAACTGGTCCCTCGTTGTGAGAAATGTGTTCGTCGCCAGGGTAACTACGTTGCGAAATAAATATCAAGACATGAGGAATAAAGGTGTAGAATGTTAATAAAGTTTGTTTTATTTAAAAATTTTTAAGAGTTTCCACATAGAAAATTCGAAAGCATTTGTTTTCAGCGGGCTCTCATACCTAACGAATTACAAGGTCTTAGTAATAATGTGGCATCACGCAGTTGCCGTATATTTCGCGATACCTTCGATGATGTAACTAATTTCTGCTTGGTATATGCATCCCTGATGTCGAAGCCGGTCCGATCGTATATAATATTCTTAAATCAACAAACTCAGCAGAAGGAAAAGGCTACGAGAAGTGGCTTTAAGAGTTCTTTTTCCCGATAGAGGCGCCATAGAATGGGAACATACGACTTCCAAAGTGCGATGACACTGGCGCTGTTATACAAACAGTTGCATCATGGAGTGTTGATTTCTGATACACGACTATTGCTTCTTCGAGCATTACGCCTCTGCGGGAGAGACAATGGCGAAAAACAGGAATTTTCTTCCTCCGATTTTTATTGCTTGTCTAAACAGTTAGTGCATGCAGGATTACTTCGTGTGTCAAAAAAGCGGAGATCGGCAGCAGATTCGCCAGAACAGCTGCGCAACCGGCGCGCCGAATTACCAAGTGCCTGCCGAAGGAAAGGAGCGCTCTGTTATAATTTGTTAACTGCATGAATGAATACACTTGGACATAATGAAGGTCCATGTTTACATTGCTCGAATACTTTTCTGTTTGCTCACTCAATTTGTTGACGCATAACCCAATAGGTCCATCTTTTATCCCAACTCTTGCATATTCCAGCCGAAATGAAGTTGCCACTCATGTGTAAGGCGAACGGAATCGGCTGATAAAGAGTCTGTGTTTGTGCACGCTTTTATTTGCCGCTCTGTGAAATTTTAAGTTCGTTGTCGGTGTAGCAAAACATTCTGGCACAATTCATTTAGAAAACAGAACATCGGGAGCGAATGCTACTATGAAAAATACGCAACGCAGCTGTGTCTTTTCCGTCCTCTCTCCGAAACTAATGGCGTATACAAATCCTCCGTACGAAAACATAGCCGTTAGCCGATCATGCGTTACGGTTTATTTAAAATAACTGCCGATTCAGTTTGGAATTCGCGATTACCAGAAAGCTCGCTGTCATTTCTTTCCTGTCTGCTTTAGATGGACTGCGTCGATGGTCATTCGCTTCTGGCTTCTCTTCCACGCCAATGATTCCGCGAAAGAAATGTGTTATTTTTTTAACAGTCTTCTGTAATATATTGTTCTTGTCACTAAAAGAAAGCTCTAACGTATGTTACAAACAAACGTAGCGATGACACTGAGATTGGTTTCTGATTTTTGTTGGGTTGTCTTCGAGAACAGATGGCTAAAGAGATAGTGTCATTTAACTCGAAGAGCTAAATGATTACTGGTCTCGATATGAGTAACGTAGATTACACGGTGACCCTTAATTGTCTTTATTTAACTTGTCTAGCAAGTTGGCAATTGTGCCATCTTGATACTGCTGTGTTGACAGTGGCCCCGAGTCGCACTAATTATAATTTACAATAGCCTCGGGAACGCAGAGGCGCTCTTAATACGCGCGTTTTTTAATTTGCGGGAAGGCCTAATTTAATTTGTTTTTCAGTTCAGTGCATTTGCTCTGGAATTCTGCACAGGATGAATGTAGATTATCAGGAACGCAGTAGTTAAAACCTCAAAAAATATTAATGTATTTGGAGGCAATGCAACGTGGTGGCCTGTTTTCGACTCAAGATCATGTATGTAAATCATACTTTTAAATATATAGGTATTCTCGAAAAAATTCCGCGTGAATTTGACCAACATTTTGATTAAATTTCATCGGTGTTGTGATAACAACCTGAATATGGATACGCAGATATCATTACCAGTGGTTGTAATGGTCTGAATAAACAAGATTAAATTGTAAAAATTGCGACTGTGTATGAAAAAAAACATGAATTACCAGCAATTCCTACTACCACTTAGTATCAATGCTGACTGCCAGAGCTGTTGGAAACTCATTAATAATAGGTTAGTATTTGATATAAAACCGATTAATCAAAAGCCGCATGGCATTCGGGAAGCCCGGAAATGAAAGACACTTGACTTAAATTTTCTTAGCCACGATATTTAGGCAGCTCAGAACTTGTACGATGTATCTTTCCAGTATATTTCTAAAGTGTGACGACGGGCAGATACAAGAGGCTGACAGTGCTAAACTCCTGAGATTGCAACTTGATAAAAAATTCACTTCGGAGGAACATATCAGAAAACTGCTGAAGAATCTAATCGATTATTTAGTTGCCATACAAATACTGTCAGACATAGGTGATACAAGAATAAAAAGCTGGCATATTCTCTTTATATTCAGTTCGTATCATACGAAATCATTTTTGTGGTAACTCATCAAGTCAAGCTGAAGTCCAAAAGCGTCTAATGAAAGGTTATGTGTGATGTTAACCCAAGAACGTTCTGCAGAGCCCTGTTGAAGGAAATGGGGATAGGCCTACTAATTATTGCTTCCCAGTACTTTTCATACTTACTGGAATTTGTCGTAAATAATATCTCCTTTTTTGAAAACAACTGCTCAGTTCACGGAAGAAAAATTAGAAATTTGTATAATCTACTCTTACTGTCGTCCAGGAAGGCGTCCATTATTTAGGAACAGGTATTTTCTTAGTAGAACCAATCAATGTTTGTATAATTAATAATATCAAATGATTTGACTGATTCATAAAATCTAACCTCTGAACATCTTAAGCGCAATAACACGAACAACGGAAATAAGTGTTGCCAAATGCTTTTATGTTTGTGACGAATTTGATTTTCTCTTTCAGTGAAAATGTGCTTTAGGTTTTTTCACTTATTTTGCATCCAGGGGGGTAATTTCACAAAGAATCCATGAAAAGAACATTAGGATATATATTTTTTGTAAATATGAGTTACGTATACTAGTTTTATGACGTGTTCTACAGGGTGATTCAGCTGCTCTTATTGATCGGTATCTCGAGAATGGCGAAGCTGGTCGAATGTTGACGTGTTATTGCCGTGAAAATCTACGGAAAGAGGCAGAAGGGCAGTGAAACTACCACTAGGCGTCACCAAATACTACACGCTAGATTTTCATATTCTCTCGGTCATTACATGCAGACTTTAGCCCCACAGCAAAAATGAACAAGACGTTTTTGTAGGACATTTAATGAAGCTAAATTTTGTACCGGGATACATTTTTGCTAGAGACCGTAGTTTTCGAGTTATTCAAGAAAAATACACAAACTGACCGCACCCTCACTCCCACACTCAGCATCCACCGGTCAGCATTTCTCGTATGTTGTTTATGGCACTCCTTTCTACCACTGTACAAAAATTAGCGATTTCACTAATTATTTCCAATATTCACCAATTTTTGGTCTTAATTGACTGGCCTTATTACGCCATCGGCTTAGTGTAGCGTTTTAAATTGACGTTTGTGTAAATTTTACCTCACAATTTTGTAAATTTTAACGGTATAAAATAAAAAATTACATGTTTGTATTCGTCAGATCGTCTAACAGCGAAGCTACCCTGCTTGCAGTAGTTAGGGGATCGAATTGTCAAAGTAATTAGTTTTAACGTAACATTGCAAAAGTCATATTTCTTTCACTACCCTCAAGAGCATGTTTAAAAAAAAAAGTTAACTAAATACCCGACTATACTGGTGGCGTAATAGCTCAATCAATAGAGACCAAAAAATGTTGAATATCGGGTGTAGCACGTGTAGCCGGAAATTTTAGTACAGTAGTAGGAGGGACTGCCATGAACAACATACTAGAAATCCTGATTGATGAGGGAAGAGTGTGGGGATGGAATTGCATTTGAAAGTAAATTTTGTACGTTGTTCGTGAATAACTCGAAAATTATGGCCTCCAGCGTATCCCAGTAGAAAATTTGACTACCTTGAATTTTCTTCTGAGAGGTCCTGTTCATTTTTGCTGCAGGATTAATAGTTTGTCCGTAAAGGGCGAGAGAAGATGCAAATCTTCATTGTGGTTTTAAAGACGTTGCCGGTTGCGTAGAACCCATTGGTATGGGTTACTGAATCACAATGTATGTCTTTGAGGATCTCCTCACTATGGATCTATGGAACAAAACTTATTTCCAATTTGTAATCCATGTAAGTAAATGTCAGCAGAATAATGAATTCAGGAAGGCAAATGTTGATCCCTATCCCAGTCAAGCAGTGCTGTATTGTCATCATCGACTTTGGGATGTTAAATTTTTATTTCCCTCTTTATTGGCTTCCAGCATTTTTTAACACTTGGGGCTATCAATTTACACGAACGTTTAGTTGTCTACGACAGGTCATGGAATTACGTATTTTTGCTTATATTGTATGACTATTGACGTATATTAAGAAATTTGTGTTTTTCAGGTGAGTACAGTACTGCACTGTCTTCGGGGTAGTATGCTATGGTGGTTGGCGTCCAGAGGTCAGGCCGAGATCAAATGGCTGACGGAGCGACGCTTCAGGTACGTTGGTTCGCAGACTTAGAGGGTAAATGCCTGACTGACGACCTTTACAATGTTAAGCATTTATTGTCCATGAAATACAACAGTTGGTGCTACAACATTTAGGTAGCCAGCGTGGGTAGGGCTGGCGGTAGCGTACCTTGTCTCGCGTACCTTGCCTCGCAGACAGCGGCGTCTCGGCCCAACAGACGCGATATAACGAGATCAGTCACCACGCCAACGTTAGCGCCCGTAGTGGAACAAGGAGGGTGCGGCCCCACTTTCCATTGTTGCGAAATGTATTCAAGATGGCGGCGATAGATATGGCAACAGCACAATGACGTCATGGTGGGAAGTTCAAATTTTGCTGGGAAGATAGGTCAAGTGGGCTACCTCCACTAACCTAACACCCTCCCCTCCCCCCTCTCCGCCCCACCCCCAGAAAATGGCGGGAAGTTCAAATTCCAGCAGGACAATGCAACACACCACAGCCACCTCCACTAAGCTAAGAAAATGGCGGGAAGAAAAGGTCACTTGGGCTATCTCCACTAACCTAAGTCATCCGACCGCCACCTCTTCCTAGGAATTGGCAGAAAAAGGACTCAGCCTGTGCTGGGCTGCTGGATACAATGGATGTAAATCTTTATTTTGCAGGCAGTCTTTATTTAAACAATTAGAGGCAGTAGCTCCATCCAGTGTCTTCACCATGAGGTCTGGAGTCCAACTGACCTAGTACACAGTACTGCCACCAGAGGGCGCTTTTGTCCCTTCCGTGGTGTAATCCAAGATGGCGGTCTGGGGAGAAAAAATAGCGGGAAAAGGACTCAGCCTGTTCTGGGCTGGTGGTTCAGATGGATGTAAATCTTTATTCTGCATGCAGTGTTTGTTTAAACAATTTGAGGCATTAGCTCCATCCGGTGTGTTCACCACGAGGCCCAGAGTCTAGCTGACCTATTACACAGTACTGCCATTGTCCCATTGGAGGGGGGAGGGGATGGCGGGAAAATGACTCAGCCTGCGCTGGGCTGCTGGAGAGAGGAAGGAGTTTACTTTATTTATTTCAGGAGCAGTTTATTTAGGGACAAATTTAATGTAGTTTATTTGTTACACTGATACAAAACACTCAGCCTGGCGTACTTGGGGTCACAGTAAATAATTTGCAGACCTGCAAACTACTTGTAAATAATGCAGTACACTGACGTGCAGAGACGCAAACAACTCGTAAATTACCGAAATAATGAGTTCGCGGAGATAGGCGACTTTCTAGAAAAACAGTAGTGTTGGGATAATCGGACTGTGAAAAAGTGCTCGCGAATAAATAGGAACTGAGAAAGGACAAATATTATGAGTGAACTATCGCCACGTGGATAGAACGAAAGTGATAGCCCATAAACTGTGATTGCGTTTGCTGTGCCTGGAGGACGGATTTGCGGTTATATCTCGCCGATTGGAGTAGCGGATAGCGGCGACTTCGTGCAGACCAAAAGCCACGAGAGACGACGCGACACCGGCAACGGAAGCAGTTGGCAGCGCTGACCGGAGTGGTGGCCCGGAAACTGGTACGACGGCCCGGCGCATGGTGGTCTGACCCGCAGTTACAGCTAGTTACGTCGGAGACATCAGAAGTGCAAAGTTAAGTAGTTCCCCTTTAAAACTTTGTGTGTGAGTGCGCAGAAATTGAAGAAAATGGCTGAAAGTAAGCAGACAAGTGTAAAGGACGAGCTGAAGGTAGATTGGGGAAAGAAAAAGGGGCCGGCCGAAGTGGCTGAGCGTTTCTAGTCGATACAGTCTCTACCCGCGCGACCGCTACGGCCGCAGGTTCGAATCCTGCCTCGGTCATGGATGTGTGTGATGTCCTTAGGTTAGTTAGGTTTAAGTAGTTCTAAGTTCTAGGGGACTGATGACCTCAGATGTTAAGTCCCATAGTCCTCAGAGCCATTTGAACCATTTCAAAGAAAAAGGGGAAGAAATTAATAATTCCATGAGCTTTAGTTTGGATGTATCACAACCAAATTTTAGTAGTAGTTCGTCAGATTCATTATATGGTAATTATGAATCGAAGGGGAACAGAATGTATCGGCCCCAGTGTTTCAGACCTACCTGTTGCGGTAGCTAATATTGGTCAGGAAATTGTGTCAGTCAATGATGGCGAGAAAGATAGTGTAGCAGGAATGTTAATGAATCTATGGACAAAAATGAGTGGGTTAGATTCAAAGATGACAAAATGGGAACGTTATTAAGTGATGAGATGGAATCTAAAATAAGTAAAATGCGGTCTGATATTGATCCAAAAATAAGTGGGTTAGATTCAAAAATAACATTGGTGTTGAAATAGAATCTTAACTGGATAAAAAAATTTCAGATCTAACAGAATTTTGGAAGCACGACGTGGCAGTGCTTAACAATAATGTAAAAATTGAAATCAGTCAGGTTAAATAGGAATCTACACAATCTATTGTTAAAGTAAAAAGTGAATTAACAACACAGATCGAACAAGTTACTGATGACCACCAAAAGTTTAAAGTGCATGTTAAATCAGAGGTAGTCAAGGCTCGTGAACATATCCAAGGGGTGGAAAACTATGGTGAAAGAAATCACGCAGCATTAGAATGTAGATTGGAAGTAAAGATAAGTGCGAAAAATTTGGGGCACAGGTAATAAATAAAGTCACTGGCTTGGAAACCCATCTTAATCAATTCAGTAATAGTGTGAATAAGCAACTGTGTGAGCATGACTGTCGAATAACAAACGTAGAACAGTGTGTTACTAACAGTAGTGGTAGCATTATTTCTAGTGGAATAATAGAATCCACTGAGATTGCTTATGTCACCCATCGTGAGTTTCTCAAGTTTGGTCCAAATAAAAGTGTACATCATCGTGAATTTTGAAATGACTTTGAGGATATCTTGCGTAAAGTGTGGAGTGATAAGCAGAAGATCGGGTTTATTACTTCTAACTTAATGGGGGAGGCAAGAATCTGGGGAAACGTGGCCTCAGACAAATATAATAAGTTACAGGAATTTAAGCAAGTTTTCTTTGAAGCGTACTGGGGGAAGCGTAAACAAATGGATGTTCTAAATGAGTTTTGGTCTGGGGAAAAATACGACCCCAAGAAAGAAGGGATAAAAAGATTCATACAAAGGTGGGTAACTACTCTATTCTATCTTAGTACTAAGGTAGAAACTGAACGAATAGTTATGGGGGTAGAAAATAGCTACCTTGGTATTAGAAGAATTAAATTATATCTGCACCTAGAGATAATGTAGATAAATTCGTGCAATATTTTGAACGTGTAGAAACAGTACTAAAAGAGGAGGACAGCGCGAGGCGAGAGTATCGACATCCTGTTAGACAGAGTGAAAATCGAGCCAAGGTAAACATAAACAGAATGAGTGTACAGAGAGGAAGCGGATACCGAGGTCGATCAGGAGGGAGAGGCTGGACATATGATAATCGGGTCAGTTCAAAAAGGGTTCAAATGGCTCTGAGTACTGTGGGACTTAACTTCTGAGGTCATCAGTCCCCTAGAACTTAGCACTACTTAAACCTAACTAACCTAAGGACATCACACACATCCATGCCTGAGGCAGGGTTCGAACCTAATTCATCAAAGTATACCAGACAGCGCTCTACATATTTCTAGCACCTCGAGCATAGTGCCTAATTTACAATCTATCTCTATGTGAATGGGAGTTACAAAGAATTCTCGCAGACTTAGGATAACATTAGAGTAGAGACTGAAAGACATCCTCCCACTGTCTTTGACCATTTAATCTGCAGCTGACCAGAAGTAGACCGCTACATTCTGCATCTCGTGAATGAATGGACCTTGCCAAGTCCTCTCCCATCCAAGTGCACAAACTTTCTCCAGATGCATCCATGTCGAGGAGGTTAGCACTCCTTATCGATGTATAGTAACAGATTTGAAAGTGATGTGTTGTAATAACAGACGGTTAAGAAGAACAAGAAACAGGTGATTTTAATGCATGACAGAGCTCCAGACGTATGGAGTATGAAGCATTTTACATAATTCAACTACGCTATCAATTTCAAAATATCGACCAAGTGCCTGGGATAAGTCACAGGAGGGTACTGGTAGGAGAGGACGTAAACACATGCACTCCTAAGGCTACACGGTTCTGCATTTAAAAAAGGCTATAATGTTAGATCGCTTGAGTTTCTGACCTATGAGTCATGTGGAATGCAGAGCTGTTAATATTCCAATATAAGAAATATATTTCTAGCACATGACATACATCCTTCTTGCAGGTTTCTCTACCATAAACTATAGTAACAAATTGTAAAACGAAAAAAAAACTAGTCCCTTAAAACAGTGGCTCTGTGTGATATACGCACAATATAGCTTTCCAGAGATGTATAGCGTCCACTGTTCACATCCAATCACAGTTCATAAATTATACTATGCTCATCATCAGTCCTATATAAAATGATCATTATTAATGGAGAATATCTCTTACAAGGAATCAGATAAATGCATAGCATCAGCGTCTGCCGTGTGAAATTACAAGTCATGCCGCCACTAATTCTGTAAACAGCGCATCTGTCAAGCAGATGTATACACGGGGATTGTAGTCTCTCACCAACACCTATTGCTAACTTAGTTACGAATCTGAAGTATCGACTTTACACCCAAGATACGACAGGGGAATGGAGTACATTGCATAAATCTTCGTTCACTTAGAGGAATGTGTCACATTTCATCACACATGAGATGGAACTTCTCTGATGACCGAGAGGTTTACTGTTAACGATCACAAGTGGACACTGGTTTAAAACCCACACAGAACACGTGGTTGTATACGGGTCGGACGCAGGCTATGTCACACAACTGATACATCTTGACAGAACATCAGGAAAAAATGGTCAAATGACCTGCAGCAACTTGTCACTCTCTCTCTGTCTAGAATGCATTAACAGTGTACCATTAAATCATACCTCTTTACAACTCCATCTCAACTGACCACTCTATCCACTCTATGGCATCCTTTAATGCAGATGCAAGTAAGTTTAGAGGAAGATGGCTCTCTGTCTTCCTGAAAAGCGTCAAATGGAGTAGTCAACTCGCGTGTATCACTATTACCTCAATAGACACACAGTAGAATGCTGCCTCGATGGAAAAAAAGTGTATGTTTCCCTGGTTGCCTTTGCTTCCATGTCGACGTTTTCTCGGATTCCTCTTGCTGTCGCATACTTGCTCCCTTGTACAAACTGTACTGTGTCAACCAGAACACACGCAAGTACCTCCTCAATTCTCCCCCATTTCGGTGTATATTACTTCAATTTATACTTATTTTCTGCAATTCTGTCGATTTGTTTATGTCAGTTCTACCCATGCTATCGTGACATAACCTCTCGTTTTGTGTTCTAAAATTGCTTGTAAATGTAGTGCAGGTGCCAACACCTACCGCAAATGCACTAATCGGGAGGCATAATATAGCACTGTACTAGATTGTATCCAGTCGTCTCCACCCCACATATTCCACGATTGCAGAGTGTCTGCTTTATTTTCCGTATGTCTGTTTCCTGCTGAAATTTGAACTTCCCACCACTTTCTGCGGGAGAGGAGGGGAGGGGAGGAGAGGGGGGAGGGGAGAGGGTTAGGTTCAAATGGCTCAAATGGCTCTGAGCACTATGGGACTTAACATCTGAGGTCATCAGTCCCCTGGAACTTAGAACTACTGAAACCTAACTAACCTAAGGGCATCACACACATCCATGCCTGAGGCAGGATTCGAACCTGCGACCGTAGCGGTCGCGCGGTTCCAGACTGAAGTGCCTAGAACTGCTCGGCCACACCGGCCGGCGGGAGCGCGTTAGGTTAGTGGAGGCAGCCCAATTGACCTATCTTCCCACCAAAGTTTGAGCTTCCCGCCATGAAGTCATTGTGATGTTGCCTTATCTATCGCCGTCATCTTGGTCCCGCCATTTTGAATACATTTGGCAACATTGGTGAGTGAGGCCACACTGGCCTTGTTCCACTACTAATGCTCAGCCGGTTCCACGCAGCTTCCGGGAGACTATGGCCAGCACACCCATGATCCCATTGTACACTGCACACAGAGAGAGCCTGGCACCATCAAAGTCTGCCATAGGAATGGAGATGGGCATCAGCACTGACTCACCCACACAATGACGAATGACAATGTGCTCCCAGGCTCTGCTGCATAGGCCTCCAGAAGTCCCACCAGACATCAGCAGCCACAGCTTCCCATCAGTGTTGACTCGGTAGTTGGCACTGCAGTTCAGTGACAAAGTTCCTCATTATTTTGTCTATAGTTTTCCCTGTGACTCTGCCATAATTCTCTTTTGTGACTCTTTCACCACTATCACCATCTTCCTCGTTGTATTCATCCTCTTCTTCTTAATCTTCTGCTTTCAATAATACTTTGTTTTCTTGGACCCATTTCCTTCTTCAAGGTCTGTCTTCTTCTCCTTTTGGAATAGCTGCTCCAACCTCTCTAGCGGTTGAGAAACAGGTCTAAATGCTCCTATTAATACAAACTCAGCTTCAGCTTGCATTTTTTTGCAGTAATGTCAGTTTACTGCGATAATTTCGTCGAGATTTCAACCCATGACTTTAAAGACATCGTTAGGAGAATCGAGATACATGTTGATAATAACAGTGCTCAATAAGCACTTGAACTGATTATAAACAAACATCTTAAATTATACCAATCCTCACATGTAGTGGATGATATCAACTACAAATATACACTACTGGCCATTAAAATTGCTACACCAAGAAGAAATGCTGATGATAAACGGGTATTCATTGGACAAATATATTATACTAGAGCTGACATGTGATTACATTTTCACGCAATTTGGGTGCATAGATCCTGAGAAATCAGTACCCAGAACAACCACCTCTGGCCGTAATAACGGCCTTGAGACGCCTGGGCATTGAGTCAATCAGAGCTTAGATGGCGTGTACAGGTACAGCTGCCCATGCAGCTTCAACGCGATACCACAGTTCATCAAGAGTAGTGACTGGCGTATTGTGACGAGCCAGTTGCTCGGCCACCATTGACCAGAGGTTTTCGATTGGTGAGAGATCTGGAGAATGTGCTGGCCAGGGCAGCAGTCGAACATTTTCTGTATCCAGAAAGGCCCGTACAGGACCTGCAACATGCGGTCGTGCATTATCCTGCTGAAATGTAGGGTTTCGCAGGGATCGAATGAAGGGTAGAGCCACGGGTCGTAACACATCTGAAATGTAACGTCCACTGTTCAAAGTGCCGTCGACGCGAACAAAAGGTGAGCGAGACGTGTAACCAATGGCACCCCATACCATCACGCGAGGTGATACGCCAGTATGGCAATGACGAATACACGCTTCCAATTTGCATTCACCGCGATGTCGCCAAACACGGATGCGACCATCATGATGCTGTAAACAGAACCTGGATTCATTCGAAAAAAATGACGTTTTGCCATTCGTGCACTCAGGTTCGTCGTTGAGTACACCATCGCAGGCGCTCGTGTCTATGATGCAGCGTCAAGGTTAACCGAAGCCATGGTCTCCGAGCTGATAGTCCATGCTGCTGCAAACGTCGTCGAACTGTTCGTGCAGATGGTTGTTGTCTTGCAAACGTCCCCATCTGTTGACTCAGTAATCGAGACGTGGCTGCAAGATCCGTTACAGCCATGCTGATAAGATGCCTGTCTGATAAGATGCCTGTGCTAGTGATACGAGGCCGTTGGGAGCCACCACGGCGTCCCATATCACCCTCCTGAACCCACCGATTCCATATTCTGCTAACAGTCATTGGATCTCGACCAACGCGAGCAGCAATGTCGCGATACGATAAACCGCAATCGCGATAGGCTACAATCCGACCTTTATAAAAGTCGGAAACGTGATGGTACGCATTTCTCCTCCTTACACGAGGCATCACAACAACGTTTCACCAGGGTACGCCGGTCAACTGCTGTTTGTGTATGAGAAATCGGTTGGAAACTTTCCTCATGTCAGCACGTTGTAGGTGTCGCAACCGGCGCCAATCTTTTGTGAATGCTCTGAAAAGCTAATCATTTGCATATCACAGAATCTTCTTCCTGTCGGTTAAATTTCGCGTCTGTCGCACGTCATCTTCGTGGTGTAGCAATTTTAATGGCCATTAGTGTAGTAATCAAATTTAATACGATAACATCAACTATTTAAATCATCATCTTGGTTATTAGCAGAAAATGGTACGCATTCTCACTCCATGCTTATCTGCTCATTTCGGGGAATGCACTAAAAGCCATATCTGGATTATCATGATCGATCAATCCAAGCCTTAAATGATGTTCGCCTTGACTGCAGAGAATGATTACATTTGCACTACCTATGATTAACTGTTTTGGAGTTTTATTATATGTCTGACGAAGAGAAAAGCTGTCTACAGACTAAACCATAATAACGACCTGTAGAAGAGTATGTCTTCATACAATCTTGCTTACCATGAACAATATCGTCTGAAATAAAAATCGAAAGTGGTAGTGGTTCGTGGGGCGATATTACAGCGTCCTTACTCGAAAATGTGAAACATCTAAATCATTCAAGTTTTTAAGCACTTGTCCTGCGAATTTGTACTTATATTGCTGACGCGTAAATAGATGGCCTTGTTGGCAACTTTGTAGCTGTAATCGCCTTTCATCAGCAATAGCACTGTTGGGAAGTTGAAGTGTATGCTTCTTGCATCACATCTTCAAACACACTGAGGCCTCTTCTGTCGTGCACCTACTAGTACATAAGAGCAGTGTATCGATTCTAGTATATCACTCGCTTGGTAGATTTGAACAATGAAGAAGAAGAAGAAGAAGAAGAAAAAGCAAGAGGTCATATTTGATCCCGAATCGGCCTTGCATTCCTACCTGTGCCTATAACTGTATTTTATGATATCTAAAAACGTAACTGACATAATCTAAAAATGCTTGATTCCTCTGCTATCTGTACTGTCTTTTTCAAATCAGCTACTGTTTCGAGGATGTATAGCCTCAAAATTTCATTCTTTACATACACAGACTCCATCGCCAATAAACCATCTATGCACAAGACATATATGAGTACAAATATTCAACCATTTATAAAATAATGTCCTATAGATGTTAGATCCTTCATACAAGTAAAAGTGCAACAGAATTTGTATACACAACAGACACTTTCCTTATAGCCCTGAGGTAATTCTCGATAATGTGCAATAGAATTTAACGTTTCGCTTTCCTCTGTGGTATTACAGACCTTTTCGCAACAGGCACTTAAACGTCATCGTAGCCCAAACTAAACGTTAACACAGTGATAGGCATATGTGAGAATGATGGCACTATTGCGCGTACACGCTGTCAAAGGGTAACACAGGCGTTTAAAACTGCAGTGGTCATACGAAGATAGATCCATAAACGTGTGTGTGTCGTGGTTAGAATATCGGGGAACGTGGCTAGGAAGACCAGTATATCAAGTTATTGAGGAGAGATTCTTCTAAGGTACATGTTACTGTCTTTAGACCTCTCCAACAGCATTCTGTTCTGCCTAACACCTTTTTGTGTAGAACAAAAATTATTGGTTATTGATATCGCCAACTGGACAGATTTTAGTTCCAATGTATTGAGTGCTCTTATACATGGGAGTTGTGATATCTAGAGTAATTCGGTTAGAATCGAGTTTTCATAGCATGTTGATGAGCGGCAGTATGAAGTTTTCACGCACAGTTGGGTGCTCCCAGCACAAACTCCAAAACAGGAATGACTGGAATTCAAACAGTCTTGAGGACGTCAAGGCTGTATATTCCAGGGTAAAACGTAATGCGTTTCCTAGAGAGAGAAATGCATCTGTCTGTGAATAACCATGGAACATCTTTCTTGCGAAATGTAGCTCGCCCTTTTAACACAAATTATCCTGCGAATCGCGGCTGCAAGCTGATGGGTAAATATTCCTACATCTCCACAAAACATTCGACACTGTACCAGACGGTGAACTATTAGAAAATATGAGACTGGCTCGGAGGCCTTTGAGTAATACAACCTCTGGTGTCATGTTCGATACTACCACACGGAATATCAGAGCTGGTAACGGAATAGCACGTTTCTGTTAGACACAGTAAGCGGTCGTGCGGCATAAGGCGAACCCAATGGAGCACGCCCATTGATGCATACCTCCAGAGCGATTCTGGACTACGAGCGCCCTCTGCCGCCTCAATATAGGACGACTGACGGCAGCCACTCAAGTTGACTTAAGCTTGCTGACACTACGCTACGAAACCTTCATTCGTGCTTAGGACAGCGAGTCGCATTCTAGTTGCTATGGTACAATCAAGACTGCGGTTCTTGCTGCTTATTTGTAATGAGTCTTCGTACGTTTGTAGAAATACGAGTTAAGTAAATCTTCTGCCTGTTACGTTAATTTGTTCGTTTATCATTTCTGCTCCTGTTCAGCTTTCCTACGACGACGAATGCCACAACACTCTCTAGTCCTCCCTTCTTATCATTGTGTAGTCCGCCCCCAGGTAGCTGAGTGCTCAGCGCGACAGAATGTCAATCTTAAGTGCCCGGCTTCGATTCCCCGCTGGGTCGGAGATTTTCTCCGCTCAGGGACTGGGTGTTGTGTTGTCCTTATCATCATCATTTCATCCCCATCGACGCGCAAGTCACCGAAGTGGCGACAAATGGAAAGACACCAGGCGAACAGTCTACCCGACGGGAGGCTCTCGCCACCCGACATTATCATTATTTTTACTATCGTTCTGTGAGAAATCGTACGCTGATGACTGATGAAGCTGATGTGTAGGGCGAAGTGTTTTGTTGAGTGACTGTAGGAACAGAATTTCTGTGTGGTACCAGGGATGCCACGTTGCTTTAAATGTGAATCAATGTAAGTTAATTTCGAAAGGTTAGAAAAAATGGCTGTAATGTTCGAATAAAGTACTCGTATACATTGTATGCTGATGTATTTAGTCGCGTCCATGAAATGCAGTGACGGAAAAACAATCGCAACGCCAAGAAGGAATTGTGTGACATAAACGAAAGTTGGTAGGCGTGTTTCTACACCTGAAAGAAAATGTCTATTAAGATTTCGCCCCAGTCGCCCACTCCCATAGGAGTTGAACTAATGGCACCACTATGGGGATTCAAACCAGGTTTTCTTTAAATATACGCTGTAACGGTCGTGAGCGTCAGTTGCATTTGAGACTGGACGTGAGCTAACGTTAGTCAAGAATGCCTTTAAGGCGACAAAGGCTCCATCATCAACACCTCACAGACTTGAACAAGGTCGTGTATAACGCGTTCGAGAAGCTGGATGCTCCTCCAACAATACTGCAGAAACATTGTGCAGGAATGTAGCCACTGTACATGATTGATGGCAGCGGTGGTCACGATGTTGTACGGTCCCAAAAAGATCTGTCTGTGGACGGCCACGCGACGCTACCCGGAGGTACGACCAGCGTGTTTGGCTGTGACTCGCGCGTCGTACTACATCTGCTGCACCAATCTGAGCAGCAGCTGGCACCACAGAGACACAACGAACTAATCGGTTGTATCAAGGACAGCTCCGAGCCAGACGTCCTGTAGTGTGAACTGCGCTGACCCCAAACCCTCACCATTCGTGACTTCAGTGTTATCAAGCGAGAGCTCATTGGAGGGCTGCGTGGACATCTATCGTGTTTGCTGATGAATGCTGGTTATCCCTCGATGCCAGTGTAGGCCCTGTGTTTGTTAGAAGGAGACCAGTTAAGGGCCTGCAACCAACCTGTCTGCGTGCTAGACACGTCGGACCTACGCTTACAGCTATGGTGTGGGATGTGACAGCAAGAGCACTCTCGTTGCTATCGCAGTCACCTTGGCTCGAAATTTGTACATTAGTCTGGTGATTCGACCTGTTGTGCTGCCATTTATGAACAGCACTTCAGGGGGGTGTTTTCCAACAGGATACCGCTCGCCCACATACCGCTGTTGTAACCCAACATGCTCTACAGAGTGTCGACATGTTGCCTTGGCTGGCTAGATCACCAGACCTGTCTCCAGTTGAACACATATGGGACATCATCGAACAACAACTCCAGCGTCATCCAGAAACATTAATAACTGTCCCTGTATTCATCGACCAGGTGCGACAGGCATGGAACTCCGTCCCACAAACTGATATCTGACTACCGTACAACACACTGCATGCTTGCATTCAACATTTTGGCCGTTACACCGGTTATTAACGTACCAGCATTTCACATTTGCAATGGTTTATCTCACGCTTACGTTAACCTGTGATCTTGCAATGGTAATCACTTAAGTATGGTACCAAGACAAATATATTCCAGAAATTTCGTTACTACACATTTGTTATTTTTTGGTGCTGGGATTTTTTTTCTGTCAGTGTATCTAGGCGTAATGTTGCGGAACGACACGAAAGGGAATGCATACGTATTATGAAAATGGATGCATGTATGATTTACATACCCTCCTAAAGCACTGGATATATTTTAACATATCACTTCCTGTCTGGAAAGAACCACTGTGGATGTAAGAAGCACCTACCTCTCAAAGGGGGGTGAGGGGGGGGGGACGAGGGTGATAAAAAAAAAGGGACTCTCGACGCACAGATGGCCAGCCTATATTCATCCACTATTTGAGAATGTGAGGACTTATGGACTTTCAAGAAACTTTACACATAATATCAAAACTTTACTAGAATTTTTCTCGCTCTCGCTCCCCACCGAATGAAATGAGGAAAAATGTTTTTCGCTTACTGCATTTACGATGTTCATGCAACAGAACTACCTCATCAGGGATGACCTTTTAATTTATTACTTCTTTACTATTAATTCTATTTGCCAACCATTTTCCAGAAAGTTTTCAAATATACCACTAAATCTACATGCAAAAATATATCACAGTACCACACATATTTAAGGAGATATGACGTCGTAAACACTGAGGTGCGTGAAAACTTAACTGTAGAGAAAAATTTACTACACGGGCAGAAGAAATATTAGAGCAAATGTGTGTGAAATACGATAAATATATGTTAAATATATGTCGCATATGCGTACGTGGCCAAAGCCAAGAATAAAAAGCTTCTCCTTCCAAACCCCTGGATCGATTTCAACCAAACTTGGTATACATAGTACTTAATATATGGAAAGAAATGGTGTTGGGGTAAGAACCAGCAACCTCCTATTGATATGGGGTGATACCGTAGAGATAGAAGGAGGCAATATGAGATGGACAGAAAAAGTCGGAGGAGGACTTGGGCAGAGACAGGGAAGATGTCGACATAGACGTAGTTAGGTGGTAGGAAGTGACGGGCAGAGAAAGGAAAGAACAGAAGATGGACAGAGACACGGGGTTTAAGGAGATGGACATAGAGAGGGGGACGAGAAGATGGACAGAGAGGAGGGAGGAGGAGATGGACGGAACGAGGGGAAGGGAGGAGATGACTAATAGAAGATTAGAATAAATACATACTCGAACAACGCTGGGTATTCAGTCTGAGGGAAGGAGAATAGTTTAATACCGTTTATTCTGAGAGTTCCGGGAAAATAAGCACCTATAAATGAGCGCTAGAGCAAGATGGTGCCGTGGTGAGTTACTGGAAGTTCGGATTTAGATTCTTCGTGATTTCTGCAGAGTGCTTAAGGCGAATCCTGGTTCCTTTGAAAAGGATACGGCCGATTTCCTTCCCGTCCTTCCCCAGTCCGAACTCACGCTTTGTCTCTGATGACCTCGTGGTAGAAGGGACGTTAAATCCGAATCTTTCTTGCATATGAAGAAGGCCTCCTATAGATAATATGCACTACTCATTCTCAATTATTGCACTGGTGTTTGAGATCCTCACCAGATCTAATTTAAAGAAAACATAGAAACAATTCAGAGGCGTGCTGCTAGATTTTTGCCTACTGGACTGACCAGTGTCCTGGAGATACGCCAAGAGCCTGAAAGGAAATCTTTGGAGTGAAGAAGACATTCCTTTCACACAACGTTAATGGCGGAGTTTTAGAGAACCTGGATTAACGATGGACTGCGGAATGCTTCTACTACTTGCATCGTCCTTCTCGCGTAAGGATCTTGAGGATAAAATAATCAAGATTACGAGTTGTACAGAAGCACGCAGGCCGTGGTTTTTTTCCTCGCGTCATTTGTGACAGAATGGGTGTGATTAGCAGTAGTGCAAGGTACCCTTCCACCGTGCGCTGTATAGTAGCTGTCGAATTATTTTTTTAGATATAGATTACAATTACTAAGGTCATAAGAGGATAAATTTAGAACCATGTCCGTGGCGCAACGTGACTCGAATCTGTAGCTATTCGATAGGAGCGTTTTTACATTTCAGTGCATAAGTAAATATTGTGATACAGGAGACTGTTCTTGTAAAGAAGTCCTATGACACTCCATCGTTTTAGGAATCACGATCTTTCGTTGAAAATGACAACTCCTCTTCATGACAGTGCGGTACTTCGCGAGAAATTTCTTCATCATTCTCCAAAGGTAACATTTTCCTTCGCTAGGTTATTGAATGCGGAAATACGAAAAAGGAAAAGAAGTCTCTTCGCCATTTATTGACAGGTTTCGGAGGAAAATACCACTCTGCCACTTAGCTTTATTTCGGTGATGTATGGTCTGCAGAAAGCTTCTCACAGCTGGGAAAAGGCTACTATCTCGTGACTAGCACTCTGTGTACCTACTTGCACTTCGCAGCCCGCGTGAAACGGCCGAAGAAAAGCGATAGCAGTTTTTGAGATCGGGCGAGAATACGGTTAAAATTCCGGTCGGAAATGGCGGCGTGCCGGCTGACTTATATAGCGGCGCAAACAGCCCGTGACCGTGTGGCCAGTCCGGCGGAAACGCTCCATTATCATTCGAGCAGCGCCCCACTCGCGCCGACATATTATAACACCCACGCTCCAGCACCAGGAAATCGTAGCCACTCATACGGAGTCAAGGGGCCTCAACATTCGGAAAAGTGCGCAGCACATATCATCACAAATCTCTCAAACGTCAACGAATACATTGAATTCGAGTTTCTGTAACGATCGGAACGCTTCCACTTTCTATGGTGTTTCGTTCTTTTTTCGGTACTCCATCTTCTCCTCTTGTTGTTGCTTCCTTCCTTCTGCCCATATTGTTCCAATTATTTTTCTATTTTTTCAAATCTGCCTTAGCCTTCTAAATTTAGGATCTTATTTTTGAAAGAGGTGCTGTACGTTGTTTCTGTCTCTTTGGTATTGTTTGTTCACAGTTCTTTTGTTATTTCTATGATTCAGGCTACGTTGGGTAGTGAAAAGTTCCTGGCTGTACACAGAATGAATAGGGTCAGAGTTACAGCAGATATTCGTTCAACATATGCTCTACCCTTCCGTCCAGAATGATGAGCTTCTTGTATCTTTCTTACATCTTTTATAGCCCGTTGAAAAATAATCCATGTAATATATGGTCTAAACAACCCTTCACTCGTTTGATGAGGATAGGAAACAGATGATTGGTCCGAAGGGCCCACGTCAGGTACTCTTAAATAGGGGTGATGCTCTACCAAATTTCCATGGCGTTTCCTCGTAACTGCTCCCTTCAGCTGTTCGAGGAAACTGACGTAATATTCTCCGGTTGTACTACAGACAGATTATTCACCAACGAAATATAGTAGTTGTCTCGCAACACGGGTAGAGGAAGGGGGCCGGAGAACTTCTTCAATGGTGGGTACTCACTGTGGTTCCATTTATTTGAAGGTTATTTGGAATCTCAGACACTGACGTTGTCAGAAAGCGCTTTGTCGCATCAGACTGGGCCAAACCAGATTTGGATGCGGCTGTTGGTGCCTTTTTCTATTCACCATTCAAAACTGTCGTCATTGATTTGTTTGAAACCGTCATCACATCTAGGATACTATTAATAATGAGACATACTCCTGGGACATGTACAGTCTCTCAGTTATGGTTTTGGAGGTGAAGATGCAGTATACGACCAGCATCGTTTGCTCCCAGCTCTGCTGATGTTTACCGTCCATTTCGGGGTTCATTTCCAACGGTAAAGTGCCCATTCTTAAAAGGTGACATCCAAGTTTTGATAGTGCTGTGGGAAAACACTTTTTTTTTAAGTGTTTGTGATATCTCAGTGGGAATTTCCGATGCAGTGTCTCCTTGGACAAATAAATTGTCGTGACGCCCCGCAGCTTTCTTAACAAGATACTGGTTCCACGAAAGGCTGTCAAGGTAATTACGGATAATAAACTTGCTTATCTATCTGCCATCTCATGTTTCATCTGAAACTAAATGTAGCTATAAGTATAGGAAATATCAATGCTCAGTTACACAACAGGATATATTAAGATTTCATTTGATGCCAAATTCAGTTTCCAATTCTTACTGGAAGGAGACAGAAGTAAAGAAATATTTATTTATGTTATTTTGTCCTCTTTTATTCGGTAGTGGCATCAGAAAAAGCAATACTCTTTAATCAACCATTACCTCTAATATTTTAAGCATATGCTCTCGAGGAAAAATGACCTTTATTACACAAATTGAACGTGTCAATGTCTTAGCATTGCCATTAAAATCTTTCATTATTTGTCTAAAAGGATAACTTTCCAACAGTTCACAGAGCAAATTTTAAATCAAAACAAAACAAACTTATGGAATTTATACCTACAAAAATAACACTGAATTCAAGTGTATCACTAGTATTAAAGGCGAATACGTTAATTCTAAATGATTTAGTATCAGTATGCTGTTTAGTATGTGGAAATGGCTAGCTCATTGCTATACTCATAAACAAATATGTATACGTAGCTTTTAGGCTGCCTAGTTCAATCTAATTTCGATAACTGTCTAGAAAATGCTCCACAGAACATCTAACTAACCAAACACAACAAAGTTTTGCTCTTAAAATTTCAGTCCGAAATTTAATGTGCAAGTAAATAAAAACTCGTCTGACATACAGTCTCCATCACTGCTATAACAATGAAAAATTCTTCAGAAACCCTGTTTTTTTTACTATCATTTCTCTTTGCAAATTTGTTGCTAAAGAGTTAACGGGAGTAGGAAATAAGCGCACTGTGTTCAGAAAGTTACAAACAAGCTTTGTGACGCACTTTCTGATAAAGGTTTACTCAACAGTGTAAATCCGCATACGATGGCAAGCTTAGCCGTTTTATGGTTACGGTTCCATCTCTGCGACTTGTCATATCATTTATTGTTCCAGCGGCGAGAGAGCCTCACGTCCCTCTAATTCCTTCCGCAGTGATTGTATGGACTCTGACGGAGAGCGTCGAAATTAGCCCATTAATATTAATATCAACACGGGATACATTCCTTCATCGGCCGACTTAACGGAACTTCGGTAAATTCTGTTGAGCTTTCGAAATCGATAAAGCCCTGTGCACGCTGCACTGCTTGTCGACGCGGAAGCGTCCTACGCGTTTCTGTTTTCGCGTAGTCTCGAGACAGTTAAATGCTTGTGTTATGTTAGTTAGTTCGTTAAATACTTACACGTTCCATAGATCATTTGAACTATGCCTATATTGAAATGATGTGCAACGGGTCTGTTTACAGTTTGTGTACATACACATGGTTTAGAGTTAACATAAATGAACACAATATTTTTGAGTCCTGTTCATGCAAATACACTTAGCAAGTACGTTTTTCAGTAGCTTCGTTTGCACAAGAACTGTGCCTAGTATGCAACGTCTGCATACTGAACCGTAGCCTTTATAGAAGCTAACTTGATGATATTAATCCCACTAATTTTTGTTCTACAAGTTCCACATTCACTTTATGTTGTAAGAGACTGAGACGTGCGTGGTTAATATCCTAAGCTACCAATTTGTGTGAGAATATGAGGTTAGGGCTAATTTACGACCCAGTAAATTGATTTAGCTCACTACTGTAGCTTTAGAGGAATATCGCACACCCAACCACACTCTATAACCCGATAATATAACTGCTGAAAGTTTTGAAATAAATGTGAAGCATAAAGACTATAGCACGTTTGTAGATAAATATTAATTACAGAAACTATGGTGACAGGTCGTTAATAATTGAATTCTACACATCTGCTTTTTAGAATGAATCATAAGTATTCATACAGTCAGTCCCACATCAACAAATGATGGCCTTACAACGAAAAAATTAACAGCGGTTTGTATGGTATGCTTTCAAGTCCTATAAAATTGCTTTCGATATGCCCATCAGTCCTAATAATCAAGCAAAAGTGCAAACAGATTCTCCAAAATCAGTCACTACATATGAAGGGGCGTAACTCAAAAGTTCTAGTACGCATTAGTTCAGTAAAATTCTCTTAGGAAATCTGCTGCATCACAGGAACAGGTGGTGGAAAGTCAGTGTTACAATTAGCCACATTCTGTCTTTATAATGACTGCACTGTAATACCAAAACAGTCACTCTCAAAATGGATTGAGTATCGAGAACATTTGCTGTTAAAATTTACGAAGTGTTGTGTAAAGGAACAGTGGCGTAGCTGCTCAGATACTAAGTTAAGGACCGCCACCAAAAGACGACGAGCGAAAGTCCCCGAACATGCTGCGAAGGCCCCTGAATGCCTACGAGGGCAGTCCCACGCTTTCCAGTTAAAAAGCTTTTACTTTATATTGGAAAATGAAATTTCACTGAAACATAAAATTTCCGGGAAAGTATTTGGAATGTAGAGAGACTGGTATCTTGTGTGATTATGACATCATAATATGTTTACGGTTTTTCAAAACTGACTTGTAGCGCTAATTAAAAACAAGGTGTTACGGGAAATGTGTCGCCACGGCGGAAATGTTTGACTGACAAGCAAGTGGTAGTTAGTCCTTATAACTGTGTCATATACCTTTCATTTGACATGCCGTCCGTAAGTATAACTACACTGACGGGGAAAAAAATCGCATCAGGATGGAGTTGCGCGACATAATCGAAAGTCGGTAAGCGTGTTTTCACATCTGAAGGATGAGATCTATCCCAATTTCGTAAAAGATGCATAAGAGTGGCACTAGGTTCTCCACTATGAGGAAGTCAATCAGGTTTGTTTTAAATATACCCTACAACGGTCGTGAGCGTTAGTTACCTTTGAGATTGCATGTGGTGAGTTGATGTTAGTGAAGATTGCCTGTAAGACGAGAAAGACGCCATTATCAGCATCTCACTGAGTTTGAACGAGGTAGTGTAATATGACTACGAGAAGTTGGATGTTTCTTCTACGATACTGCAAAAAGACTTCTGCAGGAACGTAGCCACTTAACGTGATTGCTGGCAGCGGAGGTCACGAGAATGTGCGGTCGCAAAAAGACCGGTATCCGGACGGTCACGTGACAAAATTGAGAAAGAAGACCATCATGTTCGGCATATGGCACTGGCGCATCGTTCTGCATCTGCATCTGCATCATAAATTTCAGCAGCAGTTGGTACCACAGTGACACAACGAACTGTTACAAATCGGTTACTTCAAGCACAGCTCCGACCCAGACGGCCTGTAGCGTGCATTCCACTGACCTCAAACCACAACCATTCGCGACTTCAGTGTTATCAATGCTAGAGCTCATTGGAAGACAGGATGGACGTCTGTTGCGTTTTCTGATGACTGATGGTTCTGCCTCGGTGCCATTGTTGGCGGTGTGTTTGTTGGAAGGAGGCAAATGTCAACGAGTTCCTCATCCATTATGTCCGATCCTTGTCTCCGATAAATCAATATATGGTCTATCTGATTTCTGGTTTGTCCATTTGGTGAAATCCATGTTTCTTTGTGTATTTTTTGTGTGGGAAACATGTACTGCTGACAGTCATGTTTTTGCTTATAGCAAAATCTACAACCCTAAGTCCATTGTCGTATGATATTTCATGGAGGCTATGTCTTCCTATGGTTGACTGAAAGGCCTCTTCTTTTCCTATTTTTGCATCCAGGTCTCCTATTAATATCTTGACGTCATGTTTGGGAGCTTGATGATACAGTTGTTGTTCAAATGGCTCTGAGCACTATGGGACTTAACAACTGAGGTCATCAGTCCCCTAGAACTTAGAACTACTTAAACCTAACTAACCTAAGGATATCACACACATCCATGCACGAGGCAGGATTCGAACGTGCGACCGTAGCGGTCGCGCGGTTCCACAGTTGTTGTACCTTGCTATAAAACTCGTCCTTTTGTTGTTCATCTGCCTCCTCTGTGGCTGCATGTACATTTATCATTGTAATGTTGAAAAATTTTCCCCTTAATCTGGATATGGACATCCGTTCATTGATTGGTTGGAAGCACATCACCGCATGTTTCAGTTTTTTAGCGACCACAAAACTTGTTCCAAAGGTATTAATCCTCCCACCACTATAGAAAATAGTGAAATTTCCTGCGTCCATTATGTCACTCCCCTTCCACCTAATTTCCTGGAGAGCCAATATTTTTATACTGTAGTTGTTTACTTGCGTTAGCAGTTGACGTAGGGCTCCAGCTTGGTATAGACTCCGCACATTCCATTTTCCTATGTACATAGCTCTTATCCTTTTTTTGTTTGCTGGGGTCGTCATCAAAATATCTGTACGGCTTATTCTTGTGCTAGCGTTCGCAACAGTTGATTGTTAATCTTCCGCCCAACCGTTTGGGGATTGCCCCTTACAGCTCGCAGGTTAGCTGGCTCCACGTTCAAGGGAGCATCCTTAGCCTTTGTAGATCCGTGCAAGGCAGCAGGTGATTTGTATTTAGTTTACTCCCTTAGGGAGACTGGCTTCACCACGCCTCTAGAGCCCTCCCTGCCCTATGTTGTAGGATGTTAAGAATGATAAGGGAAAGGGATAGGCTTAGGATAGGATCGGACAGGAGACAGGAGATAGGTCGTTGTGGGACACACTTCGTCTGGCTCCACTCCATTGTCCTGTCCGGCATGGGTGGCCCTGCTAGTAGCTACGCTACCGCCGGCATAACCCTTTGCATCCAGAGCACGCAAAACTTCTCGCTCGCACGGACAGTGCTACGTTAAGGCGGTGTCTCCTGAGGAGGAATATTTCATTTATTAAGTCAAAGTACAAGGACAGTGCTGTGGTCGTCTTCGATGGCTACCTTCAAGAAGGCACTAAATATGCTGAGCGAGTAAGAAGATCTTTCTCACGGATTTCAGCAGGTGTAATGTTAGACGAAACAACCATCCCGACAGTGCCATGAGAAAAACAAATACCGTCTCGTCTCAGTGTTGAAGGGCAAGTTTGCAGCCGCTGGCAATCACGCATATCAGGCAAAGGGACAGTTTCACAACGCATTTTTTCTCCCGACTGCCAACCATGACAATCCATCAGTGACAACATACTGTTTTTGCATCCTCCCATGGAGCCTCCTTCAAATTAGGAAACATGAGGTTTCTCTTCAAGAAAAGCCTTGTACTAACTAAGACTATTGGAAGTTTTAAAGATCCTACGGCACGGGCTGGCGCTGTTACTAACGCTGGCCTTAGCTTTTTCACTGCAATGTACAAAGTGCCTGACAAGGAAGGCACGTCCTTCAGCAAATTGGGGTACAACCGCTGTCTTGGGGCTGCATACAGAACAGCAGCCCATTTCGCATCCCCACTTCCTACCAGGGCTGCAGCACTGCAACATTCATTGAGAGTATATTTTCAAGTACAATAATGACTTGGCAACGAACAAGACACTGTGCAAATGTGTTGGAGGAATACCAAAGGCGGTCTGCAGTCAGTACCAACGCCACAGCCTCGAGTACCAGAAGCAGTTGTAAAAGTTATTTCAAATGCATGAAGACCTGTCAGACCAAATGTGGATGCAGAAATTCAGGTCTCAACTGTTTCAATATGTACCTGAACTGCGAGAATAGCTGCAATAACATGATGGATGCAGAAACTGAAGAAGAAGCAAAGGATGGCCCGGAGTTCCCTGGATTTCTTGAATGTAACTGTGCATAAATAATTCCATCTCACCTTTATTTCTTCACTTACTGTTTATTTGTGTGTCCAAAATGTATTTCTTAATAGGTACTGCTTTCATACGTATTCAATAAATTGTCAGTGATTTGGAATTGAGTCACTGAGTACTTGTTTTAGCCGTAGAAGAACTGAAATGCTTTCCAGAATAAATTATGAAACTCATGTCTAAGAGGGCTCGAATAGTACTTAAATACGTATAAATTATACAGAATTCAACTTTTTTTTTATTAACATTCAGAGTAATGTTTACCTACATTAAATAAAAAAAATATGTATATATTAACGGTGTTTTTTTGCTGTTTTCCAAAAATTGCTGATTTCCCCGATATTTAAACACCTTTTTGCGTGGAAACCATGCAAAGTATGAAATGTCCCCTTGGAAAAATTATAAATGACTGTGCTTAAACTGATACACAATATTTTTAGCGCAACGCAATCTGACTTTCAATAATCCCTACAAAAGAATGGCCCTGACTAACAATAGCCTATACCTTTCACAAATCACTTACCTCACAAAAATCTTCGTTACTCGAAGTACTGCAATACAGCGAGCGCCACTGCTGCCAGCTAAATAAAAGATTCAAACTACGGAAGGCACTAACTACTGATAGGCATAGTTAGCAAATGAAAGATATTAATAGAGAACAAACAATGTATTTACCTTAATAGTGTTGAAAAATCATAATATACATAGCAGTTCATGACATCCAGTCTTACAAATTTCAAAACTCCGCCGTTTCTCCCCCCACATCCACCACTGCTGGCGGCTCACCTCCAACTGCGCCACGCTACGCGCTGTTAACATCCAGCTGCCCAACACTACAATGGCAGACAACAATGCAAACTAGCCACAGACTGCACACAGCACAGCCAGTGATTTTCATACAGAGCGCTACGTAACGTTGCCAATAAGAAAATATAAACAGCCTACTTACAAACGTTACCTTCTCAAGTTGGTTCTGTAATTGTCCGCTGAAAGTAATTTTCGGACAATACATGCAGAATAATGTCTCACGAATCCCTGTCTTTGGCATCAGTTTTGATAGCATGACTCTTCCAATCTACACCTTGCAAGTAGAAGTCACCTCCATAACAAACAGCCTACTTACATAGCTCCCACGCTACCCACAAACAATTTTACAAATTGTTTTGGGCAGTGGCCAATACATACGAGGTGCGGCTAGAAAAAAATCGGACTGATGCTGGAAAAAACATTTATTTACAATTATTTACAATTTCATGTTATCTCCTTCAATGTACTCTCCTCCTCGGTCTCTACACCGCTCCATATGAATTTTCCACTGTTCATAGCAATGCTGCAGATCATTTTCGGTAAGTCCATACATTACTTCCGTCGCTTTTTCTTTTACTGCTTCAACAGTCTCAAATCTAGTTCCTTTCAAAGCTGACTTGACTTTATGGAAAAGAAAAAAGTCACAGGGGGCCAAATCAGGTGAGTAGGGTGGATGATCTAAGATGGGAATGTTGTGTTTTGCCAAAAAGTCTTCACTGACAACGCACTGTGAGCTGGGGCATGTCTTGATGAAGGATCCATGACTTTTTTCTCCACAAATCGTTCCGTATTCTCCGTACTCGCTCACGTAGGGTAGCCAGGACGCTAATGTAGTAATGGTGATTCACTGTTTGTCCCTCTGGTACCCAATCAATGTGCACAATCCCTTTGATGTAAAAAAAAAAAAAACAATCATCATTGCCTTGAATTTCGATTTTGACATTCGTGCTTTTTTTTGTCGTGGAGAACCAGGAGTTTTCCAATGCATCGATTTTGTAAGAAGGTGCGATCACGTTCAATGTTTTCCAGGATGTCAGAACAAATCATTCTTCGGCGTTCCTTCTGTTCAATTGTGAGACACTTTGGAACCATTTTTGAACACACTTTGTTCATGTTGAAACTTTCATGAAGAATCTGCCTAACACTTTCCTTGTCAACTCCTGTTAACTCAGACACTGCTCTGATTGTTAAACGGCGATCTTGTCGAACAAGTTTACCGATTTTTTCAATGTTTGCATCAGTTTTTGCTGACAATGGTCTGCCAGTGCGAGTGTCATCACTGGTGTCTTCGCGGCCATCTTTAAATCGTTTAAACCACTCAAAAACTTGTGTTCGCGATAAACAATCATCGTCGTACACTTGTTGTAACATTACAAACGTTTCACTTGCAGATTTTCCTAGTTTGAAACAAAATTTGATGTTAACACGCTGTTCTTTCTGTACACTCAACATTTTCCGACGCACAGACAAAACGTCAACTACTTAAAACAGACGCCACGGGCAGACTGAGTGCAGGAGGTAGATGAAACTCGAGCAGTAGGCGGAGCGAGAGTCACGTGACAGGCCACGTGACTTTCAGCCTTATTGCATTCGTTTTATTGTTTCACCAGTACTAGTCCGGTTTTTTTCTAGCCACACCTCGTATTTGTTCCCTATGTAAGTAGGCTGTTTAGGTTTTTTTATTGGTAACGCCACGTAGCGCTCTGTATGAAAATCACTGGCTGTGCTGTGTGCAGTTTGTGGCTGGTTTGAATTGTTGTTTGCTATTGTAGTGTTGGGCAGTTGGCTGTTAACATCGCGTAGCGTAGCGCAGTTGGAGGTGAGCCGCCAGCAGTGGTGGATGTGGGGAGAGAGATGGCGGAGTTTTGAGAGCGGATGATCTGGACAGAGACAGTTAATTTGTAAGACTGGATTCATGAACTTATATATATATATATATATATATATATATATATATATATATATATATATATATATATATATATATACTTATCGCGAATGGACCCAGAAGGATCACGCAAAGCTTTCTGACGTCGTTTCTTCCATACTTCTTTCATTCGTTCTCCATGTTTTCTTTTTCTTTCTTCTGTCCATTTTGTTCCTGGTCTCTTTAGTGCTTCCTTCTCCGACAATACAATCCACTTTTCCACCTTATTTCTAAAAGTTTTTCTATCTTTGACATCTTTAAGTTCAATATTTGCTTTTTGTAAATCTAATTTTACTTGGCTAATCCATGGTGTTGTTGATTTGACTTTTTCTATGTAAGTGAGAATTCTGTTGGTGAGTCGTGTGGGGGGAAGTCTAGTGACATGTCCATAAAATTTTAATCTTCGCCTTCTTATGTCTGCTGCCAGGTTTGATATAGTTTCTGTGGTTCTTCTTGATTGTATCCGGTATCCTTCTTCTGTTAATTTTGGACCTAAAATTTTCTCATAATTTTGCGTTCTTCTTTTAGTATTTTTTCTAAATCACATTTTGTGTGGAGTGTGAGCGTTTCACTAGCATATAGTGCTGCTGGCTTAATTACTGCGCAGTAGTGTCTGATTTTTGTGTTCGAGGAGATGCATTTTTTATTGTATATTTCATGTGTCATACCATATGCTCTCTTCATTTTCTGTTGTCTGATCTTCTGTGCAACTTTCTCTCCTCCGGTTGGCTCCAAAATTTCACCTAGGTATTTAAAATGTTTTACTCTATTTATTTTTCCATATTTTGTGTTCAAACTGTGTATATGGAATTTCGTACAGAAAAATTCTGTCTTTTGAAACGGAATTTTAAACCTACTTTATCCGCGCATTCCTTAAGGATCTCTATTTGTTTGGTGGCGATTTCTTCATCATCTGCAAGTATGGCCAAGTCGTCCGCGAATGCTAAACAAGATATCTCCACGTTGTCTTTGGTCCTACCAAGATGGATTGGTTTCCAGTAGGATTGATTTTTTAATTCTTTTTCCCATTCCTTAATGACTTTATCCAGGACTATATTAAACAGAAGTGGAGATAGCCCGTCACCCTGACGTACTCCAGTTTTTATGAGGAAAGGTTCAGAGATTTCTCCCCTGAATTTAACTTTAGATACAGTGTCTGTCAGTGATTCTTTGATAAGCCTTAGTGTTTTGGAGTCAAGTCCAAGTTCCTCTAAAATGTTAAACAAAGATTGCCGGTCAATTGAGTCATAGGCTTTCTTAAAATCTACAAATGTACAAATTATGGGGGCATTTCTAATTGCTTTGTGTTTTAATATAGTCTTTAAATTAAATATTTGTTCTATGCATGAGCGACCGGGGCGGAAGCCTGCTTGATAATCACCAATTTGGCGTTCCAGCTGCTCTTGTGTTCTTTTCAGCAGGCATGTTGAGAGAATTTTGTAGGTGACTTGTAAAAGTGAGATTCCCCTGTAGTTATTGACATTTGTTCTGTCTCCTTTTTTATATAACGGGTGAATAAGGGTACATTTCCAATCCTCTGGTAATTTTTCTGTTTCCCATATTTTTGTTATTATTTTTGTGAGCTCTTGCAACGTCTTAGGTCCTAGGTTTTTTAATAGCTCTGCAACAATGCCATCTTCGCCAGATGTTCTATTATTTTTTAAGTTTTTAATGTGACATTTGATTTCTTCCTGTGTTGGTGGTAATGAATCCGGTTGAGCGTTGGCACAGATTTCTTTGGGAAACCTTAAACTAGGTTCTGGGCAATTTAGTAGGTTAGAAAAATATTGAGCCAATACTTGACAGTTTTCCTGGTTTGTTAGGGCTAATTTACCATCTGGTTTTCTGAAACATAAATTTTGAGGGATATATCCTCGTATTTTATCTGCGAAAGTTCTGTAGAAGTCTCTTGTATTATAGTTTTGGAAATTTTCTTCTATGGCATCCAGTTGTGCCTTTGTGTACTTCCTTTTTGCTTGCCTAATAGATTTTGAAACCTGTTTTCTAACCTCGTTAAATAAATGTAGACTTTCTTGTGATTTTTTACTGTTATATTCTTGAAATGCCTTTTTTCTCCTTTCCAATGCATTTTCACAGTCTGAATTCCACCAAGGGTGTTTGAATATCTTTTTCAAGGGAATAGTTTCCTTAGCTATTCGCGTGATTTTAGAATGAAATTCTTCCCATGTGTTTGCCTTTTCCTTCTCCCATTCTTCTTTTACTTTAGATTCTTTAATCTTCTTGGTGTCATATTTCTGTATTTCTGTTTTCTTCTGATGACTTCTTCGTGCTGTAAACTTGATTTTAATTCTAGTTAGGTAATGGTCTGAATCAATGTTTGCTCCTCTGCGTACTTGGACGTCGTAAATTTCTTTTTGTACTGGGTATGAAATCGTCACATGATCTATTTGAAACTCGCCAATTTGTTGTATAGGAGATCTCCATGTCTTTTGTTTTCTTGGACATTTTCTTAGAGATGTTGACATTATCTTCAGGTTATTCTGCTTACATAGTTCGACGAGCCTTGTACCATTTTTATTGGTAAATTTATGTGCAGGATATTTGCCTACGGTTTTTTGGTGGATTTTCTCTCTACCAATTTGGGCATTAAAATCGCCGAGTAGAACTTTTGTATCATCTTTTGGAATCTTGGCCATTATATTCTCCAAATTTTCCCAGAACTTTTCTGTTTCTATGGGGTTTTTCTTGTTGTCTCCGTTTGTGGGAGCATAAACATTAACCATTGTGTATGTTTTGTTGGCACATTGTAAGCGCATCGTCATTATCCTGTTATTTACGGGAGTAACTTCCTTGATGGAGCTGAGCACGCTCTTGTGTATGATAAACGCCATCCCGAGATGGGGGGCTCCTCTTCCGATTCGTTTATCCGTCTTGCTCTTAAAGATGCGATAGTTGCCATAATCTGATGTTTCTTCATCTGTAAAACGTGTCTCCTGTAAAGCTAGTATTACTATCTTTTGCTTTTCAAGTTCTGTTGTAAGGTTTAGAAGTTTTCCTGGTTGGATTAATGTATTTATGTTAAAGGTTCCAATGTATGTAGGTGTTTTAAGTGGAAGTTTGCCAGAGAGCTCCGACTTTCTCTGATGTAATCGTGTAAGTCCAGGTTCCCCAGAATCCGAATTCCTGGTTGCCATCTGTTGATGGGTGGATTGGTTACCACCTGGGGTAATGTTGTTATTACTTGCACGAGTCATACTTGCTTGTAATCAAGTTGGTCCAGTGTTTCCACTGGGTGTTTAGAACCAGGGATTGTTAGTTCCTGGCGCATTATGACCAGCCGCACATTGTGTGAACAGACGCTGACCAGGATGCCGATGGTTCCCACTTCAGACGCGTCCTGGATTTGGGTGTTGACAGTGCTTATTGTAATGGCGGCACTTACTCGCCATGACACAGCAACGTCTTCGAGTTCTGTGGTTTTTGAATGAGTGTGACCCTTGCCAAAAGTCACCCTCCCACACCCTCGTGATGCTGCCGCCTCGCTCCGGGACTGTTTATTTGGGTTTCCCCTTATTCGCAGCTGTCCACCATATATATATATATATATATTATGACTTTTGAACACTATTAAGGTAAATACATTGTTTGTTCTCTATCAAAATCTTTCATTTGCTAACTATGCCTATCAGTAGTTAGTGCCTACAGTAGTTAGAATCTTTTATTTAGCTGGCAGTATTGCCGCTCGCTGTATTGCAGTAGTTCGAGTAACGAAGATTTTTGTGAGGTAAGAATTCATGAAAGGTATAGGTTATTGTTAGTCTGGGCCATTCTTTTGTAGGGATTATTGGAAGTCAGATTGCGTTGCGCTAAAAATATTGTGTGTCCGTTTAAGCACAGTCATTTACAATTTTTCCAAGGGGACGTTTCATATGAAATGAAAGATTTTGATAGAGAACAAACAATGTATTTACCTTAATAGTGTTCAATAGTCATAATATATATATCAGTTCATGACATCCAGTCTTACAAATTTACTGTCTCTGTCCAGATCATCCGCTCTCAAAACTCCGCCATCTCACTCCCCACATCCACCACTGCTGGCGGCTCACCTCCAACTGCGCAACGCTACGCGGTGTTAACAGCCAACTGCCCAACACTACAATAGCAAACAACAATTCAAACCAGCCACAGACTGCACACAGCACAGCCAGTGATTTTCATACAGAGCGCTACGTGGCGTTACCAATAAAAAAACCTAAACAGCCTACTTACAAGCTCAACAAAAATGTTAGAGACATACATTATAGATAATTTCCTCGCGTTTGTTTTACTACAGGATCACTTTTGGGCAAATAGCTTGCTTTGCGGGGTATAAGCTGGAAACCACTAAAAACATTATTCTTAGTGGTATTTTGATTATTTCTAGTATTTGCGGGGTAAATTTTTGTTGGACGACTCCAGATTTGTATTCAGCACACCGAAAAAGTAAAAGAAACCACTAAAAACAATTAGACCATAACTTCCCACTTCAAACTACCATTTGATTAGACTAAGATTGGGTAGAGCGGCGGCGACCTCAAGAGAGGGCAGTCCTTTGTTGATTGATTGCATTTGCCCAGTGTTTCATCAATGAACCGAAGTGCAACACCTAGTTTTTTTTTCAGTGTCTTTCATTAAATCATCACTCTACTCTATATCGACACAGATTGCTAATCCGAGGTATTCATGAAATTTAAAATTTCAAGATGCCACTGGTGGGAAATTCAAAAATGCAGGGGGTGTGAAATTTAAAAAAAATATATACTAAGAACATATTTTTAAATTGAAAAAATCAGAGATGGTGCAACCGCCCGAGTTATACACTATAACCCCTCTTATCCATATCCCTCACCCCTCCCTTTTCCTCTCCTCCAATCAGAGCCTAGTATTTTACTAGACATTTAAGTGAAACAACCAGTCACAATGTAACCAAGGAGCCGCGATCTTTGCTGTGCTCTAAAGTACCCAAACAATATGCATTTTGTGCCATGTTCAAAAGAATTTATCCAACAATTTACATAAACGGTATAGCTTGCAATATCTTCACATCTAAAACATGTCAGCAAAACACACTCACACTTACACACACCCACACCCGCCCACCCACCTACCTACACCCACACCCACACCCACACCCACCCACACAAATACACACACACACACACACACACACACACACACACACGCACACACACACACACACACACACGCAGGCGCACACACGCGCGCGATCGCGAACGCACACACAGCGTTCAAGTTAAGTATTAAAGTGGTCTATCCATATCTACAATATGTAGAGGCTGTTGGCATTTCAGTCTGAGGCTATCTTATTTATTGTCGAATGAACTGTTATTACTCGATACTTTTCAGTACTGTTTCACTCTAGCAAGCACTAATTTAGGGTAAGGGGACGGGTGGGGGAGAAAGTAATGCATCATGCTGTCTGTACACTGGAAAAATATAATCGATGATACTGAGTGGCAATTGTTAATTTTTATTACAAATGATTTAGACCTATTCGATGTTATATACAAAAACAACAATCGAGGAAGTCTGCAACATTTACCTACAGGGTCTATGCTGCCAAGGCTCTCTAAAATGTTTACTGAATACTTCCCATAATCAGCTACTACATAATACCAGAAATATAATCCAAATGCTCCAAAATACGACCAGTAAAAACACACAACATAGATACAGACAAACAAAGTGACCAAGAACCAATATAGGATGAGGAGAAGGTGTTATGACGAGATCTTTATGGCGATGTGTCACATAAACTGCATATTTTCGTAGTAGACAATGAAACTTTTATAATTTGAAATCTTTACACACAACATCGCCATGACAATGGTGAAACAAAACAGAATGAAAGTTTGATATCTCGAAAATACGATCTTTGCACCAAAAGAAAATTATTTATCAAAATAAGTAAAGCTTGTGGGTACAAAAACGCACACACACTCAGACAGGTTGCTTGTTGTAATATGCAAATACAATTACAGATCTCCAATCTTGAACGTGTCCCGAAACATTCCAGAAGAATAAATCTCTATTATTTATCAAAAAATTAAGATATTGAGAACAAATCGCACATAGCACTACTGTCATAAATTAATTGTTCTGTAACATTAAAAAAATACACATGGCTTGCATACTGACACTACTGATATAACTTACAGATTAAGCAGCACTTGCAAGCACAATGGGCCCTCAAATTAAATATTTCCACATCTAATTTGTCTATATTATGTATCGAAATACATACGCCTCACATTATTGGCACCAATGAAATAATTTATGGAGCAGTCACTGATCATAATTCGATCTTTCTACCATGTATTAATGACACCAAAACATATAAAAATTACAAAATACACATGGGCACTGCTGCTGATCTAACGTGCAGCCTGAAGGCACTTGTTGAAGAGGCTTACTAAACTAAACAATGTTATTGTGACAGATGAATATGTGAAAAACTCATGTCTAACACTAATTTCAAAGTCATCCGAATATTATAGCGACCCCATGCTAGGGTATAAACTTCATTTTGTAGTTCAAAATTTTTCTCGTCTTCTGCTGATAATGCTAAATCGTCCTGTCACACAGGGGAAACTACATGATACTGATGAAATAGCGTAATGAACGGGTACACGCATAGCAAAATCCCGTTAAAACTATTCAATGCCATCAATAACTTCAATACAACTGCGTAGACACAAGAAACTAAAAATTATCTCAGCAGAAGCAGAGAAAGCAGGCATTAAAAAGTGTTCAATTCTGCAAGGTTCTCATCTTTAGGCTACTGATTCACATTTGTATAGATAGGGAACGAAGATTTCTATGCTTTCAACTACCCACTTTCAAAGTCACACAACATTATGTCGGCTCTGTGTTGGGAGATTAACTTTATCTTGCAATACAAAACGTCTGCTACATTCTACTGATATTATCCACGAAGTCCGTTCCAAGCAGAAACTACAACTAATCTCATCTTTTACGTTACGAGTGATTCACCTTTGCCACCAGTTGAATAAAGAGGTAGCAATTTTTGATGCAATTGTCCACTAGCTCACCTGCAGAGTCCTTTGAAGGGGTGCTAGCATCGGTTCCAATCTCACTGAATACAAGATTTTTACCTCTTTTGTAACATACCTACAGTCAGTCAGATAAAAAGTCGGTAAGGAAACTTCTTCTCCTTTCCTCGCCACCTTGATTCAGTAGCCTAAAGATGAGAACCTTGCAGAATTGAACACTTTTTAATGCCTGCTTTCTCTGCTTCTGCTGAGATAATTTTTAGTTATTTTAATAAAATAATGGATCAGTTAGGTGCTGCTGTAAAGGTTCAAAATCGTTTTAGAACATCCTTAGTCGCAAATATTAATGCGTGGGAATTATAAACAAGTAGCCAGCTGCAGTTTTCGGCCGCTCGGGATTAGCCGAGCGGTCTACGGCGCTGCAGTCATGGACTGTGCGGCTAGTCCCGGCGGAGGTTCGAATCCTCCCTCTGGCATGGGTGTGTGTGTTTGGCCTTAGGATAATTTAGGTTAACTAGTGTGTAAGCTTAGGGACTGATGACCTTAGCAGTTAAGTCCCATACGATTTTATACACATTTGAACATTTTTTTGCAGTTTTCGACTGTCACTTCAGGAGTTAGAAAATCCCTTTGTCAATTATCCGTGGTCCCTAGACGCGCTACTAATAAAGCTAATAACCAATGTGACTTGCGACTCAAAGGTTTATTTTTATTTGTATCCGTTAGATCTACAGCTTCCACGTTGATTCACGACGCCTGGTAGGCTATCGTGTTAAAGATGTATCTATAAAGGAAATTCTCGTCCGTTACATCATAGCTAACTTATGTTTGTCTTATAAACTAATATTCCATAAGCAGTTGCTACGTACATCATAAGTGTCAAAGACTAGTTGAGAAATTGTATGAAACACTGTTTGACTAGCACCGTCGTCTTGACACTTTTCACCAAATTAGAATAATGGTATTCATTCGATGTTAATAAAATATGAAGAACTACAGTTTAATATTACAAATCGTTCTATAGTATTAGAATTTGAACAGAAATACATTACAAATATGTTCGCCAAAACAGCCAATTACAGAGTCAGGTAAAAACCACGTATTATGACAAACCTGTTTTGGTCTCTGTCCAGTTCACTCATTTCATTCAAATAATATGAAAACCCAGTTGGCTCTCGCAAAATCTAACAGCGCATTTTAAAGTCAACTTTTCAATGAGTTTATGGAGCACGTGATTAATGCCGGCTTAAATGATCTAATTTCAACGACAAAAACACACAACTGCGATGTATGGTTTTAAAACTAAAGTTATCGAGAGTATGTCCCCATAACCCAAAGTACTACGTCTATACAATGTTAACTATTTTTTATATAGTACAGTTTCGACACTTTCATCAATGATCTTGGTTGCAAAGGCTATATACAGACAACTACACAGACATCGATACATATACTCCCTATGGCGAACAAAAGGCGCTCTACGAAATTAGGCAGTAGATCAGGTTCACTTACATCAACGGCTTGTTTATTCCCTTCATGTTTCGATATCATAGAGGGACGTTGTTCAGTCCCAACGAACAACCCCGATAATGTTCACAAGCGAACTGATGACACGCACGTGGCCGCCGACTGCTGAGCAACGACTTCGCGTAGAGTCACTCCTTCGCAGGAGGCTCATTCCCAAAAGTAGAGAACCCTTTACGTAGGCTTTTGTTTCCCAGCCGAGTCGTTCCTTCCCAGGAGAGGAAGGGCGCGAAGCGGCAAATCGATAGGTCGATGGCACCGCGCGGGTTCAATCCCGCTTCCGCGACTCGGCCGAAGATTCTGCGGCGCCCGGGGACTCATCACCTGGCTCGTTATTGAGGACAGCCGCCATTTTACAATAGCAGTTAGCGCGGTAAGAAATAAACGGCGGTGTGCTGCGAAATTTGTGGCGCACGTCGTGATGGGCCTTCGGGGGCGCGCGGCCCGCGTCCAATTCCCGCGGCCGTCGCCGCTGGGACCGCAGCCACAGCCCACAGCCCACAGCCCGCGGCGCGGCTCCAGTCGATACGCCCGCACCGCGCCGTCTTCACGCGCCGACCTGCGGCCGCCCTACGTCGTTATAATTGAAAGGGCTGACAGCTAAATTTTTATGGCCCGCGAGTAACAGGACACGCGCTGGCCGGCCTTTCCGCCAGCCTCCTGGCGCTGCCGAGGCTAACGAGTAGCGCTGTGGCGCTGCAAATTATGACGATCTGCGGTCTGTCTCCAGGAGCGTGTATGCGAGTGCGTGAGGGAGAGGCGCCAGCACCACAGACCAGTGGAGGCAGCGGGTGTGTGTCTTCCGTATGCATGATACTAGAATACTGATGTGTGGTTCACTACCTCAGTGGGATGACAACGACAGTAACACTCGCCGTGTCTTCCGTCTTTTTAAACCGCAGAACACGGTCCCAACGATTAATCTCAGCTCTGACACTTCATACCCGAGTTATGTTATGATGGTCTTCACTGAAGACTTGTTTCGTGCAGTACTCCACGCCACTCTGTCCAACGCATAACAACAGTAACCCACGTCCATTTGAACCTGCGTAATGTAGTCGAACCATGGTCTTCCCAACAATGCACCCTGTTCTCCCTTTCTTTGATGCCGGAGAATATGTCTTATCAAACGATCCCTTCTTTTATTCAAGTTGTACTATAAATGTCTTTTCTCCCCAATTCGATCCAGTAACTTTTCATTAATTATCCGACATACCCATCTAATCTTCAATATTTCCATGTAGTGCCACAGTTACGAGCTTTCTGTTCTCTTCTTGTCTGATGTGTTTATCACCTACGCTTTCCTTCTGTACAGGTCTACACTCCAGACGAATATTTTCGGAAAAGACTCCCTAACATTTAAATTTATATTGGACGTTGCTAAATTTCTCCTTTTGCAGAAATGTTTTTCTTGATACTAGCAGAGTGCATTTTATAACCTCTTTACTTCGGCCGTAGTGCTTATTGTGCTGTCCAAATAACAAAACTCATCTACTTTTCATGCTTCATTTACTAATTGTAAACGAGGGACACTCCAGTATTGGTCGTATAAATTTGAAACCGTTTTTTGTCGTTGTATATCTATTTCAATCACAGAGTGATCATCTTCAGTGCAAGACTAAGTCCTGTGGGCTCGCATAATTGTGCACAAAATATAACTGCAAACATAGGTGTTTATCGTAAAAAACACGTCAACCAGCAGGTAAGATTCGCTTTCAAATTTATACGACCAGTGCTGGAGTGTCCCGTGTTTAGAGTACTTGTGGTGCGGTCGTGGTGCACAAACTTCCTAATGGGATCGAATCTCATTTCCTAATCTAATTCCCTCAGCATCGCCTGATTTAATTCATTTCCATCCCATCACAATCATCTCCCTTTTGTTGATATTCATATTGTAACCTCTTTTCAAGAGCCAATCCATTCCTTCAACTGCTCTCCGTAGCCCTTTGCTGTCTCTGAGAGAATTATAGTGTCATCAGCAGACTTTAAATTTCTATACCGCTATACTGACAACAAAGTCCTTAAAAAACTCTACGAGCCATGTTTATAATGCGCTGCCACAACAGCCACGCACTAAATAACCTTCAAGTTTCCGCCGACTACTGGTCGATGATTTGGACACAGCTAGTAACAAGACACGTGCAACATTTTTGTGCTATGGTAGGTATGATTAGGAACAGAAATTGTCTGTGCGAAGGAGAAAAAACACGAGATCACCCTCGTGTCAACTCTACTTTGCGACCGCAGCCTAATTAACGGGTCAATAGCGAGTATGTACAAAAGGCAATTAGTCCTATGGGACTCGACAAGGAAGAAAGTAGCCTCACGAATCGGACGGCATCACATATTCAAATTACACACATTAAAAAACCGAACTGGTGGCAGTTTCGTACCAAACCAGCTGGGTATGCTTGGCAGGACTTTTGTATGTAATTTACTTACCATTTAGAACCTAGCCATTTGAGATTTAACATCTGAAAATCAAGCACCGACTCCGGCATAAGTATCCAGATAACTTACAAAAACGATTTACGTATCATTTTATCCAACGTACCCATCTTTGTGTCTTGTCTTCTTTTTAATATTGTTACGAGGGTATCCAAATTTTTAAATTTTTTATTTTTTATTTTTCTGGAGGAGCGGATTAGTGTTTAACGTCCCGTCGACAACGAGGTCATTAGAGACGGAGCGCAAGCTCGGATTATGGAAGGATGGGGAAGGAAATCGGCCGTGTCCCTTTTAAATGAACAATCCCATGATTTGTCTGAAGCGATTTAGGGAAAACTTAAATAAGGATGACCGGACACGGGTTTGAACCGTCGTCCTCCCGAATGGGAGTCCAATGTGCACTGCACATATCTGTCACACTTCATTTGATACACTATATGGATAATATGAATAAGAAAGGTACTTCCCCGTGAAATGAAATGGGAAGAGGAAAGGTCGGTAATTTCCATATTGCCAGAAAACTGGAGATACAAAACGAATTATGTTGCTCGCAGTCCTCCAGAACTTTGAGCCCCTCTTTGCACAGCAGACTTTAGTTATGAAAATGAAGCCGTTAGTCTGTTAAAAATCGCCGTAGTGTGTAACTGTTTCCAGTGAAGAAATCATCTCTCAGGGGTCACACCTTGATCCGTATCTTTTCTTCCTCTGTATGAATGATTACCAAGAATTATTACACCAGAGAAGCCTACAAAGCCTACAAAGGCAACAGCCTTGAAAACATTGTTTCTGCCATATAACGTAAGAACGATGACCTTTATTCAGTATGACGATGGGTATAAAACCTGGGTCAAAAATTAAACACTAAGAAGGCAAAAGACGTCCTCATATCACACTGCAAGCTGATCAGTCATTTGCATAAAGCTATTCCTCCCATCATGATATGTCTAGCAAAAATGCGATAAAAGATCTCGGTATGATCTTGGTTGAGTATCGACAACGGTAACAACAAACTGTCACAGCATCACACATCTACATTCAATTAAGAAAATTTAGAAAAACACTTTCACCTAAAATAAAATATAAAATATTCCACTATGTTGTACGGTAGAATCTGTAGTGCTCTGAAGTAGTTCAACACGACACAGATTTTGAAACCTCAGGACGAGTGGAGCTAGCAACAAATGCTTGCGTAAGGTACATTTGTAACATACGGTTGTTTGGTCACATCAGTCTTTCCTATGCTCAATTAGGATATAACCGACCGGATAGGCCACGTAATTTTTGAGACTATTTGTCAACGTTTTTTTTTTGGTCATTCGTGACCTTAACACCTCCCAATATATTACCATATCAAACATGTATCATTAGTAGGTAACTGCAGTACATTATCTGATACGCGCAGCGTCTTAGCTGCATAAATGCGTATCATTAAATCTTTCTCCATTTCATCAATATGTTTCTGGAACAAAATACGTAACGTGACTTTGTAGGCTTCTCTGGTGTAATAATTCTTGGTAATCTCGTCGGGTTTGCTACCGGATCCTAAAAGCAACATAACTAGATATTTAGGCGATTCATCTGTCCGCCATCTTCAGGAGAATGCTGCTGCTTCTAAGACGCGCAGAAAACTGATGACAAGGCTGCAAATTGCTGTGCTCCCTCTAGGACTACGCTGGTGGCGCCTCACTTAGTTGAACACTGGCGGCAGCGATATATCGCACTCATAGCTTATTTTCACTCACTCGAGCTGGCCACACCGAAGTACGTTGTGTTTCATGCGTGGTGTTACTGGGTTCCACGCCTGCTAAGAGGAAAACTATTGTCTCTGTTAATGATATTGTCTGCCAAAGTAATTTCAGTTGCCTCTTTATAAACGCTGTTCCAAAATCCGGAAGTACTGGGGACTCTCACGGTCTCGTCAGACCATATCCCGTGTCCCTCGTTTAAGCAGTGTTCTACTACCGCCGATTGTTTAGGCTGTTGTAGCCTCGTGTGACGGCGAAGTTCCACGCACCTGTCCTAAACTCTGCGAATACACTCCTGGAAATGGAAAAAAGAACACATTGACGCCGGTGTGTCAGACCCACCGTACTTGCTCCGGACACTGCGAGAGGGCTGTACAAGCAATGATAACACGCACGGCACAGCGGACACACCAGGAACCGCGATGTTGGCCGTCGAATGGCGCTAGCTGCGCAGCATTTGTGCACCGCCGCCGTCAGTGTCAGCCAGTTTGCCGTGGCATACGGAGCTCCATCGCAGTCTTTAACACTGGTAGCATGCCGCGACAGCGTGGACGTGAACCGTATGTGCAGTTGACGGACTTTGAGCGAGGGCGTATAGTGGGCATGCGGGAGGCCGGGTGGACGTACCGCCGAATTGCTCAACACGTGGGGCGTGAGGTCTCCACAGTACATCGATGTTGTCGCCAGTGGTCGGCGGAAGGTGCACGTGCCCGTCGACCTGGGACCGGACCGTAGCGACGCACGGATGCACGCCAAGACCGTAGGATCCTACGCAGTGCCGTAGGGGACCGCACCGCCACTTCCCAGCAAATTAGGGACACTGTTGCTCCTGGGGTATCGGCGAGGACCATTCGCAACCGTCTGCATGAAGCTGGGCTACGGCCCCGCACACCGTTAGGCCGTCTTCCGCTCACGCCCCAACATCGTGCAGCCCGCCTCCAGTGGTGTCGCGACAGGCGTGAATGGAGGGATGAATGGAGACGTGCTGTCTTCAGCGATGAGAGTCGCTTCTGCCTTGGTGCCAATGATGGTCGTATGTGTGTTTGGCGTCGTGCAGGTGAGCGCCACAATCAGGACTGCATACGACCGAGGCACACAGGGCCAACACCCGGCATCATGGTGTGGGGAGCGATCTCCTACACTGGCCGTACACCACTGGTGATCGTCGAGGGGACACTGAATAGTGCACGGTACATCCAAACCGTCATCGAACCCATCGTTCTACCATTCCTAGACCGGCAAGGGAACTTGCTGTTCCAACAGGACAATGCACGTCCGCATGTATCCCGTGCCACCCAACGTGCTCTAGAAGGTGTAAGTCAACTACCCTGGCCAGCAAGATCTCCGGATCTGTCCCCCATTGAGCATGTTTGGGACTGGATGAAGCGTCGTCTCACGCGGTCTGCACGTCCAGCACGAACGCTGGTCCAACTGAGGCGCCAGGTGGAAATGGCATGGCAAGCCGTTCCACAGGACTACATCCAGCATCTCTACGATCGTCTCCATGGGAGAATAGCAGCCTGCATTGCTGCGAAAGGTGGATATACATTGTACTAGTGCCGACATTGTGCGTGCTCTGTTGCCTGTGTCTATGTGCCTGTGGTCCTGTCAGTGTGATCATGTGATGTATCTGACCCCAGGAATGTGTCAATAAAGTTTCCCCTTCCTGGGACAATGAATTCACGGTGTTCTTATTTCAATTTCCAGGAGTGTAGAATGGCCAATGCAAGCCTTCGACATTGACTAGGAATTTTATATATGCCAAGTTTCCTAAGTACCAAATCATCACTGACAGAACCGAGTAGTGCCCTAATCTTGGAAAGTGGCCGGAAAACACTCTTAATGTCGAAGTTCCTTAAAATTCTTCCATCTTTAGCGATGTACCCCCAGCATAAGGAATAAAGGCCACAGATCCATGTTTCTCTTCATATACCTCAGGGGATGTTCAAAACTCCATAGACCAACGAATCTGCTTCTCAGAGAATCCATTTTTCTTTAACATAGTCATCAAATGAGCAAGTTCCAGAATTAAACTCTCCGCGTCGAAAATGGTGTTTACTTTGAGTCCTAAAGACGCAGTTGCATTGGCACGGTGGATGGCAACTCTTAGCCTACAGATACCGATCGGTGCGTATCGGCTTTCGGTGAACAATAAGTAAGAGAGTACCATCATGTTTTTTTGAAAATCCTGACGTACAAAAATGGAAGCCTACCATCACTTTCGACCTTCAAGAAAAATTTATTATTGGTATGAAGATAATTGAAGTGATCAAAAAAAAAAATGGTTCAAATGGTTCTGAGCACTATGGGACTCAACTTCTGAGGCCATTAGTCCCCTAGAACTTAGAACTAGTTAAACCTAACTAACCTAAGGACATCACAAACATCCATGCCAGAGGTAGGACTCGAACCCGCGACCGTAGCGGTCTTGCGGTTCCAGACTGCAGCGCCTTCAACCGCACGGCCACGTCGGCCGGCTAATTGAAGTGATCCAAATATCTGTTAACAGCATGACATCCATGCTGCCAGACAAAAATTGTATCGTCTATCTATCTCCAGAAGCACGTTGGTTGTAAATCTGAAGCCCTCAGTGTTCCATCCTGGAAGTCCTCCGTAAAAAGGAAGTTTGTGACTATAGGCTTTTGGATGAAGGACTATCCCTATTCTGTTCTAAAATGTGGTCATTAAATGAAAAATATGTGGATGTCAGCACATGACGACAAAGCATCACTGTCTCTTCATCCAGTTTTCCGCCACCAAACTCAAGGACTCTTCCAGAGGGACTCATGTAAATAGAGATACCACACCAAACTGATTATTAAATCCGAAGGACCAAGCTTTAAATATGTGGACAGAGAAACAGCTGTTAAATACTTCGCCAGATTATAAGTGGGAGCAGCCGTCGTTAACACTGGAAGAATTTGAAGAATTTTTAACAGTGAAAGTTCGTTCTGTCCACCATTCAAAATTAGGGCACTACTCGGTTCGCTGACTGATGATTTGGTACTTAGGAAGCGTGGCATCTATAAAATCCCTTCTCAGTGTCGGAAGGCTTGCATTGGCCGTTGTATTCGCAGAGTTCAGTACAGGAGCGTGGAACGACGCCGTCAGACGACTCTACAACAGCCTAAACAATCGGCGGTAGCAGAACATTGCTAAAACGAGCTGCATGGGAGGCAATTTGACGAGACTGTGATAGAGGCCAGTGTTTCCGGGTTTTGGAACATTGTTTACAGAGAGGCAATCGAAATTAGTTTGGGTGACAATTTCATTAATAGAGACAATGGTTTTCCTCTTAGCAGGACGTGGAACCCGGTACCATAATGCATGAAACGCAACGTCCTTCGGTGCGGCCAGCCCGAGTGAACGAAAACAATCTTTGAGTGCGATATGTCGCTGCCGCCGGTGCTCTACCAAGGGCGGCGCCACCAGCCCAGTCTTCGATGGCAGCAAGTGGTCGGCGGAGCATGCGCCATTTACGGTATGGAGGTCTATAGTAGGACAATGATTTGCTGCCTTGTCCAATGACACATCCGCAACATGCTTACTGCGCCTTGCCTCCCACCTATTCGATGTCTTTTCCATTCCAGATGATCCCCAATTGGTTATTCCCTCTTCCCCGACGTCATCGAACGTACAGATACCTCCGCTCCTCCCCTTGCTCAAAGCTTCCAGTACTTGGGCCACACCACCATCAGAACTTACCGTTCCCATCACTACACGGGACATCAGCCTCACACTCCACACAAAACGCAACACTCCCCCGGCCACGACCAAGTTATCTACCGCCATCTCAAACACTGCCCTCCCTTCTTCCTTGCAGTCCTTGCCGCCCTCTACAAGGTAATGCTTGCTACAGGGTTCTACCCCGACCTGTGGAAAACCTCCTGTGTCGTGATGTTTCCCAAACCCAACAAGCCGCAATCACATGCCTCTTCCTATCGCACTGTATGTCTCACCTCAGTGTTCAGCAAGCTCTTGGAAACCATCCTTGTCCGCAGCTCATGGTCGTGCGGTAGCGTTCTCGTATCCCACGCCCGGGTTCCCGGGTTCGATTCCCGGACGGGTGAGGGATTTTCTCTGCCTCGTGATGAATGGGTGTTGTATGATGTCCTTAGGTTAGTTAGGTTTAAGTAGTTCTAAGTTCTAGGGGACTGTGACCATAGATGTTAAGTCCCAGAGTGCTCAGAGCCTTTTCTTTTCTTTTTTTTTTGAAACCATCCTTACCTGGCGCATCCATCACCATTTACACCGACACCACCTCCTCCCCAACACCCAATGTGGCTTTTGACCTTCCTTCTGTGCCGACGACCAACTCCTACTCCTCACCCATTTCCTCTCCCTCCAGCTTAACTCCCGTCGCTCCGCCATTTTAGTCTCCCTAGACCTTGAAATGGCCTATGACTGTGTATGGCATCCCAGTCTCCTGTTTAAACTCCAGACCTATGCCCTTCCTATCAACTATGTCTGTCTGATTTCCTCGCCGGCCGCGGTGGCCGTGCGGTTCTGGCGCTGCAGTCCGGAACCGCGAGGCTGCTACGGTCGCAGGTTCGAATCCTGCCTCGGGCATGGATGTGTGTGATGCCTTAGGTTAGTTAGGTTTAAGTAGTTCTAAGTTCTAGGGGACTTATGACCTAAGATGTTGAGTCTCATAGTGCTCAGAGTCATTTCAACCATTTTTGTCTGATTTCCTCCTACCCCCCTCCCCTCCGCCCCTCCTATGTTACCATCTGTAACACCAATTCCCACACCTTCCACCCCTTCGCAGGTGTGCCCCAGGGCTCTGCCCTCTCCCCTCTCCTCTGCCTCCTGTACACAGCAGATATGCCCAAACCCCCTCCCCTCCAGTGCACCTCCTGCAGCATCCAAAGATACCACCTTCCTTGCTCTCGCTCCTACCCTTTAACGGTCCCAACGCCTTCTCCAGTATCACATTGACCTTTTTGCCACATCGTGGAACCAGAGGCTCCTCAAAATCAATCCTTGGAAGACCCAGGCAATCATCGTAGGTCCTACCACTCGTTCCTACCAGCTCCTTGATTTTTCCCTTACCATCTATGCTTGTCCTCCCCTCCCCCACCTTGGACTTACCATCGACCATCACCTCACCTGGATCCCTCATCTCTGCTCTATCCAATCCAAAGCCCACAACCGCCTTCATCTCTTTAAACTCCTCTCTGGCCAGATATGGAGATTTAACACTTCGACCATTCTCCACACCTACAAATCCTTAATCCATCCCTGTTGTGCCAGTTCCACCTGAAATCCGCTCCCCCCCCCCCCCCCCCCAAATTCTGTAAGTCCCTCCAGATCCTCGATCGCCATGCACTCTGCCTTGCCTTCTGTATACACCTACTGTCCCCCATGCGGATCCTCTATGACCTGATTCCTTCCCCCATCTGCTCCTTTTCCATGAACATATCCACATCCTCTACATTTCCCGCTGACTTAATCCTCCCATCTCCTGGTTGCTCCTCTCCTCTCCAACCCCTGCCTGCTGCCACGCCTTCACCATTGTTTCCCCCTACCCTCCACCTCTATACTTTCCATTTCGTTTCCCAAGGTGGCTTCCATCAATTCCCCATCCCAGACGATGCCCTCTCTCCCCCCATTTAGCCCTCCCATCAACTCTGATCTTCACCTCCCCCTCCCTCTCTCTGTCCTTTTCCCAGGCTTCCCCTCCCCCTTTCATCCTGTTTTTTCCCCACCTACCCTCTCTTTGCCTTCATTCTCTCCCCCGAGTCCTTTTGCTTTTCCCTCCTCTGCCTTCCCCACTTCTTCCTACATCTGCCCTGCCCCCCCCCCCCTTCTATGTGTCCTCTCCCTCCATCGGCTCCCCCTTTTTTCCTTTTCCTCCCCACCCCCTTTTTTCCCCATCATCGGTCCAGGTCCTCCCCCCCTCCCCCTCATCTGCCGTCGTGTCTCCTCTATAGTGCAGTTAGGTGAGTGTTCAGTGTTGTGCGTCCCCTTTCAGTGTGGCAAACAGACACCATACCTTCGCCAGTTTTTTTTCTTTTTCTTTTTTTTTGCGAACACAAACCAGACTGTCGCCGTGTTTTTTAATTGTGCCTGTCTCCTTACTGTGTGTCCTCATTCACATCATCAACCCCGTGTTTTTAAATTTTAACTTCCACAACTTTCCACCATTTTACAATTTTTTTAAAACTCACCGTTTTATTGCCTGTTTTTATTGTTTGTCATATTCTCATTCTGTTTTTAACTCTTCTGTAGGCTGTAGAGCGGCCTATTACGCTGCTGTCAGCCTGCCCCCCCCCCCTCTGGGGGAATCGAAATGCGATGAAGGAAAAAAAAAAAGCAGCCTTGTCATCTGTTTTCAGCTAGAATCAGGAACAGCGGCGTTCTCCTGAAGATGATGGTCAGATTAATCGCCGAGATATCGAGTCGTTTTGATTTTAGGATCCTGCAGCAGACCCCAAGAGATTATCAGAATACCTAGAAATGTGGATCTGATGCTAAATCAGCCACCTCCAAGAGGACATTAAAGCTTTATCTCTAATCATCGGCTTAGTCCCCTACCCGGCATGTCCTAGGTGTCACTCTTCTTCCCCACAGCGAACCAATATTTCTGCCCCATTGTCAACATTATCGCAAATTTCTTATATATTTCTGCTTTTCTTTCATCCATCTATCTGCTAACTTTACCTCATTATATCTCACATTTCCCCAGATCAGTCATGTCTTCTGCAGATTTTGTTCCTTATTTATAAACCGTTAAATTCTTAGTGTGTTGAAAGACAAAATTTGTCACTTGGTATTTGTGCTGAAGCTCTTTTTCAATTGCCGTAGATTATTATTGTTCAAAATATCATAACTGAATGTTGCTATTATCCAGCACTGTCATCAACAGTGTTTCCCTGCTATAGTTCCTTAAAGCTACTATATCAGATATGTGGCAACACAATAAGAAATAGCAAATCATATTTTTAAGACTCTGTTAGAAAATTATGCTTAACTTTGGTACAATCTGATGTGTGGCACTTGATGTCGTAAATCTAATACAATGAAATCTAAGTAATTTTGCTGTCTCTTGGCAGTCTAAGATATTTTCCTTATAACTGATAACAGTGACTGCAAACACACTTTATAATTCAATTACTCTGTATATAGCGACTACTAAGTCGGAAGGTAGTCTTCGGTTGGCTGCAACTACTGAACTGAAATGTGTAATTGCTGGTTCAGAACTGAGTGTCCACACCATATCATGTTTTGGTGCCTATTGGCGGAAAGGTTCCCATGTCTACCAGTACCAAGTGGAAGCAATGTAGTCCGCGGCTGACAGCACTCTCTTTAGCGGCTGTCCATACTCGGCGGATGTATATGACACGCTGAAAGAAACGGTACATAAGCAGGAAGAGGGCTGGGTTTGTGTGAGGATCGTCTGGAAGCTGCTATGCGGAGCCGAGAGGTGCCAGGCGAGTGGTGGCGGCCTCCCGCAATATTTGTTGTGTACCTCTTGCTTGCTACACAACTAGTACGAAAAACATGTTAGATGTAGATGTTATTGGAAGTGGAAATAGCATTGGGTTTGCCTCATGAAAAGTGCATTAGAGTTGTTACTCTTCGCAATGCATCGAATATTAGACGAAAAATCTGCTAAAGACTCCGTTATGAAATAAAAGGAGAATTAGCATTTACATAAACCCATACTACTTGGAGATAACACCACACAGAGTATTGATGATATGGTATTAATATGTTTAACACTTTCCGTAGATCTAATCAAGAAGCGTCAGAATATTAGATAAATTGACGTCGGTGCGATCAGTTCGTTACTGGTGTACTAGCGTGGGCTAGAATGAATCGGTGGTTAGATAATTAGTGTGATCAAAACACGTCATTCGTGAGGTCTGTTCGTTATAGTGTTAACAATACCTAAATTCTGATATGGTCAGTATAATATATGGGGTTGCTGCACTCACCCATTTCCCTCATAATTTGCGACGCCGATGAGACGTATTTTGTCGGTTGGTGAAATGTGTTGCACTTGTGGCCTAGTCGTCTCGCGCAAAAGACCTGAACTATCGGACTTTTTCTATGTGATGCTCCACTGAATAATGGAGATAATCTGATCTGCGAAAGTGGTTTACTCGTGGGTTTGAGAGGGCTAGTGACAGTATTAGAGTTCTGGTAAGGTAGTAAATGCAGCAAGGTAGTCAATGCAGCGGAACTGTGAGACTGCATTGTAATGTGTGCAGTGCGTCTCAAACGGAACATCAAAATGATGAACGTGAAATTAGCATGTTTCTAATATATCAGAGTCTATTATCTCCAAAAACAGTCTTACAAAATGAGATTATTGTACATTTTTCTTTTCCTTTCGTTTACACCAGTGCTTCTGAAAGCGGTCTTAACGACGCCGGGGTCGACTCCAACCTGCAAGGGGTCCGCGTTCATCGAAAAACAAAGGGGTGCATTAGATGTAAATGGTTGTCCACGACAGTGGATCCTAGTTAGGCAGGACGCAACGATAACTCAGAATCCTCCCAGAGCTGAAGCTTTCTCCTGGCTACGTCACTGTTCGTCTCATCAGCTAACAGAAATAGTGGAGCAGCATTTTATTTTCGCTGCCCTACTCGCAACATTCAGCAGCATTATTAATAATTTTTTCTAGTTCCACTCGGTAATGTTCTACCCCAGGCCCTTCTCCGAGGAGTGGAACGAGTATCTGGCGCTGCCCGTGGTGGGCCAGGAACCGCTTCCTCATTCATCAAGAGAAGTAGTAACCGACGACACAACGCAACACTACACAATAATCACTTCGCAGTGGTTACATACGCGACGATCTGTGTTACATTGCTCAGGATGGCAGCAGCCGGACAGAAAACATGAGCGCGCAGAAGTCGACTGACTTCTACCGACTTCTGCCGATCCCCAATTAGGGAGTTCTTGTTCATCTCTTTGTAAACACACGATATTTAGGTACCATACAAGTTAAAGTGAATCAGTGTCATGTTTTCTGAGAGTACCGGAGTAACGTAACATTTTTTTTTTCAAATTTTCTTTTGCAGTTCCTTCGATTGCGTAGTGACTTGATGTTGAGATGGTTGATTGGCTGCTATGTTTTATCATATTTATCAAAGTGGCTTAATTGGCTCAAATGGCTCTGAGCATTATGGGACTTAACTGCTGAGGTCATCAGTCCCCTAGAACTAAGAACTACTTAAACCTAACTAACCTAAGGACATCACACACATCCACGCCCGAGGTAGGATTCGAACCTGCGACCGTAGCGGTCGCGCGGTTCCAGACTGTAGCGCCTAGAACCGCTCGGCCACCCAGGCCGCCAAAGTGGCTTAATTATTGTCCACAAAATAACTGATACTAAATATGACCGAATATAAATCGGAATTTAGACATTACAGTTTTGACTATCGTAAGTTTGGCTTCCTTCTGTCATTGTCGGGAAAACGATTACCTATATACTGCCCGTTTCGAGCCACTGTTCATCTCGACGATGGCGTTTGTGGAGACGACCATCGACCAAGTGTAGCAAAATTGTGATTTAACCGGAGTCGACACGTTTCCTTTGATCGACGGTCGAATCCCGGTAGTCCCGTGCCCACTGCAACCGTAACTGATGATGTCGTTGGGTCAACGTGTCAACATGTAGGTGTGATCTGCTGCGGAGTGCCATGTTCAACAATGTACGATGAACGGTGTGCTCCAAAACAGTTGTGTGTACACCAGCGTTGTGCTCTTAAAGGCAGAGGTGCCACAGATCACCATCTGTCCTACTTTACAAAGCAGACAAGTCTCAGAACCCCACGCTCTGTGAAAGAGTGGTGGTCGTCCAACCATTTAGTGCCTAGAGGTAGTTTCATCGTCCTTCTACCTCTTTTTGTAGACGCCCACGACAGTAGCACGTGAACATTCGCCCAGCTTTGCCGTTTTCGAGACACTCGTTCACAGGCTCTGCGTAATAATAATCTGCGCTTTGTCAAAGTCGTCTATCTCAATGGGTTTTCCCATTTGCAGCCCATATCTTCACTAGGGTGATAGCCCGTCCGTGTCTGCTCAGCTCCCATGCTTTTGTTGCCGCGTCACGTGCCTGCAACGCCATCAGGCGACAACCAACGTCACAGTGGGCAGTGGTCATAAGATTTTGGCTTATCAGTGTAAATAGATGTAAGAGTTTGACAGAGGACATGTGATTGGGTTCAGTGAAGCCAGTTGGTGTAATAGGCGAATCGCTCTACTTCGGAATTGGAGCGATGCCATTATTCGACGATGTTGGGTGGAATGGGTGAATCCTTGCTCAACACAACATCAAGAAGGAAGTGGCCCTAGGAAGTTTCAAGAAGGAAGTGGTCGACCTAGAAGACGACAGAAATTGAGGACCGAGCAATCGTCAGAGTGGTACTCAGATCCCCGGATTCGTCAATATCGACGATCCGACGAGCAGCTGGTGCTTCAGTGACAATAAGTACCATTTATTAGGCGGCTGACAGAAAGGGGGCTGAGCTCATGGCATCCTTTGTGTCAACTACCATTGACCTCTGTACACTAACAAGCCCATTTGCAATGGTGTTGGGCACATCTGGTCTGGAATCTCATTGACTGCAGTACAGTTGTCTCCAGTGATCAGTCCCGCTTCGAAATGAACCCAGTGACCAGCGAATACGTGTCTGGAGGCACTCCAGACAGTGATGGGATACCAATCTTAATGTCGCCCGCCATACGGCCCGATAGCTGCGACTGATGGTCTGGGGTGCCATTTCATTTCATAGCAGAACTTCTTTGGTTGTTATCCGCGGCACCCTTACAGCACAGCGGTACGTCGACGATATTCTACGCTCCGGTTTGTTACCATTCATGGCAACCCATCCTGGGCTAGCATTTAAGCAACACAATGCCCATCCGCACGCAGTGAGAGTTTCTACTGCTTGTCTTCGGTCTTGCCAAACCCAGCCTTGCCCAGCAAGGTCGCTGGAAAACTTCCCGACTGAGAATGTTTGGAGTGTTGTGGGCAGGCCCCTCCAACCAGCTCGGGATTTTGACGATATAACGCGGAAATTGGACAGAATTTGGCACGATATCTTTCAGTCAACTATTTGCTTACGGGCCATAGAGGGACCAACGAATTATTAACTTGCTCAATTTTTGAGGCTCTTTCTCTTGCATAAATCACCCAATTTTTCTGGAACTGTAATAGTGTGCATGTCTCTACATGAACATCACATCTACCGATTTCTATCTCATTCGAATGATTTCCTCGTGGTGCATCTTTTCTTTTCTCCTTACCGTGTACTCGAAGAAAAACTTCAAAAGAGACTCATGGTGGGCAGTAAGTTCACTTCGATGTTACAAACAGATGATGGTTTGCGGGCGGTTTACAATATCTCTCTACCAATACTCTCTACTTACAGCAAAATATGGAAAAACATATATTGTCAAGGAATAGTTAATTTCACCAGCCAATTATTTAAAAATTGTGCTACATTAACCTGCTTATGGTATACTCAAAAGAATTCCTTTGAGCTGCAACGCGGTTAAAAGACGTGTTAATGAAATGAGTTATGGTACAGAAAGCATCTTGTGTAATTGTCTGGAAACGACCCACTTCTCTAGAGAACTGGACAAATTAGCTTCACCTGGGAATGATGCACTACTGTTGACAAATATTCGTTTCGATACGGGCCAAGAAATCCATGAAGAACAGATCTTCGCGAGAACTGTAACAACAGATACTAAATGTAAATCAATATTTGAAGATTTGAAAGATTATTTCATGGAGAAAACGATCCCTTTATCAAATATAGTATCATCGGCAGCAGACATAGCACCTGTAATGTTTAGACGCTATCGTGGATTACCACTGGTGTGCGAAATTGATGTAACGAACGGAAATTTTGCAAGGTTGCGTTTATTTTGCCACAAAACTGTTTAAACAGGTGATAGTAAAGTAGAAACAATGTAAAAAATACAGACCGCAATCAACTGCAACACGCATAACGGTAGACAAAAATATTTTTCCTTTTTTTCCAACTTAACGGATTTGAACACACGTTCTGGCAACTGGTTAATGTGTTCAGTATGGGGTCAGACATCTCTGGCACCAAGGCAGGCCTGACAACGACGGGACGTGCTGTGAATGATGTCGTTAATCTCATTATTCCAGTCTTGGAGAGTGGTTGATGGATGCTGACGTGATGCAGCCCGTTTCGCTTGTGCATCCCAGACTTGCTCTATGGGATTCAAATCGGGAAAGCGAGCAGGTCACACCATGCGTGCAATATCTTCCGTTTCCAAAAAAGCATCAATCACCCATGCTCTGTGAGGTCCAGTATTATCGTCCATCAATACGAAGCCTGGGACCACAGCACATCGAAGCAACTACGCATGATGTCCCAAGATCTCCTCAGGGTACCTGACAGCAGTTAAATCTCGCTGATTTACCCGTAAAATTTCATGAAGAGGTGTTCGAGTGGTCAACATAATCCCTGACCTCACCATTAGGGATCCTCCTTGATATCGGTGTCTTTCCACAAAGTTTGGCTCCTGAAATTGTATTCCATGTGCCCTCCAGATGCGAATCCGCCAAGAATCACTCTCCAGACAAAACCGGTACTCATCTGTGAGAAGAATACTGGGCCACCGTTCGACTGTCCAGGTGGTATGTTGACGGCTGCACTCTAGACGTTACCTTCTGTGAAGAGACGCCAGAAATAAACAGACAGCAGGTCTCCAAAAATAAAGGCCACTCTGCTGAAGCCTTCTGTACACCGTCCAGGGGATGCTGCAAGGTCAGGTGCCAGTTGCAGTGCAGTAGTAAGGCGGTACCGTCGTGCCCTTGCAGCCAAATAACGGTCCACTCTTTCTGATGCCACACGTGGTCGGCCCTGTCCTGGTCTCCAGGATACAGTTTTGGTATCTATAAACCGTCGCCTCATCCGAGAAACAAAAGAACCATTCACATTAAGCCATCGGGCCACATAAGTCTGCGACTCTCCTGCTTCCATTCTTACTATGGCCCTCCACAGCTGAGAGCCTGTAGGTGTCTTCTCTGTGCCTTTACTGCAGTGTCTGTGACTGTGTACACAGCGATTGTGGATGTGGGACTACCCTGCAACACTACTCCGCTTCGTAGGTGCCCTGACGTCATTGCTGGCATGGTTGTCCGTCGATCGGAATGACATCTTCCGTGCAGAACATGATCTTAACGACATCTGTTGACAGTTTGTATGATTACGTCGTGCAGTAGATACAGGACGGTGATATAGCAGTTTGTTGATTTAATTTTGGACACTAGTATGTGTGCCATTTAAAACAAAATGTAACCGTCATTCATCTGTAACACTCAATTGCTAAAACACAATGATATACTGCACTAATCTCTCCAGTTTGTCATTAACACAGTAAATAAAATGTGAAGAAATGCGTTGAATTCTAGTTTTTTTAAAGTGGTAAGAAGTTTTTACCGTAAGTGATAGGCACTTGTTATTTAACAGCTCTGCGCTCGCTTCTGGTAGTAGCCTTCACTCTACTCAGTCTAGCGGGACTCTGGGTCGCAGCAGACGACGTAAGTGTTCTGGTTCTTGTCTTATACAATGCCTCTACATCCAAGCGGGTCCTTCATTTGATCATTACACGGTATTGGGACTAATTCCTCTCTCACTTTTCACCGTATTTAGCCCGACCGCCGTTAGAATCTTACATATGGTAGTCCTCAATAGTTTTCCTTATTTTATGCATACATACTTAAGTAAAAATTATTTCCTTGCACAATTCTCTTGTTTGTTTCCAGTAACTGCACGTGATGATGGACATATGTTTGTCCGAAACAGTTTGTTACTCAAAAAAGTTTGTGTCTAATACCTCACATGAAAAGCATTTATGTATTCATTTTCTAGTTTTGCATTTTGCGTCATTTAAATTAAAAATGTATAAAACTTAAATGTTTTTTTGTAAAATTATGTACTTCAGTTTTAACATTATTTGGCTAAAGGGCAACAATATGGCTGCTGACACCCCCTCCCCCCACCCCCACTCATCAGACTCTTATGTGGGGGCATAAAATGAAGAATAAGAACTTAGATCGTGTCTGAAATTAGAAAGCCTTCCTTGCTGCTGCTATTGCTACAGAACTATTCACGGTTTTGACACTGATTCTGCCAGTGCTTGTTCGTATATTGTGTCAACTACTAGACTGCTCTACAGTGATCAGTGTTGGTATGCTTCTAATAGTGCTTCAAGTGTATCGTGTCTTGCGTTCAACAAACTGTATTATTCATACCCTACTACAAGACTTCAATCACTCTGGAAGGATAATCTTGAAGTATGACTGTTGTTACTTATGCCAGTAACGCACTATATTTTATTATGTAGACGATTAACTGTGAGCCTACGCATGAAAATCTGTGGATCTTCATGCATTTTGAAAAAGAAAGTGTGACCTGAGGTGACTTTTGAGCTGCGACATCTGAGAGCAGCACCGGCAATATCTACCACGTCACCTGAGAAATGGTACAAAGTGGGCACGGGTGTACGTGTATCCAAGAGGCACCCAAACTATTTCGTCTCGTTGACTACATGCCAGTCTTTTTTGTTTTGCATAAATCCTCTGCCTTTCATATCCTGAATTTTCACAAATTCATTAACTTCAAGCATGTTTTTGACAGCTGATACAGTGCTACTCACATAGACAGGTTTAACGATAGAATTGCAGAGTGAAAAAATTTACAGTTAAAAAGATTAAACTAATAGGATTAAAATACAGTAAAATTATTTATTTGATTATTTACTATTTATTATTGTTATTATCGTATGAATCCATTACAACAACACTATTGTTGTATATTGAATGGAAATGAAGTCCCATGCTTCTTGACAGAGCGTAGGGGAACGATGCGGGAGACCCGCACCGCCATACTAGGGAAGGTCCTAATGGGGGTAGTTTGCCGTTGTCTTCCTCCGACCGTAATGGGGATGAATGATGCTGATCAAGACGGCACAACAACACACAAGTCATCTCGGAGCAGGTGAAAAGCCCTGACCCCGCCGGAAATCGAACCCGGGGCCTCGCGCTCGGGAAGTGAGAACGCTACCGCGAGACCACGAGCAGCGGACAATGTTGTATATATTTAACAACAAAAAAATACACGTGTAGTATGGAGGTATACAGGTTGTGTATACAGGGTGGGGCAGCTAAGACAGGCTTCTCGAACTACATCCAGAACGGGTAAACATATCGAGGTGTTGTTTTCGCCAAGTTATAGCGGACAATTTACTGACGTCCGCAAGTAAATTTTATCGTTATTAGTAGCCGAATTACAACACTGACTTAGTTTTTCTTTTTTCTAATGGAAATTTATACTTTTTCTGTGGCATTTTAAAGAAACTTCTATGGGAACTTGAACGACATAATATGTATGGGAACTGGTCGAATAGTATCAAGATAACAGCGCGCGAACCATAGTCCCGCTGTCATGAGAAGACATTCCACAAACGTCTGGCCTTTTATAATAAACGCAAGCAAACACGTAACTTAGATATGGTTCTTGTGTTTAGCTGTGTGACTGAAGCCCAACATCTGTTTTCTGCTATTCTAGCAATCAGATAACTTGTTCGTAGAGCTACTGAGACACTCACAATGTATACGACATCGAATAAGTGAATATCGTTTATGGCGAATGTCGCCAGACTATTGGAGCAGCAGTGTGCTTGTGTGTTGAAGAGTAACCAAATCGTGTCATTCTCTGACGATCTGTCTAAGCAAACATTACAAAAATAGTTCTAGAAACTTGAGGTGTAGAGAATAAAATAGGCCAAGAAAAAATGAGAGTAACTGATGAAAGAAATGAAACTAACACTTTAGCAGCAGTAACACACAATTCAAATTTCACTAAGAGGCATCTCGGAAGTACGAGGGAGCTCAACCAAACGAGTGTTCTGCGAACACTACATTCCATTGCATTTCATCCTCTTTACATTTCGCTGCATCTACAGTTTCGTGGCAATGTTGGGTACAGTTCTCTGAATGTTATCTGTGACGAGTGCAAAGTGATGCGGCATATCTATGTAAAATTTTCTTTAAGTAGGAAACATTGTTTACAAGCCATGGGCAAGTCAATCTTCTCGATATGCCCTAATCGTCAGCTGAAACTCCACGCTGACTCAAAGAAGTGGATAAAAACAACGCTCTTGGTCTACCAACGTTTTTCAAGAGCCGCATCATTCGCCTCTGTTTTATTGATGGGAATCCAAATACACTCTGGCATCTCGAATTCCTAAGATATGCTACTGCCGCAGCTATTGGAAGACACTGGACATAAGCCAGAAAGTGTGGTACCAACATGACGAATGTCCCTCCCATTTCACACATTTGATAAACACAAAACGTTCTGCCCACTCACCAAACTTAACACTTCTACCTCTGTCTTCACGTGTGGCACGTTTTTTTCTTAAAAAAGGAGATCTATTAGAACACACCGACGACGCCCGAAGGCATGAACTACCTAATAACACGTCCCTGTGCTGCCGTTAACTCTACATGAGATTAAACGTGCAGCATTGTTTCTGCAGAATCACTTTATAATGTGCAGTAATGCTCAGGGGCAACATTTTGGGCACTTGGTATGACAGCCGTGATAATAAAGACACGAATCGTACCTGTGTTACCTGCTTGCTCACATTTGGTGTAATATGACTGATTCCAGAATGAGATTTTCACTCTGCAGCGGAGTGTGCGTTGATATGAAACTTCCTGGCAGATTAAAACTGTGTGCCCGACCGAGACTCGAACTCGGGACCTTTGCCTTTCGCGGGCAAGTGCTCTACCAACTGAGCTACCGAAGCACGACTCACGCCCGGTACTCACAGCTTTACTTCTGCCAGTATCTCGTCTCCTACCTTCCAAACTTTACAGAAGCTCTCCTGCGAAACTTGCAGAACTAGCACTCCTGAAAGAAAGGATATAGCGGAGACATGGCTTAGCCACAGCCTGGGGGATGTTTCCAGAATGAGATTTTCACTCTGCAGCGGAGTGTGCGCTGATATGAAACTTCCTGGCAGATTAAAACTGTGTGCCCGACCGAGACTCGAACTCGGGACCTTTGCCTTTCGCGGGCAAGTGCTCTACCAACTGAGCTACCGAAGCACGACTCACGCCCGGTACTCACAGCTTTACTTCTGCCAGTATCTCGTCTCCTACCTTCCAAACTTTACAGAAGCTCTCCTGCGAAACTTGCAGAACTAGCACTCCTGAAAGAAAGGATATAGCGGAGACATGGCTTAGCCACAGCCTGGGGGATGTTTCCAGAATGAGATTTTCACTCTGCAGCGGAGTGTGCGCTGATATGAAACTTCCTGGCAGATTAAAACTGTGTGCCTGACCGAGACTCGAACTCGGGACCTTTGCCTTTCGCGGGCAAGTTTGGAAGGTAGGAGACGAGATACTGGCAGAAGTAAAGCTGTGAGTACCGGGTCTGAGTCGTGCTTCGGTAGCTCAGTTGGTAGAGCACTTGCCCGCGAAAGGCAAAGGTCCCGAGTTCGAGTCTCGGTCGGGCACACAGTTTTAATCTGCCAGGAAGTTTAATATGACTGATGTTTGGGCAACCTTTTACCCTAGCAGTGGGACAGTGCTTTACGATGCTGTTATCTTGATACCATTTGATCAAGTCCCATATACGTTATGTCACTGAAGCAGTGTTAGAAGTTTCCTTAAAATACCAGAAATTGAAGTATACAGTTCCATCAGGAAAAAAAACAACGAACAAATTCGTTGTCGTAATTGGGCAAGTAAAAACGATAAAAATTGCTTGCAAACGTCAAGAAATTCACCATACTGTCCGTTATAGCTTCTCTAAAACTACACCACGATATATTTATTCATTATGGATGTTAAATGAAATAACAAGTTTACTTTTATCAGTCACCGTTTTTATTATTTCCACGACGCGTTTCAAAGGTTTAAACCTCCATCATCGGGTGGATTAACATTAGTTAGTATGACATTTGTGTGTGTGTGTGTGTGTGTGTGTGTGTGTGTGTGTTGTGTTACGCTTTTTTGGAGGAACTTGTGGCACTGCCTAGTGGAGAAACAAGACACTATTTCAGAGCATGGTTTTGGATAACTTCTCACAAAAATTAAGCTGATGTCTAATGGTAAACATAAAATAAGTAAACTTCCAGTGTTTTCTTTGCGTTTGTGTTTGTTTTCATGTCAATCTTGACATAATTTGAAATGATGTTATTCTTGAGACAATTCCTATTGAAGTGTATGTGTTGTGTCGTCATTGCGACCTTTTCTGCACTGTTTTTGTACTCGAAAATAGCCTTGATTGCCTGACTGGTCAGATTAACTTTAAATGCGAACATTTTAGGTTAGGCTTTATGGATGTATTTGGGGAGGCCTGTCATAGATGTCTCATCCTTTCCATAGATTCTGAAACTATCTAGGGTTGGAGTGAATGGAGAAAACAACGGGCAACTAATCCTCGAGTTTACAGGAAGTGTGGGATTTCTGAAGATTTTAGAGGTGTTTGAGAATAGGGGCTAATTTTATTAGCCGGTATAGGATGCTCGTAAGAAAGGGAATTCGGATACGGTAGATGAGGCTGAATGGATGGTGTTCTTATATTTGTGAGGGGAGGTGAGAGTTTGGAGATCCAGGCTTCGTTGCAAAAGGTGAAGATGTGTCGGAAATGGCTTTTTTCGGTGTAGAGAATGTTGGAGTACATCGTTTCGCGCAGTTGGTCACGTTTCCCAATACACCAGAAAATTTACTTCTGCATGTACGTGAACTGAATCAAATGTCCTGCCAGCCTGGTCACTTGCTACGGTAGTACCAGAGGTAACCGGTGGTAGCGTGCTAGTAGGAAACTCTTAGTTGTGAGTGAAACACTTGTTTTCCTTTAAGTGTGCAGTGAGTGGTAGAGGTAAAATTGATGCAGCTCATACACAGTCGTTCGAAAGGGGGAAAGCGCCGCCACCACACCTGCTCTTTGCGCTTCCTACCCTGAAAACGAAACAGCAAAATGAAACAAAACATTAAAATGGTATTAAAACGCGCCTTATAAGGTCAGAAGTGCCTGGACAAATACACGAGTCACTAGTGGCCATAAATATTCCGATTGCTACCGATTCAAAACTAGGAGGTCCTGCGCTCGTTGAACAATTTACAAATTGTCTCTGTAATGCACTTACTTATCTGAGTAATTGATGAACACTTTCTATATTCTCAAAAGTTGTGTCTGTCTGCAAAAATTTAAAAAGCCTTTGACAGTACTTATAGGGAATATTATGAAAATGCATGAGGCACCTTAGTGTGCCTAACAAATTAATAAATATAGTAAAATAATGTGCTTTAAGCTCAAAAAACAAAATTTCGAGGTCAAAACAGCAGTCAAAAAATATTCATTATCTCCAGTTTTATTTAATATTGTAATTAGAAAAATCATAAATTGAATAATAAATTTATTATGAACCGGTGCACAACTGAATAGAAAGATTAATATCTTCGCTTAACTTAGGTCATTGCTCAATTAGGTAATGACAAAAATAAATTCACGTCTCTCATATCACAGTTAAAAATTACGAAGAAAGCCATGGGTCTTCAGATCAGATCCATACAAATAAATCAATGAACTTCATCTTAATTTGCTATCCACAAATAGTACTGAACTCCAAAATAGTAACACGAGTTTTGCAAAGACCAATGGCCCTATGTTATCCGCGAATAACTCCATAAATGCCAAAATCGAGTGACTAATTCGAAAAGCTAACTACTGTTGCTTTGGCCTCTGACAGTTTGAAAAAAGAATCTCATATATAAGAAACATTAGTTGTAACAGTTTTAACCCACGTATCTGACACATGGATTTTCCCTAGAAAAATAAGAAAGAAAGCAAATTAAGGATATTTGAAAGCAAAATCTTAAAGAAGATAGATGAACCCAAAAAGACATAAAAAAGCAATGGTTCGAGAACACTGCATAGTGGTGATGTTTGTGGTTTATATAAATGAAGAAATATAGTAGCAAAAACTGTAGTGGCGTGTCATTATTGCTCCATCAAACAACCAGCAAGAGAGTAACAGAAGAGCTACTCACTGCAATACGCCTCTCATGCAAAAGGTACATAAGCACTATTGTAAGTGATTTGCAAAACATAAGACGTATAAGAGATTGGAAAATTATTTGGGAGGACAAAGAAAAATAGTCCAGTATTGCTCAGTCTGCATCTAAGAGCCTTAAATCTTGTTTGTCGCAGCGTAATAATACAGTTAATTATTAGAATTTAATTCTCTGTCTTCTGTATCGTAGTTACTGATTTCACCGTATATTTTTAAACGATATACATAAATAGTTAAGTGCGTTATCATTTATTAATGAACGATACAGTTACATCATAGAATTATCTTAAGCCTTCAACAAGGTATGAAATGAAAGAGAAGCTGTATTACAAAAGTTCATAAACCAATGATTGTGGATGCTGTCTCGGCGAAATATTTAAAAATGGATATCTTGGAGTTATTCAACGAAGGAGGTTATGTTGCTACCTGATAGTAAATTGTGAGCTTTTTACATTTCCGTGAACTAATAGATGATGTGAAACTAAAATACTGCTTTTGTCTAAACATTTGAGTAAAACCTCTTAAATTCAAAATCAGACTACTTTTACTACAGTATTAAACAGGTTATCTGTAAACCAGTCGGTCGATGAAACTGATAACTCACTATATAGGCCTATCATTTCAGAAATGTCCGTATTTCACTCTTAGAATTTTCTTCGTAATGCAGTGCGATAGTCATGTTGCTTTCGTGTACTCTACAAACCCAACCAAAGAAACAGTCAACACATCGGGACATAACCTTACTACAGGAATATATCTCAGATGCAAGCACACTCCTACACTTTATTACTGACCCAACCTACTTTGAATTTAAGAACGTATTCTACTTACAAGAGTAACGATTGCCTATAAAATCCACCGTTTCAAGAAAACTAGCAAATATCTTCAAACTAGAAGGAAGAATATTTCCGAAAATAGTACCAGAAAAATACGACCTACGTTGTTAGTGGGGATGCATGGAAGACATTCTATGGTTGGATGATGAACCAGAAATGAAGATATAAAAACTATGCACAAAGATAAACACACAACACAAAAGCATGAAGTTCACTTTAGAGGAAGAACACACAAGACAAATAAACGTCCTAGACATATCTACCACAAAGAAAGATAACCAACAGTTATTCAATACTTATTGGAAAAACACTAAACCAACACAATAATACAACAGTTATCCAACCAACCTCAGGCCCAAAAACAGGCAGTTCGCAGATACTCGTACATACTCAACGGGCTACAAAGTGCCCCTAACCAAAAACAACTGCAATAATTACCTAGATATAATAAATGAAATAACAAAAATCAATGGATACAAAAGACTCTCTAGCTACAAAATTAATTAAGAAAATCTCAAACCACATAAAAATGAAAGAATCCTAACAAGCGAAACAAAACTCTACACAAATCCAGGGACCCGTAGCAATCACCATAACCACACACAAGAACAACATCAGTACTTCACAACAAGAACACTGCACTCAAGCTCAACAGCCAGGCTTGTACACAGCCCCATACGAAAACAAGCTAACACACAGAACTGGTAATATCTTTAAGAGAAAAAGGAATAAACATCGCTTACCTAAGTAATGATGCAATTCGGAAAGGTTTAAAGAAGGATAACGGCATGAAAAATATAAAAAACTCCCTGGGATCCACCAACTTGAGCCATGATGTTCTATACTTAAGACAGACCAGCAGAACTTTTGAAATAAGATATAAAGAACTTATGAGAGCATGGGAGTATGGCACCAGCCATTCAACATTTGGAGAACACTTCTGACGGGGAAACCACATCCATAGCTACAATAGAAACAGATATGAAATTAATCAGACTGAGCAACAAAAAACACTGAACACTACAAGAAAACTTCCAAATTCGAAAGGCAATCACAGAAAAGAAACACGTAATAAACAACTAAACTAACATTAGCCACGAAATATTCTTTAAACTAATAAAAGATATAGCAGATAGCTAACAATTACCCTAGCCGTCATAAAAAAGTATCACATAAAACAGCCATCATACGCACTCATGATCATTCACCATAGTAGCATAATAAAGTAGCTTTAACAGATTAATAATTTTTGCACACGGGAGGTACAGCATATATGTATCACACACAAACACACACACACACACACACACACACACACTGTAAAGACACAGTCGCAGGCGTAGCAGACGCCTCGAAAGCCACTGAAAGCAAGACTAAAACGGCGATCGCACATCAAAACAAAGTACACAAGGTGTAAGTGATCCACACAATATGAAAGCGAAAATATGTCGAATGTCAGTGAAGTGCAGTGTTCTGAAACTCAAACACCTACGCGGGGCAGAACATTCGGAATGCAGTAGGAAGCAAAAAATCGTGACTAATATTTATAATGTCATAGTGTTTAACAGTAACAATGTAAAATATGAGAACTGTTTAGAGTCTTGACAAACAGATTTGTAAGAAAAACCGAAATGTGACGGTGACCTCCAAAGATCGTTTGAAATAAGCAGAACGCGTGTAGTCTGCATACGACTTTTATTAGGGTCGCAAAACGCTATATTACTTGTATAGCTGCGACTGTAGGAAAAAAATCCAACATGTAGATTTTGAAACACATTAACTTATTTCCTAAACCTTCAATCTGGGGCGTATAATTATCTCGATATTCCATTCCTTTTGGTGTCACATTGCACATGGATTTGCTGTTTTCTTTTGCAGATAGCGCAATTCCGGTTTGTGACGAAACAGTGGCGACCGTCTAGAGTGATTACTGTCTTTTCTCTTTCCACCTTCTTCCTTTCCCAATAAAGCTTAACTTTCAGACATTTCTCTATTACGGCGGACGATTCACGTTTCGAACGACAAGTCTGTGTTACACAAATCCAGAGAAGCTTCGCTGTGGCAACCCACTCTGATTTTCTATAAATAGTCCCAGAGTCTGACATTCAGTCACTGCTTGGTGTGAATTGCTGTATCAAATGTCTTAATTTCCTGAACGTGTACTTGATGTTCTTATGTCTGAAAATGACAAAACGCAATGTTTTTAATAAAGGCGATCATATTTTCAGAGAAAGAACAGTGCTGAATATTCTTTGCAAACATTGAGTTTCCTGACAGGTCTGGTAGTGACTCACACAAGGATTTTTTTTCCGACGAGCTCTGAATGAAACTTTTATCTTGGCGTGAAATACTTCATCTACGAGTTTGCTTGGCGTCACGTCATTTCCCTCAGGGGACGGTAATTTGACTCTGCGTGCGTCATATTGCTCCTAGCCGTTTCTCGCTTTTACAGCGCGTTGATATCCACACGTTAATTTGTATTATAACGTAGCTCCGCCGCTGAGTGATGATATCCAATATCCCCCTCAATTTGTAATGGCTGAAGCGAGGGAAGTGTCCACTAATGAAGAGGCAAGCGAATCGATTCCGCCGTACTGACAAGCAGCCACTCGTCAAATTGCCTGACTTTTCTCCCCTCGCGATGGCCAACATCCCCGAGAATTAGCAGCACATTCAAACATTACGGCCTCTCCCGCGCACCGCCACTGTTTCCGCCAGTCTACGGAACTTGGAGCCGTATGAGGTCTTCAGGAATAATCTCAGTGTTTTGTGTCCAGGCTTCACTTTCGTTTAATTCTACACCTTTGAACAATTTTATGCAGTTACTTAAACTGTCAACAGATGTGCTGTGTGGAGTGAATGGTTTGCCATTAACAATGTTTTTGTAGCAATGTTCAGTCCGAAGACTGATATGATGAAACTTTCCACGCTGGTCTCTTCTTAGCAAATCTCTTCCTAAGTGCAAACCGCATCCCACACATATTTGAACCTCTTTACTGTTGCAAACATTAGTTTTCTTCTAAAATTTTAGTCCTTTACTTCTCTGCATATCAGCTCTTTTTTGTTTATATTGCTTATCGACCATGTTTCACTTTTATAAAATGCTACATTCCACAAAAATACTTTCCGAAGACTTCCCAACACTGAGATTTGTATTACATGTTAACATATTGATATTTTAGGTAAAGTCTTTCCTTGTTATTACCAGTAAACTTTTTGTATGTCCTTTACGTCTGCCATCGTCAGGTTTGTTGTTACTCAGATAACAAAATTTGTCTGCTAATTTGTACTCCCATTTCGTAATTTAATTACTTCAGCATCGAGTGACTTAATTCACTACAGTCCATTAACTTTGTTTTACTTCTGTTCATGTGCATATTATAACCTCTTTTCAAGACTATCAATTCCGTTCAAATTATGTTCGAAGGTCTTTATCTTACCTCTTACAATTACAATGTCACTGGCCTGCCTTAAAGTTCTAATTTCTGCTTCCTGGAGTTTTGCATTTTTCCTAAATTTCCTCTTAGCTTCTTTTACTGCTTGGTCAGTGTACAAATCGAATGATGTGGGGACACCCCTGTCTTACTCTCTTCTCAGCTAGCTTCCCTTTCATTTCTTTCGACTTTTAAAACTGCTGTCTGATTTCTACAAGTTGTAGATTACCTTTGACTCCCTTTATTTTATCCCTGACAACTTCAGAATTCCAAAGAGTACGTTTCAGTGAACGCTGTCAAAATCTATTTCCACATCAACAAATGCTATAAATGTGGGTTGCCTTTCTTCCATGCAACTCCCAAGATTCGTCGTCCGGAAAGCAAACTGATCTCCTTCCAGGTCGGTTTCTATCAGCCGTTCCATTCTTCTGCAGTGATTTAAAAAATTTTTAATAGTGTATGCATATTTGAATTACTGTTTACTGCAGTATGGCATATTTTCAGAGACATGGTTACTATCTCAAACTTCATGATAGATTAAAATTGTATGTTGAACCGAGTTTCGAACCCGGAACTTCATCATTCGCGGGAAGTCTCATACTGAATGGCACGACTAACAACAGGCCGTCACAGCTAAACTCCCAGATGTTTCGCAAATGCGTATTTAAATCGTGATAATCAATTCTTTCGTCAGTCTGTGACAGAAAATTTCATATTTAGAGACGGGAAGCATACAAATGGTGGATGTTTCGCTGCTATAAATATTTATTACGATCCAGAAATTTCGTAATAAATAAAAATTGTGGTTACAACCATATTGTATTTGCTTCTAACAGCTTCAGTGTTTGAGTGATTTCTTTATGTTCTCTTACGACATTCCATTGGTGGCACAGTAGTCTATCGTCCTTTGTTTGTCTTTTATAAAACAAGTGTCACTATTAGTGCTAGCGTGACACAAAGTAACGGTAGTACCAGTCTAATATAAATTAAATTGCAGCGTTGCCTGGTTAGACAGCAGTTGCTGTACGCACAGTGATTTGCCAAGTCTTCCGCTTTGCAACACCGGTGAGATCCACAATACGGTTATTTTCGTTTTCATCTTCTTAAATTACGTACTTGATGCTGCTAGCCTCATATAGTGCTACGTATGAAAGTAGGCGTTGAAGTGGACTGACGTCTAGTAATCAATTTACATCTTGAAAATTAGAAAACCTCTTTAGCTGTATGAAATTCCTTTTTTGTTGGAATTAAGACCAGTTTCATGGCATTACACCCACATCTTTAGATGAACGTCTAGATATAAGCACGTAAACATTATAGTTATCCTCTAGTAGAAGCGCATGGTTATACGTAGACGTTCACCTGAAGATGGGATTGCAATGCCACGGAACCGAGCGTCAGTCGAATAAAAAGGATTTTCATACAGCTGAAGCAGGTTTTCTAATTTCCAAGCTACGTATTCGCAGCTCTGGTTGCCTTGACTCTACAGTCTTTTGCGTTAATGATTGTCTTCAGGATACTGAGGCCACATGCACGAGAAAATTTAAGTAAGGAAACATCGTTAAATTTTTCGCCATGTTCATTTTATTAATTACTTTAGTGTATCAGTATGCTGTATAATTTAAAGATCTAAACTTTTAAATATGTTAATTATATGCTTGACAGAGACGCTTACAGGTCCTAACGCTTTAACAGTATTTATTGGATTTCCAGTGCGGTAGTTCCTTTTGAACGTTAGTGCCTTCTGAACAACAGAGTTTCGATTTACAAACGAGTGATTATTGTTTCCAGAATCAGCACTTTGACATGCAGGGGATACGTTTCAGTTCGTTTTTCAAGAGCTGATCCTGGTGAAACGCTTCCCTAGTTATCATTATGAATATGAACAAGCGTACTTAACATTGATTACTGATGTTAGTTTTTACAAAAAAACTACGGTTATTGCGTTACTGTCAATGCCGAGGCGATTGAAAATTTTAAATCGTGTAGAGGGTTTCAGGATTCTTTCTCAAACTGGTCACTTTTGGTGCATGGTTTTTATTCAGTCTTAATGATGATTAGAAAGGAACAAATTTTTTATAAATATTCCTGAAATTACACTGAATTACATATAAAAGCTAAATGCGTGTGCTTGCAGAAAGGAATATCAACGACACCGATCACTTCGAAAAATCTCAAATTTTGTGAATGAGTAGAAATAAGTAGGTCAAGGTCACTGGAATTGAGGAGAGGCAGTCGGGGCTTGCGGTTCGTGAAATCTGTCTAGTAAAATGGTATCAGTTTTGTTTGGAGCGAGTCGATATAAACGTGTTTGTAGACTGTGTTGCGTGTTGGAGCTAATGGTCGTCGCAGTGTGCATATACACTTGAAGGTAAAATACGCAAAGGCGCTTCGTTAGTAACGACGTTCCAATAGCGGCAGGTAGTGTGATGATAATGTATTTCAAGTTATAAACTGCTGCCGTGACACATTCTTAGCATGAAGAAAAAAGTGAATGAGTTTGTATAAAAAAATATCTGAAATGTGAGCAAATAAAAACATCGGATATTCAAAATAATAACTCGGTACAAGAACGGATTTTTTCTTGGGGCCTATTTCAGATTAGTTGTTTTCGCGACAAATGTATGCACTTCGTGAGATAGTTCTCAGTCAGTGTTAAGTTTTAGAGAGATCTTTGTAATGCTCTCGTATTCAGCCACAACTCAGAAATTTTCTCTTTATCTAATGGTTCCGTTAACACTAGTAAAACATTGTCCGAATATTTCCTTTTACTTCCTTTGCGCTAGTTAGATCCTAACAGACCATAGAGGCAGTTATAAATATTGCTTTATCGCTCATCCACTTTAATGAGTAAATGTTTAACTTCGTGTAATCTGTTGCAATATTATTTGTCTGCCTTCAGATCTTAATATGTAGGTCCAGTCCTGAAGTGGGGCAATACGACCTCCATTAAGCAACAATTGAATACTACAATGATATATTCAAATGGTCCACTTTCCGTACTCCCAGTAGAAATACCAGTGTGTTGAAACTTGTTATTATCGTGAATTTGTTTCACGGTTTTGAATGTGGTATACATGTTTGTTGATTCATTGCATCTTGAGCCGAACCTTTTCGGGTTATTCCCTTCTGGCTGCTGTTGGAATAACACCTGTCTGCTATAGCATAAGTCTTACAGCAATCATATACGCACGTAGTATACTGCTGTGACTTACAGGCACTGTAGGTGCCATTCTCATCAATCTGTCAATGTAAGCATCCACGCTAAACCAGTGGTAACTGTTGCCACAAACAAAGGCAAATATGCTATACTAGAATAAAAAACAACAGATTTGGGAATCTTTGTGTTGAAAGACGCATAGCAGTTGCAGCGTAGATTATTACTTTCATTGTTATTATTAATATACTGGATACAGTCATAATTTAACGGAAATTGAACGCCACAGATATACTTGTAGAAGTACTTTTCACTTTGTGATTTATCATGAACATTTTGTTTTGGCGATGCTATCGGTCGAGCACCTGGTTCTTGTTATTCGTGACAACGACTGTCACCTGTGTACTATACCATATGATCATGGCATTCGTTCGTATCTGTCGCATCGAATGCACACACCTAAACTGGCGTTATATCTAGTGAATATCTGATGTTAGCACAACCTAGTCTTTTTGTTTCCAATATTTCTGCAGTTAAGACTAGTTTATAAAAAATCATGCATTGGCAACAGAGATATAGATACAGATATACAGGGTGAGTCACTGACTATTGCCACCAAGAATAACTCCGAAAGTATGACAGGAACTGAAAAGTTTGTGGGACAATCCTAAAGTATGATAGGAACTGAAAAGTTTGTGGGACAAAAGTGGTATGGGACAATGGGGCCATAATATGACGTTGGTTTTTTATTGTTAGGTGGGGTCGCTTCAGAGATATGAAGGTCAACTTTGTTTTTTTAAAATGGGATGCTATAGTTTGGTATTTATTTTCTGATCGCGGCTATCGAGACGAATCCAATGATGTGTAACACTAAGGTCTTTGAAGGTCAACGAAGGTCAAAAAGAGGCATGAACATCTATTTACAGAAGGTGTTCGAAGTGATGGCCATTGGTATCAATGCAGTGCTGCAATCTTCTTATCACGGACTCAGTGGTAGGCCTTACCACATCGGCACTTCTCGAAGCGTATGTTCATACACTGTTTCTTAAAAAATATATATCCTACAAATAAAGTTTTTTTGTTTTGAACATAACAATTATTGCTCATACATTACAGAAATATTCATGAGAAGTAATAATCAGTAAAAAATAAACTACCTGTCATAGGACAGATATTAAACATGCATTCTACATTCAGTAAGAGCGGCCAGTAGTAATATTTTAAATACACTACCAGTGATAGAATGTATTTCGCAAAACTTACGAGGGTTGGAACTTTAATAGTTGCAAATGTTTATTTACATATCGCACAAAATAGATACGTATTTCAAAGTTTTACTGACCGTCAAAGTAGTTACCAGCATTGTGTATAACCCGTTGCCAGCGACGTCTAAGTCGTAGGACACTCTTATCAGTGCCAGTTGTGTTGACAGTTCGAGCGGCGCGGTCTATTGCCCGACGAATTTGTAACAGTTCTGAAGCGAATGCCGTGAAGTGTTTCCTTCAGTTTAGAAATCAAGTTGAACTTGCGAGGGCTTAAGTCAGTCGAGTGCAGTATGTGGTATAGCAATTAGAAGCCCCATCAGTCAAACAAATCAGTAACAGCTTCCACTGTACGTGCTTGAGCATTGTCCTGCTAAATGATGGTCAGGGCCTTCAGAAAGTGTCATCACTTCTGTCTCTAAGCTGGTCGTAGGTTGTGTTCCAAAAATGAACAGCATAGAGACAGAAGTGATGACACTTTCTGCAGGACCTGACCATCATTTAGCAGGACAATGCTCAAGCACGTACAGTGCAAGCTGTTACTGATTTGTTTGACAGATGGGCTGCTAAGTGCTATAACACCTACTGCACACCCCTGACTTAGGCCCTCGTGAGTTCAACTCGATTTCTAAACTGAAGGAAACATTTCACGGCATTCGCTTCAGAACTGCTACAATTCGTCGGGCAATAGACCACGCTGCTCGAACTGTCAACACAACTGGCACTGCTAAGAGTATCCTACGACTTCCACATCGCTGGCAACGGGTTATGCACAATGCTGGTGACTACTCTCAAGGTCAGTAAAACTTTGAAACGCGTATCTATTTTGTACGAGCGGTAAATAAATAGTTTCCACTATTAAAGTTCCAACCCTCGTACTTAGTCTTCAGAGCAGACGTCCAAACAGACCTCCCTGCATACCCAAACATTTTGCGACTCACTTTATCATGACTATCTGAACTATTCGCAGCACAGACACAAAAGCAAAGTTACAAGAGCATCGGTGGAGTAGAATAAAGGTATTAGAAACTGTTTATTACCTGCGGAGCGGGTTGCTGGACCAACTGGTGACACAGTGTTCTACACAAGAGTAATAGGCACGAAGGAAGTAAGCATGATAGTACTATATAACCAATAGCAGGGGCGTACACCGGAAAATGGGTTCGAATGTCGTTGGTGAAGTAGTGAGAAATAATACGCTTAGACGATATGGCTGTGACTGGCGTGGCTGCAGGAGAAATACCTAGTATAAATAGTATAAAAGCAGGGACAGACCAAGAATGAGTGTTGTGGAGTGTCTCTTTTTTTTAAGGAAGAAGTATATCTCAGGGAAAGGGAAGCAATGGTGATAATTGGCCGGAAAACACCAAGTTAAGTGGAGGGTAATGCATAGATGAAAACAGAATAATAATTTAAAGACAAAAAATAAAATTTAAATAAATATTTAACTCTAGTTTCCGTGTTGGTGTTACACAACAACACGTGTTCAGTATAAAATCGGACTTAATTGCTGTATGACGATTAAGAAACCAGAAACTACATCATGCAGCCAGAATCGAACACTCAAACTGGACTATTCTAACGCAAAACACTAGCCGCCGCCGCGGCCACTTTAAAACACAAGCGACACATGCCTTCGTTTGTGGCTCCAGGCTGGAGGGGTTCCAAAGGCACTACAGCTGTAAGATTTCTGTACGGGAAGTACCACAATTAGCAGCGTTCGCGTGGGGCGCCAATATGAGAGGGGCGCCACGGGTGGCCAAGTGCAACATTTGTATACACTGCGTATCACAATTAGAAGCGAAAACCGACATGGGCGGCTGTGTACGAGAGAAAAGGAGGGGACGAGGGCGTCAAATGATAAGTCGCTTGTGAGGAAAATGTTTTCTTCTCGAACCGGCCCTGGCCCCAGCGAAACGGCTGTGAGCACTATGGGACTTACCATCTATGGTCATCAGTCCCCTTGAACTTAGAACTACTTAAACCTAACTAACCTAAGGACATCACACAACACCCAGTCATCACGAGGCAGAGGAAATCCCTGACCCCGCTGGGAATCGAACCCGGGAACCCGGGCGTGGGAAGCGAGAACGCTACCGCACGACCACGAGCTGCGGACCTGGCTCCAGCATGCCCACCCCGACATGACATACATGTGATTACAAAGTTCCCAAATTGCCTTTCTTTGACGTCCATTTCTACAGAAAATAAGTACGGTACAAAATTTTGTCACAGATATTTGATATTTTTGTACTTTTCGTCTAAGTGCGTGAATTTTGGTTCTTGTTTGTGTGTGTGTGTGTGTGTGTGTGTGTGTGTGTGTGTGTGTGTGTGTGTGGGTGTGGAGTGATGCCTATCGACATTAACAAACTAAAAGTAGGTTAAATTAGGTCAGTGGTGTTTGTTGCCTAGTGACAGTCGTTTATGAGATTTCGTATTTTGAAAATTTTCCACACCGATACTTGTTTGTGCTATTCAACTGGCGTAGTTGCTAGTTACGATGTTGTTAACTTTGCTTATAGCAGGCTTGTGTGTTCCTTGAGTGCACTGCGACTTTCTAGTCAGTTGATGTATGTCAATCGAAGCAGTAGGTCGTGTGTGGACGATGACATTTACCAATGCAGAAAAAGCCGACATGTTCGTGATGTACGGAGAGTGTAGGAAGAATGGAGTTCGTTCTTGTACTGTGTGTGCAGCAAGCTGTACCAGTAAACGTCAACCACCTCAGCAGTTATTTATGAACCTCTTCAACCAGTTACGTGAAAGAGGTAGCGTAACACCTCGACAACATATCAGAAGGAAGCAAGTGATGACAGACGGCAGGGGCATTAACGTTCTTGCTAGTGTTGCAGTTGATACGCACGTTAGCTCCCGCGCTATAGCACGAACCACAGAAACATGCACTATTGGTCTGTTGACAATCCCTGTTGGCTTCATCATATGGAACATCAGCGTCCATGGAGTGTAAACTTGTGTGTGGGATCGTGAACTATCAGCTCCTGTTAGGCGGAACAGTGAACGCGCACAAGTATCGCAGGCTCCTAACAGACTATCTTCCATGGATGTTAGAAGGCGTTCCTCTGCAGACAAGCTTGACCGATGAGACACTACAGGATATCTTCGCGAGCTGTTTCCAAATCGTTGGACTGGACACAGAGGAGGTCTACCTTGACTGGCCCATTCCTAGAATTTGACGCATGTACACTTTTTTCTGTGGGGAAAGCTGAAAGACGCTGTCTACAAGAACATACCAACTACCCTCGATGATATGCAACGACGTAAACTTTGTAAGTGTTATTACAACCTGTTGATTGACTAACAATACGAACCCCTGACTACCACTCCATTCTGTCAAAACCGCACATCACTAGCACTTTCCATATCCGCAATATTTGTGATGCAAGGTTTAGGTGATTCGCCCTGTATATTAAGGTGGTCCTTATTTTTCGGAATTTCGTGTTTTGTCATGCACACCCCGTAGTTTTTTATTTTTGTTTTAAGAAGAGTTTCAAGACATATTTCATTGAAGTTGAAGATGAGGAACCCATGCCGCAGTGGCCTACAAGTTGCGTCATGTCACGACGTGTTGTTTATTACTGCTGACGCATGTGCTTGAGTGCTGTCATTCTCCAGCATGAAATAGTCACTCTCCAGCGAAGTGTGAGCTGAGATGAAACTTCCCATCAGATTAAAACTATGTGCGGGACCGAGATTCGAATTCGGGACCTCTGCTTTTTGCAGACAAATACTCTACTGATTGAGCTACCAAAGCATGACTCAGGACACGCTCTCACAGCCTTATTTCTGGCAATACCTCATCTCCTACCTTCCAAACTTCACAGAAGTTCTGCTGCGAAACTGGAAGAAAGGATACTGCGGGGATAAGGCTTATAATGGGAAGGTCTCACACACGGCCACCCGATTCGGCTCAGATTTGGCAGGTCGCTTGTGTACACCCCAAAACGAAGGGCACTAAGCTATTTTGGCTCACCACCCCCCTGTTTTTGTGAAAATCACCCCTAATGGTTGTGATGAGAAATCGACTCAAAATTGGTGGGATCGATAGATAGTTGTAAATAGATAATTTTTCATCATCAGGTGTGGGGTCCGCAAACGCATACTTATCCAGAATTCGAGGAAAGAAACTTTTACAACTGCCGATTATGTACCCACATGGTAAACGCTTTTCGCCGAGAACGTCGATAGCAGTGGGTGCGCGGTTAGAGGCACCATGTCACGGATTGCGCGGCCCCTCCCGCCGGAGATTCGAGTCCTCCCTCGGGCATGGGTGTGTGTGTTGTCCATAGCGTTAAGTTAGATTAAGTACTGTGTAAGCTTAGGGACCAATGACCTAAGCAGTTTGACCCCATAAGATCTTACAACGAATTTACAGATTCAGCCGTATTGAGGCTCTCTGAACTGGTTTGAGTGCATCAGACGCAGTACTCACGGATACCCCTATTATCTTTACCTTTACATTTTCTGTGTGTCTGTACTTCTGACGTCGGGCTCTGTCGACCCCTGGAATGGTTGAGTCGTAAATAGGGGGGAGGGCACTATTTGACTTTAATGCATATTGTTCCCCATCCGCGCCATAAACCATAAATTATTTTTCTCGCGTGTTTGTGTCAGGAAACGGTGATAATGTTGAAATTTATTGGGTTGACAAATAGGAAGGATGCTTGTGAGCGTGCCCGAGGTCTTCCGCGCGTCCACAGGAAAGTACAGGGAGTAGACAAAAATATAGAAACACTGCGAGAAGTGCTTAAACGTAAATACAGTTGATAGCCAAGCCTGCAGGTTGCCCTGTTGTATCTGAGCACGAACGGCACTTGTGCGGTGTGCTAAACACGTTGGTAGTGTCAGTCATTGTCAGAACAGTGTTCTGTATATTTGTGAGGTGAATGCATTGTCGGGTCTAAGTGAATTCGAACGAGGGCAAAAACCAAGAGAGCCTAAGTGTTCGGTGTTTTAAGAGACATCATATCGAAAATTTGTGCCGCAACAGGGAAAGCGGAAAAACATCTTCCGCTAAGTCACAACGTGGGCGAAAGTGTGTATAAGTTATCGTGACAGATGATCACTGAAGAGGACTGTGACAAGAAAACAAGGGACGGCAGCTTCAAAAGTCACTGCAGACGTGAATGTCGCCCTCGCGAACCCTCTCAGCACCAAAACAAGCCAAAGGAAGTTCCATGGTTGCGAAATGCATTATGAGCTGGAATTCCGAAACAGCACATGAGTGATGTAAATGCCCGTAACAAAAAAACGTGATGCCGAAACCATAAAATCTGGACTATTAACCAGTGGAAGAAAGTGGTTTTGCAGGACGAGTCACGTGTAACACTGTTTCGAATATCTGTCCGAGTTTCCCTCCCAAGAGTGAAACATGGCGGGCGTTCGGTGATGATTTGGGCAGCTATCTCATGGTATACCATAGGCCTTGTGGTTAGCAAGGTTGCATTACCGCCAAGGTTTATGTGACCATTGTGGCTGAACACGGCCATCCCATGGGACAATGTTTGTCCCCCAATGGTTGTCCTGTGTTCCAAGACGACAGCAGCCCTGTTAAAGCAGTTCGCATCGTCCACGACTGTTTCTGTGAGCACGAGAATGAATTGTCGCATCTCCTCTGGCCACCTCAGTCACCAGATCCCAATATTATTGACCCTTGGTGGTCTGATTTGGTGAGAAATGTCCGTGTCGCTATCCATCTCAATCATCGTTAACTGAACTTGCCACTATATTGCACGTTCTAATGGTTCAAATGGCTCTAAGCACTATGGGACTTAACATCTGAGGTCATCAGTCCCCTATACTTAGAGCTACTTAAACCTAACTAACCTAAGGACATCACACACATCCATACCCGAGGCAGGATTCGAACCTGCGACTGTAGCAGCAGCGCGCTTCTGGTCTGAAGCGCCTAGAACCACTCGGCCACACCGGCCGGCTATTTTGCAGGAAGAATAGTATAAGATTCCCTTGAAAACCATACGGAACATGTATTTATCCATTCGGAGTTGACTGTAAGCTTATCTGAATGCGAACAGGTTTCCTACACCGCTGTAGGCGTGATAATGTGTTGGGTTATTAGTGTTTCCACATTTTAGTACACCTTCTGTGCATCTCACGAAATGATAGGATTGGAAAATCATTTTAATTGCAGCCAATTTGGATGCTTAGCGGCAGCTCCACTCGTGGATGGAATAGAAAAGGGGCTGGCTGGTGGCTGGAAAGGATAACAATACTTACCATTACACAGCGCAAGGTGCCTTGTCAAGTATAAATATAAATGTCAATAAACGTCATAGAATAGAAAACGTCAATCGTCCAGTTGTTTACACAGAGGATGCCACAAGAGGCATGTGGGCTGTTTGAGCCTGCAGGAATTTGCCATAGTTGCACCTGTTCCTCATTTCCGGTTGCCCCGTAGTGCGGTATAAGTTTTACCTTTTCCATCCACAAATAAACCGGCATGTAGACATCGGTTACTTATGTTTCGACTGTGATGGTCTTTGAGCCTCACAGGTTTCTGTCGAAGATCTTCTGCCAGTGTTAAACACAGACATATTTTTTGTATATGTATCACACTCAAACGGTGCCTCAGCGCTAAGTGTTAAGCCGCGAACTTCAAGTGATTTCACGCTCGAGTCATGGAGTTGGTAGTATAACTGTAAGAGTTCTGGCTCAGGTAACGATCTCCTCTCAAAGACACCGCCCACGCCTCTCGGACAATTGCGTGTATTATATCCATGGTCAGGATGTAACCTGATATCTGGCACGTGTATCCACCAAGGTCACCCGTGCATGTAAGGCAATTACGTGACATATAAATGCGGGAAAATGAAGGTCAAATATCCATTGTGCCATTTCTGGCCCAGATAGTGATATAAGACAAAACCACGCTCTTCCCATTGATCTAGGCCGATAGGACAGCTTAAAAATCGCGAGGAATCCAACCCAGCCTCTCCTCACTGATACAGACCAATATTATTACTTAAAAATGGCGCTGTGGTGAGTGGTAGGGTCGTTGGACAAGCTCTAATAGACGGGTGACAACAGCTGAAATCCAGGCAGGTGTTACAGGCAGAATGTCACCACAAAACGATCGGAGACACATTACTAGAGACTGGGTTCAGACTTCGAAATTCCATGGGGCGTTTAGTGCCGACGCCATGCTACAGACAGTAGAGATTTGCATGTGAAGGGAGTAGCATGTGGCAAGATTGGTAAGCCACGTTGCCATACACTTCATATGACCATGCCATATTTCAGCAGGATAATGCAAGATCTGGTAACCTGATTTGTTACCCATGCAGCATGACTGGGAGGCGATGGGAAGACTTATATTTTCATACCAACCTCCAACCAGAATTCTTGATGAACTGGCGTAATGTGTTTCAGGCAGGTCAAGAAATTCATCAACATAACGCTCAGAGGCTGTTTGCTTCCATATCGAAACGAATACAACTGTATATCCCTGTCCATATGCGTCACACTTCATACTGATGATGAAGATGGGCGCCAGTTCCGAATGGAATGCAAATTTAATATTGTAACATTCGTTATGTGATGAACATGTGCAGAGGAAGCAGGCCGTGCGGCTGGCTCAGTACGGTGTGCTACCCAGTGCTGAGCCAGCACTGGATGTCTCTCCTGTAGGGCCAGCGGTCGATTTTGCTGCCTTGTCCGGACAAGTACCGAGGATGAGTATGCTTGGCACTGGGAGCTCCAATGTTAGGCGTTTGATGGAGCCCCTATGGAGATGGCAGGCTAGACGGGAAAGAATTACAGTGTGCATTCGGTATATTTACCGGGAGGTCTCATCCTTGATGCGGAGCAGGCCATGCCGGCGCCTATCGAGGGCACTGGGTGCAACCGGCTGCATGTCGGCACGAATGGCACCTGCTGCTTGGGTTCTGAGGCCATCCTCGGCTCCTTTCGGCGGCTGGCTACTTTGGTGAAGGCAACTAGCGACGCACACGGGGTGCAGGCTAAGCTGTCTATTTGTAGCATGGTACCAAGGGTTGATCGCGGACCTCTGGTTTGGAGCAAAGTGGAAAGTCTAAAGCAGAGCCTCAGACGACTCTGCGACGGTATCGGATGCGTATTTCTCGACCTCTGCTATCGGGTGCAGAATTGTAGGGTTCCCCTTAATAGGTAAGACGTGCACTACATGCAGTAAGCGGCTACTAGGGTAGCGGCGTACGTGTGGCGTGCTCATGGGGCTTTTTTAGGTTAGAGAAGCCTTCCCTTGGGATTAAAGACGATTTGCCTGTTAAACCAGCCACAGTGACCTCAGAGAATCGTGGTCCTCGCAGATCAGAGATAGAAAATATTAATATTATTTTAGTGAACTGCAGGAGCACCCAAGGAAAGTTCCCTGAATTAGTATCGCTTACTGAGGATTATAATGCACAGATAGTTTTGGGAACAGAAAGCTGGTTGAAACCAGACGTCAATGACAACGAAATCCGAAGTTCAGATTGGAATGTTTATCCTAAGGATGGATTCGTCGCCAATGGTGGCGGCATGTTTATTGCAGCACAAAATTCGATAAAATCTAGCTAGGGTATCACGGATTCCGAATGTGACTTAATCTGGGTAAAAATGAGTATCAAGGAACGCTCAAAAATGATGATCGGATGTTTTTGTAGACCGCCTGGGTCAGGATCTGTAGCTGTAGAGCGCTTCACACAGAACTTGCAGAATATCATTAATAATTTTCTTGATCATTCCGTTGTATTAGGGAGTGACTTGAACTTGCCAGGTACAGAATGGGAGTGTTATGCCGCCAAAACTGGTGCCACAGACAGAGATTCCTGCGGCATTGTTCTCGATGTCTTGTCCGAAAATTACCTTGACCAGATAGTTAGAGAACCAACTCGTGAAGGTAACGTCTTAGACCTCATGGCAACAAACAGACCTGAACTTATCGAATAAGTTAACGTAGAAGAAGGTACCAGTGATCATAAGGCTGTGACAGCATCTGTGACGACGGGTCCTTCAAGGAATGATAAAAAAGATAGGAAGATGTATTTGCTCAGCAAGGGTGACAGGATACAAATTTCAGAATATCTCAGCAGTCAGCATTAAATATTCGGTGATGGGGACGAAATTGTGGAGAACAAATGGAAACAATTGAAAGGCATAGATCAATATGACCTAAACAAGTATGTTCCGAGTAAGGTTTTAAGGGATGGGAAAGAACCACGATGGATTAATAGCCGTGTTAGAAAAGCGCCACGTAAACAAAGGGCACTTCATCTTAGATTCAAGAGGAGTAAAAACTTAGCTGACAAACAAAAGCTGAACGAAGCGAAAATGAGCGTAAGGGGAGTAATGAGAGAAGTGGTGAATGATTCTGAAAGTAAGACGTTGTCAACCGACCTGAGTAAGAACCCTAAGAGATTTTGGTCGTATGTAAAATCAGTAATTGGGTCAAAATCATCTATTTATTCCCTCAGCGGCCACACCGGCACCGAAACGGAAGATAACAGAGAGAAGGTCGAGATACTGAACTCGGTATTTCGACGTTGTTTCACCGTGGAAGATCGTAACACTGTCCCTCCTTTCAATCGTCGTACGAACGTCGAAATGGTAGATACTGAGACAACCGATCGTGGAACTGAAAAGTAGCTGCAAAGGCGTTAGGACAAGATAAGATACCTAGAAGATTCTATAAAGATTATGCGGAAGAACTTGCTCCCCTTCTAGCAGTAGTTTATCGTAGACCGCTTGAGCAACGAAAGTTACTTAACGACTGGAAAAAAGCGCAGGTCTTTCCCATCTTTAAGAAAGGCCGTAATACAGATCCACACAATTATAGATCTATATCGTTGACGTCTAGCTGTTGTAGAATTATGGAACATGGCTTACGCGCAGGAATTATGAAGTTTTTGGAAAATGAACATCTCTACAAAAATCAACATGAATTTAGCAAACAGAGATCCTGCGAAACTCAGCTCGCTCTGTTCCTGTATGAGACCCACAGCGCAGTGGACAACGGCGCTCATGTTGATGCTGTGTTCCTTGATTTCAGTAAGACATTTGACACCGTCCCGCATTGCCGTTTAATGAAAAAATGGAGCTTACGGCGTATTGGACCAGACTTGCGTCTGAATCCAAGACTTTCTTGCAGATAGAACTCAACGTGTCGCTGTTAACGGAACACAATCGACAGATGTAAAAGTAATATCCGGAGTACCACAGGGAAGTGTGATAGGACCGTAGCTGTTTACAATATGTGTAAATGATCTATTAGAAAGCGTCGGATGAACTTTAAAGCTATTCGCAGATGATGCAGTTGTCTATACCAAAGTAGCAACGCCAGAAGATAGTAAGAATTTGCAGAATGACCTGCAGAGAATCAATGAGTGGTGCAGGATCTGACAGTTGACCCTTAACGTAAATAAATGTAACATATTGTACATACCTAGGAAAATAAATCCACTACTGTACAGCTACACTATTGATGACAAAACAGCTGGAGACAGCGTCTGCCATGAAATATCTAGACGTAACTACCCAGAGCGACCTTAAGTGGAATGACCACATAAAACAGACAGTGGGAAGATCAGATACCAGACTCCGATTCATTGAAAGAATCTTAAGGAAATGTAACTCATCCACGAAAGAAGTGGTTTATAAGGTGCTTGTTCGCCGGATTCTTGAGTATTGTTCATCTATCTGGAATTCCTATCAGGTAGGACTGTTAAAGGAGATAGATAAGATCCAACGAAGAGGGGAGCGTTTCGTCACGGGGGTCGTTAAGCTGGCGAGACAGCGTTACGGAACTCCACTGGCAGATGTTACAAGAGAGGCATGTATATCACGGAGTGATTTTCTATTGAAATTTCTGGACAGCTGTTGTGGATTGGCAAGACAGCCAACCCACTATGAGAGGAAGCCGAAAGGCACGCGTTTTAGCTCACGCAGGCTGGCGTGAGGTCTGGAACAGGACATGGAAGTGAGACTAGCAAAAGAAGGACGTAGCTGTGGAATACTTAACTTTAATCCATAATTGGTGAACATCGCTCTTGACGGTACATGTTTTACAGCATCAATAGTAACTGGTAACGGCGCCTTGCTAGGTCGTAGCAAATGACGTAGCTGAAGGCTATGCTAACTATCGTCTCGGCAAACGATAGCGTATTTTGTCAGTGAACCATCGCTAGCAAAGTCGGCTGTACAACTGGGGCGAGTGCTAGGAAGTCTCTCTAGACCTGCCGTGTGGCGGCGCTCGGTCTGCAATCACTGATAGTGGCGACACGCGGGTCCGACGTATACTAACGGACCGCGGCCGATTTAAAGGCTACTACCTAGCAAGTGTGGTGTCTGGCGGTGACACCACATCAGCACTTTACAGGAGGAGTCGGACAACATGTAACTTCCCACCGCATACATCTCTACTATTGACCACGACGAGAAAATTCAAGAAATACAAAGGCTAACGGACAATCATTCTTCCCGCTCAGTATTCACGAGTGGAACAGGGATGGAGGGATCAGATAGTGGTACTGACAGTACCCTCCGCCACACACTGTTAGGTGGCTTGCGGCGTATGATGTTGATATAGGTGCAGACAAAGGTTCGTAAATAACGGACTCGTGCTTCATGAGTAAATCTCACCATTTCCATGAGTGTGGTGGTTGTGGTGGTGGTGGTTAGTGTTTAACGTCCCGTCGACAACGAGGTCATTAGAGACGGAGCGCAAGCTCGGGTTATGGAAGGATTGGGAAGGAAATCGGCCGTGCCCTTTCAAAGGAACCATCCCGGCATTTGCCTGAAATGATTTAGGGAAATCACGGAAAATCTAAATCAGGATGGCTGGAGACGGGATTGAACCGTCGTCCTCCCGAATGCGAGTCCAGTGTGCTAACCACTGCGCCACCTCGCTCGGTATCCATGAGTGTATGTAAATTAGTATTTAAGAGTTTAAGTATAGATTTTCCTTTGAAATTGCGGTAACCAACTGAATCAAAGTGATCGGAATCACGAAGAATAATTTTTGTACTGCAAGTATGACGAATCTCAATACCCACACGGATATCCGTGTGTGTTAAAACGCCGCTCTCGGGACGGGGAGGTGCGCCGGTACCAGATCGAATCCGCCCAACGGATTAACGACGAAGATCGGTGTGCGGCCATCCTGTAAGTGGTTTTTAGGCAGTTTTCAAAAAAAATGGTTCAAATGGCTCTGAGCGCTATGGGACTTAACTACTGTGGTCATCAGTCCCCTAGAACTTAGAACTACTTAAACCTAACTAACCTAAGGACATCACACACATCCATGCCCGAGGCAGGATTCGAACCTGCGACCGTAGCAGTCGCGCGGTTCCGGACTGCGCGCCTAGAACCTCTAGACCACCGCGGCCGGCAGGCAGTTTTCACATTCCTTTAGGTGAATACTGGGCTGGTACCCGAGTCCCACCTGAATTACACGATTTGCAAACATTGAGAATACTTTCGCTCATTTTCACATGAATCATACTATACGCAGACAGCTGGGGGTACACATATTCCGTCCAGGGGGTAAAGGGTTACGACAGGAATGGCATCCGGCCATCCCGTAAACTAACCATGCAAAGTTCGGTAATAACCATGCCTATCCTGCTCCGATGCGGGACAAGGGCATCGAAAAAGAAGATAAAAAGTAATAAGTATGAAAAATCCGAATCTGTGGCACGTAGCCGTTAGTATCTTGCATTATCATATTTCTTTTTTACCGACAGTATATTGAGGGTGCTAATAAATTTGGTTTTGTGTGGTTTCAGAAGTTTCGGGAAGCTCCGATTCTTCACAACATGGTGAAGGACCAGGATCACATTTGCTGTTAGCAGTTTTGACTCGAAATAGGTGCCGTGTTGCTTGTTTAAGTTCGTGGTTGATTTTAGGTGAAGAGCGTAACCCTGGGGCAAATGAATCAGTGGCTGTCAATTAATTTTTATCACATAGACTGTTAGTCTGTATGGACAAATGGTGGTTTTCTGTGTTAATATCAAATGAAGGGCATCCAAAACTTTTCTGGCCGGTTGCAAGCTTTTGCTCTAAACACAAATAAGTATGGTACTCCCACAAATAATAGCTGACGTTGTCTTACTTAATTATTTTTCATGGAATTTAAAAAAAAAAGACCACAGTCAGTTATAAAACTTTGACGAATCACAAATGCATCAAAGGTGTGTTAACGTTTTGCGTCGATGCCAGTATCGTATACTGGATATTGAGTATTTTAATACAAAATGAGTGTGTGATACGCTCTTCAATTCACCAAAGAGTGCTCAGACATGTGCTCTTTGTCGGCTATGCATTTATGGTACTGCTAAAGAATTACTCAGTTTTAGCACTCCTAATATTCTAACAAGGAGGCTGAAACCAAAAAAACAGTTTGCCTCGTTTGAAAATGTGTTGTGTGCTTAAACATCTAACGAGGATAGTAAAAATTTAGCTGTCATATTATTTCGCGGAGAAAAAGTACTTTTTTAAGCGTGTCAACTTCTTACTTTAATCTGTGAGGTTATACGCGTTAATCTTTTACGGACACAGCGAGATATCTTAAAGTTTTTTCTCGTGGGACATTTTGCTGTCTGCGACGGCAGCGAGCGTGGCGACAGTTCGGTTTCATCGACAGCCTAATACACACAAAGCCATTTTAATGAATCAGCTAATTGAACACGGGTATTTTGTGAACAAGGGCAGCAAAGTAGCGAACGCAGGCGCCGATAGTACAGTAGCGAATTTAATAAGCAGCGGCGGCGCGACGGGGCCCCATAAAGACAGCGCAACTGCAGCGCCATCTTAATGAGCACAGACAACCGAGAACGGAGCTATAAAATTAATTGTGCTCCTGCTTGTTTTATACATGCCTAAAGATTTGTGGCCCGGCGCCACGACAGTGACAATAAAATCTAAATGATTCTAGCCAGCCATGAAAATTTCACCAGCACAAAATTAGTTTATGAAAGATACTAAAATAAGACATTCTGCGGCCCGGGGCAGTACATTCTTCAGACCACAGGCGCATCTATTTGGCTGTATTGGGTATTATGGAGGCTTCCACTTGATGAAATTCCTGTGTCTCGGGGGACGTATTTTAGTTCCATTGAGGAGCCGGCGGCCGTTTCTTTTTATATCAGAAATACGGGAAAACTTGCAGTAAACGACCCGGGCTGCTGCGGGAGGTAGGAAGAAGTTTTCTGATTGATTGGGTTTACAAATCATCAGTCAGAGGATTGTTGGCCCGCAGGGGGCGCCGTCTCATTCCTCATATTGTGTTTACTCCAAACCATGTGTGTTCTGCTAGATTCGCAGTGCGTCGATAACAGCCGACGTCGTTGCTGACTGCGCGTTTCTCTGAGCCTTTCCTAGGTCTGCGGATATGCGAATCTAAGCTTGTTGAGAGTAAAGCATCATTGTGATGACCAACTTACGTGCCAAAGACTTGAGAAAACAAATTCGTAGCACACGATACTGATAATCTGCGCAATATTTCTAGATTCAGTAAAATGGAAATTGCTCTATGATATCTAGTTAAAAGCCTCGTTTCACGGTGCGACGGCGACTTTCTGAACTCTTACTATTTGTTTTTCTTATATTGTTTTCTAGGTAATTTAATGCTTGTACACCTTTCCCGATCCGCTGACAGCACCATCACTGAAATAATACTGATTACTGTATCGTTTGCATATAGTGGGTACTCCACGTAAGTTACAAAATTTTTATTACCAGGGACAATCACAGTTCTGTTTTTGGGCAACTGGTGTCGGACATCTCAAATGGTCATCTTCAGATACAAAAATGAAAAATTAGTTTGATAAATTTTTTAGAGGACAACATATTCGCTGTTGACTGTAGAAGTTATTTATTTCACAATTGCAGTTTCAGCCTTTGGGCCATTTTTCAAGTGGTACTCGAAAAGATTTTGCTTCAGCACAAATAAGACTTTTATAATCCTCCTCCGACATGTAAACATGCCATCGTCAAAATAAGCCTTTTCTGAATATTAACATCCTTCACCTAAATCGCTACAAATCCATGTTGTAACACACTGTTCATAGATAAACAGTGTGTTAGAACATTGATTTGTAGCGAAGTACGAGAAGGACTTTAAGGCTGTGAAAAGGCTTACTGTTGACAATGATTTGTATACTTGTCGGATGGTTTAAAGTCTGACATGTGCTGAAGCAAAATCTTTTGCAGTACCACGTGAAAATGGTCCATAGGTCTAAACTGCAATTGTGAAATAAATAACTTCTACAGTCAACGGTGAATATGATGTCCTTTGAAAAATTCTACATGACTGTGAACCCCGTCCATGAGAGGTTAGTTTGATATATGACATATAAAATACATTCAGTGTTATAACACAATGAGATAATAAAAATCTTATACCAATGTGCTGCAAAGCACAAGCATGAGTTATTTTTAACTTGAAATGTGTTCTATTAGACAGTATTTTAGTTCTGGTTCTGTTGTATAAAAACGATTAGCTATCGTCTTGCAATAGTGATTTAAATTATTAAACTGCGATAAAAATACCCTACTTAATGTATTGAAATCAATGAAAAACTGACGAATAACTGGTCAAGGTTCACTAAAGAGTTTCTCCACCTCAACTATTGATTTGTTTACATCTTTGTCGAGTTCTGCAGGCCACAGTAGCAGAAAGACAAATAGCGACTCCGCGTTTTCACACAGTGGGCGCACTGAATTCAGGCCTGTGTCTTGTGAACTGGGAGGAAAGGCACTGCATGCATTGAAAGTACGTCTCCTTAATAAAAACCGTTTTTCCATTCAGTATCATATCTGGCTCCTTCCTGTTTCTTATATAGTTTTCCAAGTGTTGCATTATTTACCATTTATGTCCATTACGGTCATATGTAAAAATTTTGTCTTTTAATTAATGTTTGTAATGTCACATTTTCTTATCTGTAAGTATAAGCCTAATGCCGTCTTCTCTGTAACGTGCCAGGAAACATCTTCAGTTTAGTTTTTCTCGCAATTGTTCTGTGTAATACTACAAATGGCGGCATTGGTAAACTAATTATTTGCGATAATGAATTAAAGAGGTTCGCGTTTTGCAATTGCACAGTTATTGTTTTGTTTTAATACCGAAACATGCTTCACTACAGTTGTGGTATCCTCAGTGGTTTTTCTTCTTTTATTGTTCTTTTTATTGTGTGTATGCTGTGGCTGCCAACAGAAAACAGCCGCAAGTCTAAATTGAAACACCATGTCATCATTGGTGTGTCTGACTTGCCTTCGGGTGTGGATGGTGTTTATTTGTTTGCCAAGCGTGTTTTTGTTGTTGTTTGCATATTTGGAATGACGTTTTCTCCTGATAATTGGTAAATTCTCGGTCCTGTTATGTTGCTTTGTCTTGGACACACATTTCATTGCACTATTTACGTTTTAGATGCACATCAAATAGTGCAGTGAAACGTGTTTCCAAGCCACAAGAAACATGAAAAGACTCGCAATTCACCAATGAGCAGGAGAAAACGTCATTCTGAATTCACAAACAACAATAAAAACACGTTTGGCAGACAGATAAAAAACCAGCCGTTGATCAGGACAAGTAATATACAGCAATGATGATATGGCGTACTAATTTAGACCTGTAGCTGACTGCTGTTGGCAGCTATAGGGCACACTCACAGTAAAATTAAGGAATAATAAAAGAAAAAAAGACCTACACAACTGTGGTGAAATATGTTTGGGTATTGAAGCAAAACAATAATTGTATTCTCCATAACTGTTAATACATTTATTCCACTGAGTGACAAGACGGTCAGTGCCTTCATGGAATTTTTTTTTCTTTATTTACACATCAAGTTCCGTAGGACCAAATTGAGGAGTAAATCTCCAAGGTCATGGAACGTGTCAGTACATGAAATTACAACATAAAAATAATAACAGATTAAAAATAAATGTTCATGAACCTGAAAAAAGTCAGTCCATAAGTTTAAGTAAACGCTATCAGCAATACAATAAGAATCAGCTTAATTTTTCATGAAATTCCTCGACAGAATAGAAGGAGTGATCCATGAGGAAACTCTTCAGTTTCGGTTTGAAAGCGCGTGGATTACTGCTAAGATTTTTGAATTCGAGTGACAGCCTATTGAAAATGTCTGCAGCAGTATACTGCACACCTTTTTGCACAAGAGTTAAGGAAGTACGATCCAAATGAAGGTTTGATTTCTGCCGAGTATTAACCGAGTGGAAGCTGCTTATTCTTGGGAATAAACTAATATTGGTAACAAGAAACGACAATAAGGAATATACATATTGAGAGGCCAATGTCAAAATACCCAGACTCGTGAACAGAGGTCGACAAGAGGTTCGTGAACTCACACCACTTATTGCCCGACCCACCCGTTTCTGAGACAAAAATATCCTTGTAGAGTGGGAAGAGTTACCCCAAAATATAATACCATGCGACATAAGTGAATGAAAATAAGCAAAGTAGACTAATTTTCGTGTCAAAGTATCACTCACTTTTGATACCGTTCGAATAGTAAAAATGGCAGTATTAAGTCTTTGAACAAGATCCTTAACGTGGGCTTTCCACGAGAGCTTACTATCTATTTGAACTATTCAGTTTCACTAATCATATTCCCGTTCTATGAAATTAAAACGTCAGGTTTTGTTGTATTGTGTCTTAGAAACTGTAAAAACTGAGTCTTACTGTGATTTAACGTTAGTTTATTTTCTACAAGCCATGAACTGAGGTCACGTATTGCACGATTTGAAACCGACTCAATGTTGCACACAACATCCTTTACTACCAAGCTAGTGTCATCAGCAAACAGAAATATTTTAGAGTTCCCTGTAATACTAGAGGGCATATCATTTATATAATTAAGGAACAGCAGCGGCCCCAACACTGATCCCTGGGGCACCCCCCACTTGACAGTACCCCACTCAGATCCCACATCAGAGCCGTTATCAACATTGTGAATAATGACCTTCTGCTGTCTGTTGCTAAAGTAAGAGGTGAACCAATTGTGAACTACTCCCTGTATTCCGTAAATGTCCAACTTCTGGAGCAATATTGTGAGATCAACACAATCAAATGCCTTAGTTAAATCAAAAAATACGCCAAGCGTTCGAAACTTTTTGTTTAGCCCATCCAGTACCTCACAGAGAAAAGAGAATATAGCATTTTCAGTTGTTAAACGACATTTAAAGCCGAACTGTACATTTGATAGCAAATCGTATGATATAAAATGATCAATTATCCTTACATACACAGCCTTTTCGATAACTTTTGCAAACACTGATGGCATAGAAATACGTCTAAAATTATCTACATTATCCCTTTCTCCCTTTTTATAAAGCGGCTTTACTACGGAGTACTTTAAACGCTCAGGAAACTGACCATTCCTAGAAGAAATACACTCCTGGAAATGGAAAAAAGAACACATTGACACCGGTGTGTCAGACCCATCATACTTGCTCCGGACACTGCGAGAGGGCTGTACAAGCAATGATCACACGCACGGCACAGCGGACACACCAGGAACCGCGGTGTTGGCCGTCGAATGGCGCTAGCTGCGCAGCATTTGTGCACCGCCGCCGTCAGTGTCAGCCAGTTTGCCGTGGCATACGGAGCTCCATCGCAGTCTTTAACACTGGTAGCATGCCGCGACAGCGTGAACGTGAACCGTATGTGCAGTTGACGGACTTTGAGCGAGGGCGTATAGTGGGCATGCGGGAGGCCGGGTGGACGTACCGCCGAATTGCTCAACACGTGGGGCGTGAGGTCTCCACAGTACATCGATGTTGTCGCCAGTGGTCGGCGGAAGGTGCACGTGCCCGTCGACCTGGGACCGGACCGCAGCGACGCACGGATGCACGCCAAGTCCGTAGGATCCTACGCAGTGCCGTAGGGGACCGCACCGCCACTTCCCAGCAAATTAGGGACACTGTTGCTCCTGGGGTATCGGCGAGGACCATTCGCAACCGTCTCCATGAAGCTGGGCTACGGTCCCGCACACCGTTAGGCCGTCTTCCGCTCACGCCCCAACATCGTGCAGCCCGCCTCCAGTGGTGTCGCGACAGGCGTGAATGGAGGGACGAATGGAGACGTGTCGTCTTCAGCGATGAGAGTCGCTTCGGCCTTGGTGCCAATGATGGTCGTATGCGTGTTTGGCGCCGTGCAGGTGAGCGCCACAATCAGGACTGCATACGACCGAGGCACACAGGGCCAACACCCGGCATCATGGTGTGGGGAGCGATCTCCTACACTGGCCGTACACCACTGGTGATCGTCGAGGGGACACTGAATAGTGCACGGTACATCCAAACCGTCATCGAACCCATCGTTCTACCATTCATAGACCGGCAAGGGAACTTGCTGTTCCAACAGGACAATGCACGTCCGCATGTATCCCGTGCTACCCAACGTGCTCTAGAAGGTGTAAGTCAACTACCCTGGCCAGCAAGATCTCCGGATCTGTCCCCCATTGAGCATGTTTGGGACTGGATGAAGCGTCGTCTCACGCGGTCTGCACGTCCAGCACGAACGCTGGTCCAACTGAGGCGGCAGGTGGAAATGGCATGGCAAGCCATTCCACAGGACTACATCCAGCATCTCTACGATCGTCTCCATGGGAGAATAGCAGCCTGCATTGCTGCGAAAGGTGGATATACACTGTACTAGTGCCGACATTCTGCATGTTCTGTTGCCTGTGTCTATGTGCCTGTGGTTCTGTCAGTGTGATCATGTGATGTATCTGACCCAAGGAATGTGTCAATAAAGTTTCCCCTTCCTGGGACAATGAATTCACGGTGTTCTTATTTCAATTTCCAGGAGTGTATTACAAATATGGCTAAATACAGGGCTAACATGTGCAGCACAGTACTTTAATACTCTGCTGGACACTCCATCATAACCATGAGATACCTTAGTCTTCAGTGATTTAATTATTGACTCAATCTCCCTCTTGTCTGTATCACAGAGGAGTATTTCAGACATCAATCTCGGAAAGGCATTTGCCAAGAAAAATATATGATTTCCTGTAGAAACTAAATTTTTATTTAATTCACCAGCCATGCTCAGAAAATGATTGTTAAATACTGTACATGTATCTGATTTATCAGTAACAGAAATGTATTTACTGCGAACTAACTTTATATCGTCGAACCTGTGCTGTTGACCAGACACTTCCTTCACAACTGACCACGTGTTTTTAATTTGATCCTGTGAATTAGCTATTCTACACTCCTGGAAATTGAAATAAGAACACCGTGAATTCATTGTCCCAGGAAGGGGAAACTTTATTGACACATTCCTGGGGTCAGATACATCACATGATCACACTGACAGAACCACAGGCACATAGACACAGGCAACAGAGCATGCACAATGTCGACACTAGTACAGTGTATATCCACCTTTCGCAACAATGCAGGCTGCTATTCTCCCATGGAGACGATCGTAGAGATGCTGGATGTAGTCCTGTGGAACGGCTTGCCATGCCATTTCCACCTGCCGCCTCAGTTGGACCAGCGTTCGTGCTGGACGTGCAGACCGCGTGAGACGACGCTTCATCCAGTCCCAAACATGCTCAATGGGGGACAGATCCGGAGATCTTGCTGGCCAGGGTAGTTGACTTACACCTTCTAGAGCACGTTGGGTGGCACGGGATACATGCGGACGTGCATTGTCCTGTTGGAACAGCAAGTTCCCTTGCCGGTCTAGGAATGGTAGAACGATGGGTTCGATGACGGTTTGGATGTACCATGCACTATTCAGTGTCCCCTCGACGATCACCAGTGGTGTACGGCCAGTGTAGGAGATCGCTCCCCACACCATGATGCCGGGTGTTGGCCCTGTGTGCCTCGGTCGTATGCAGTCCTGATTGTGGCGCTCACCTGCACGGCGCCAAACACGCATATGACCATCATTGGCACCAAGGCAGAAGCGACTCTCATCGCTGAAGACGACACGTCTCCATTCGTCCCTCCATTCACGCCTGTCGCGACACCACTGGAGGCGGGCTGCACGATGTTGGGGCGTGAGCGGAAGACGGCCTAACGGTGTGCGGGACCGTAGCCCAGCTTCATGGAGACGGTTGCGAATGGTCCTCGCCGATACCCCAGGAGCAACAGTGTCCCTAATTTGCTGGGAAGTGGCGGTGCGGTCCCCTACGGCACTGCGTAGGATCCTACGGTCTTGGCGTGCATCCGTGCGTCGCTGCGGTCCGGTCCCAGGTCGACGGGCACGTGCACCTTCCGCCGACCACTGGCGACAACATCGATGTACTGTGGAGACCTCACGCCCCACGTGTTGAGCAATTCGGCGGTACGTCCACCCGGCCTCCCGCATGCCCACTATACTCCCTCGCTCAAAGTCCGGCAACTGCCCATACGGTTCACGTCCACGCTGTCGCGGCATGCTACTAGTGTTAAAGACTGCGATGGAGCTCCGTATGCCACGGCAAACTGGCTGACACTGACGGCGGCGGTGCACAAATGCTGCGCAGCTAGCGCCATTCGACGGCCAACACCGCGGTTCCTGGTGTGTCCGCTGTGCCGTGCGTGTGATCATTGCTTGTACAGCCCTCTCGCAGTGTCCGGAGCAAGTATGGTGGGTCTGACACACCGGTGTCAATGTGTTCTTTTTTCCATTTCCAGGAGTGTATTTGCATACCACATACTCTTTGCCTTCCTAATAACATTTTTAAGCACCTTACAATACTGTATGTAATGGGCTATTGTAACTTGATTGTGAGTACTTTTAACATTTTGATATAATTCCCGCTTTGTTCTACATGATATCCTTATCCCTCTAGTCAGGCACCCGGGCTGTCCATTACTGCTAGTACCCCGTTTAGAATGTTCTAATGGAAAACAACTCTCGAAGGGCACGAGAAATGTATTATGGAAAGCATTGTATTGATCATCTATATTATCAGCACTATAAACATCCTGCCACTCTTGTTCCTTAACAAGTTTTAAAAAAGTCTCTATTGCTGTTGGATTAACGTTCCTACATAGTTTGTAATTAAATATGACATTGGTTTGAGTACCAAAGCCTTTTAGTGTTAAAATTTGTGCATCATGATCTGAAAGGCCATTCACGCTTTTACTAACAGAATGACCATCTAATAATGAAGAATGAACAAAAATATTGTCTATGACTGTGCTACTATTCCCCTGCACCCTAGTTGGGAAAACACAGTTTGCATCAGATCATGTGAATTTAGGAAATCTACTAACATCCTTTTTCTTGCACAGTCATATACAAAATTAATATTGAAGTTACCACATATAACTAATTTCTGGTACTTCCTACAAAGGGAATCAAGAACCCTCTCAAGCTTGAGCAAAAATGCTCTGAAGTCGGAATTAGGGGACCTATAACAATAACAATTAGAAATTTAGTTTCACTAAGTTCAACGCTGCACAACTTTCAAATATCTGTTCAGTGCAGTGTCGTGAAAAGTCTATGGACTCAAATGGAAATATGTTTGCAATTGCCTGTTGTTGTTGTTGTTGTTGTTGTGGTCTTCAGTCCTGAGACTGGTTTGATGCAGCTCTCCATGCTACTCTATCCTGTGCAAGCTTCTTCATCTCCGAGTACCTACTGCAACCTACATCCTTCTGAATCTGCTTAGTGTATTGATCTCTTGGTCTCCCTCTACGATTTTTACCCTCCACGCTGCCCTCCAATGCTAAATTTGTGATCCCCTGATGCCTCAAAACATGTCCTACCAACCGATCCCTTCGTCTAGTCAAGTTGTGCCACAAACTTCTCTTCTCCCCAATCCTATTCAATACCTCCTCATTAGTTACGTGATCTACCCACCTTATCTTCAGCATTCTTCTGTAGCACCACATTTCGAAAGCTTCTATTCTCTTCTTGTCCAAACTGGTTATCGTCCATGTTTCACTTCCATACATGGCTACACTCCATACAAATACTTTCAGAAACGACTTCCTGACACTTAAATCTATACTCGATGTTAACAAATTTCTCTTCTTCAGAAACGATTTCCTTGCCATTGCCAGTCTGCATTTTATATCCTCTCTACTTCGACCATCATCAGTTATTTTACTCCCTAAATAGCAAAACTCCTTTACTACTTTAAGTGTCTCATTTCCTAATCTAATTCCCTCAGCATCACCCGATTTAATTTGACTACATTCCATTATCCTCGTTTTGCTTTTGTTGATGTTCATCTTATATCCTCCTTTCAAGACACTGTCCATTCCGTTCAACTGCTCTTCCAAGTCCTTTGCTGTCTCTGACAGAATTACAATGTCATCGGCGAACCTCAAAGTTTTTACTTCTTCTCCATGAATTTTAATACCTACTCCGAATTTTTCCTAGGAAATCATAATACTACCCACGCCTGCACTACTTCGTCCTAAACAAGTCGACAGCCAAGAATGTCATTCTTCTGGGCCTTAAAAATATGGAAATCACGTGGAAAGAGATGAGGACTGTATGAAGGATGTGTAAGGGGTTCCCAGGGAAACGTCTGTAGCGTATTCGAAACAACCTTGGCAGCATGTGAGTTTCATTTCTGCAGATAGAATAACAGTACTTCGGGCGGCTGAAGGCCTGTTACTTTTTCGCTGAGTTTAAATTCATTAGACATATACTTCATAAAAGTGAAAGTCCCACAGGATGCCCAGAGTTGAAGTACAACCTGAATTAACAAAGTTAAACTCCCGTTGAGAGCAAAGCTGTCTAACAAGGGGACCACACAGCAATCGGATTTTTGTAATTTTTTATGTTTATGGTACGTGAAGTTCTGAACTCAAATATACATCTGTCAAAGCAGTTAGATGAAATTTTTAAAATTCTCCAGACAATCGACTTTGAAGTTTTCTGACCACGTTTAATATGCTTTAACAATATAGTTAGTGTGGCTTTGAGGTAGAGTGCTTGCTTAATGTGTGGGGGCATGGGTGCGAATCCTGGATGAATCAAATTTTTAGAGAATGGGGTATGTTCTTGGGGCGTTTACATCAAGGGTAGGCAAGAATTTGGCTCACAAACCATGCTCGGGCACGAATGCCATAGCACTCAGTCACGGGCGCACTTTCCCCACTGCCACGTCACGTTGTCTGAGCACAAGGAGGGAGAAGAGGAGCAAAATGCGAACGCGGCTCATTTAAATGGCAAAACAATTTCACTGCATACGACTTGATTTTATATTTCATATTTCTCAACAACATGGATCACAAAGAAAACAATGTTTCCTTGACACGCTGAAGATATAATTTTTATCCAGTACCAACTGTCAGCATACAGACAGATGCAAACAATTTCACAGGTTTTCTCACTCAGGTTGCCACTTAATCGTGACTCATATAGTTTAATAATCGAGAAAAGTTCTTTCACCCACATATGTTGATCGAAATCGAAATGTGGCAATTTTCCAGCCACATTATGGAGACGTGGAAACTCTGTCTCAGGAAAGCAATGTAGACATCTTGGACAGTTTTACTGTAAAAGGATTTGTCTTTGGAACGGGAATTACTTTGCACATCAGTCAGTTACACCTGCATCTGGACAGTGGTGTTTTCAGCTGAAACAGCAAACGGTTTCGAAAACAGTTGTAGGATTCGCAGCGTCCTCAAAACTTTCAGGAAGGTATCGTCATAATTTTTTCAAGGCCACAATGAATACTTCATTCCTCGAGTTTTGTTTAACGCCAGTGAATTTAGAGAACTGGACTGTGTTTGTCAGAATGTGTCACTTCTACAATTTGATATTCATTTTAAATGCATCCCCATCAAATCAGAAAGTAGTTTCTTTCCTTGCAATGCTTACTGTGGGCAATGTGCAGTCATGTGCACTTAAAATACGAGGTCTGCAATCAGTTCCCGAAACTCTAATTTTCGTTCCTGCACTACATTTTTCATAAATTCAAGAATGGTGAGTTTTAAATCGAAAAATCGTTCCAGGCATGCCCCTTGACTTAACAATCTTACTTTGCAGTAATATACAGGGTGGTCCATTGATAGTGACCGATCCAAATATCTCACGAAACAAGCATGAAATGAAAAAACTACAAAGAACGAAACTCGTCTAGCTTGAAGGAGGAAACCAGATGGCGCTATGATTGGCCCGCTAGATGGCGCTGCCATAGGTCAAACGGATATCAACTGGGTTTTTTTAAAATAGGAAACCCAATTTTTTATTACATATTCGTGTAGTACGTAAATAAATATCAATATTTTAGTTGGACCACTTTTTTCGCTTTGTGATAGATGGTGCTGTAATAGTCACAAACGTATAAGTACGTGGTATCACGTAACATTCCGCCAGTGCGGACAGTATTTGCTTCGTGATGCATTACCTGTGTTAAAATGGACCGTTTACCAATTGCGCAAAAGGTCGATATCGTGTTGGTGTATGGCTATTTTGATCAAAATGCCCAAACGGGAGTGTTCTATGTATGCTGCTCGGTATCCTGGATAGTTACGTAATTTAAGGAAACAGGAAGTGTTCAGCCACATGTGAAACGTCAACCACGACGTGCAACAAATGATGATGCCCGAGTAGGCGTTTTAGCTGCTGTCGCGGCTAATCCGCTCATCAGTAGCAGACAAATTACGCGAGAATCGGGAATCTCGAGAACGTCGGTGTTGAGAATGCTACATCAACATCGATTGCACCCGTACCATATTTCTATACACCAGGAATTGCATGACAGCTACTTTGAACGTCGTGTACAGTTCTGCCACTGGGCACAAGAGAAATTACGGGACGATGACAGAATTTTTGCACGCGTTCTATTTAGCGACGAAGCGTCATTCACCTACAGCGGTAACGTAAACCGGCATAATATGCACTATTGGGCAACGGAAAATCCACGATGGCTGCGACAAGCTCAACATCAGCGACCTTGGCGGGTTAATGTGTGGTGCGGCATTATGGGAGGAAGGATAATTGGCCCCCATTTTATCGATGGCAATCTAAATGATGGTGATTTCCTACGTAATGTTCTACCGATGTTACTGCAAGATGTTTCACTGCATGACAGAATGGCGATGTACTTCCAATATGATCGATGTCCGGCACATAGCTCGCGTGCGGTTGAAGTGGTATGGAATATCAAATTTCATGACAGGTGGATTGGTCGTCGAAGCACAATACCATGGCCCACACGTTCACCGGATCTGACGTCCCCGGCTTTCTTTCTATGGGGAAAGTTGAAGGATATTTGCTATCGTGATCCACCGACAATGCCTGACAACATGCGTCAGAGCATTGTCAATGCATATGCGAACATTACGGAAGGCGAGCTACTCGCTGTTGAGAGGAATGTCGTTACACGTATTGCCAAATGCATTGAAGTTGACGGACGTCATTTTGAGCATTTATTGCATTAATGTCGTATTTACAGGTAATCACGCTGTAACAACATGCGTTCTCAGAAATGATAAGTTCACAAAGGTACATGTATCACATTGGAAGAACCGAAATAAAATGTTCAAACGTACCTACGTTCTGTATTTTAATTTAAAAAACCTAACTGTTACCAACTGTTCGTCTAAAATTGTGAGCCATATGTTTGTGACTATTACAGCGCCATCTATCACAAAGCGAAAAAAGTGGTCCAACTAAAACATTCATATTTCTTTACGTACTACACGAATATGTAATAAAAATGGGGGTTCCTATTTTAAAAAAGGCAGTTGATATCCGTTTGAACTATGGCAGCGCCATCTAGCGGGCCAACCATAGCGTCATCTGGTTTCCCCCTTCAAGCTAGACAAGTTTCGTTCTTTGTAGTTTTTTCGTTTAACGCTTATTTCGTGAGATATTTCACCCGGTCACGATCAATGGACCACCCTGTATAAAGTGTCCATACACTTCATTCATTTATAACGAAAACTGTTGTAACTGACAGTGGCATAATGAGTGCGACTTCAGAAATTTTACTGTTCGTACCACCAGTTTCTTCACGTGCTGCATGCCTGAAAATTTAGCACAAAGTGCTTCCTAATATACAGAAGAATGAGTTCCATTTGTCAATCGTTGTAATTTATTGCTCTTTCATTGTCAACTATATCTTTAAATTGAATTCGTAGGCTTTCTCGGCGTAATAATAATTCTTTCTCATTGGTATTGTAATGTCGATTCATAACAAATTTGCTGTAACCGTCGCATATCCGATGGCATGATATATACTAAGAGTTCTCGTCCTTCTCGTCTGTCATTCCCATTCATTTTTGAAAGGCTTGTGACGATATAGCGGTATATCGCGTCTTTTTGTGCAAACACCCACTGTCCTTCATACCACGAACAAATAGCGAAGGGTAAACAGCGCTGACACCACGATTTTGCCGAACTGAAGAGAGTTGTGCCGGTCGTAATATGCCTTACTGAACTACTGAATGAAATTTACCGATGTACTGGTCACTTCAAAGGAAGAGTCGAGGAAAGCTCAGACAGACCGAGCATTGATTTCCACGCGGCCCGCACACTCGACTTAGCATGAAATCAGGCACCCCATGGCCGGCCCTGATTTACAAGAACGTAAGATAGAGAAAGACATAAAAAATTAATTTGTTTTTTATTTATACAATCTGGATCAGCAATCTTTTATACAGGATTAGTAATTAAGAATTTTTGTTTGTAATGAATGTATTTTTTGTGTGCAGTATATAATTAGGAAGAAAGACGAATATTTTTCGGAGAATTGACTCTTAGGGGTGTTAATTTAGCATATATTTAATGAATTTTAGGTTTAGATGACATAGTTATTCGAAATGAATTAAAAAAAACTGGAAAAGTAATCACCGAACTGAGCCTCGTTATAGCGGTTACAAATTTCGTGTGCCTTATATGTTAAACACCTCATGGACATGCTCATAGAACATGGATTTTAACGTACGCCCCCCACCACAGCTAGTAAACACTCTACCAAGTAGCCACACTGCTTGTTGAAAAATCTTTATCTTATTTTAAAGTCAATTTTCTAGGGAATTTTTAGAGTTGGATTGAACTGGTTTGGGAAAGGTATTTTTGAGTTCTGTACTTCACATACTATACATATAAAATTTTTAAATATCCGATTGCTGTGTGCTCCCCTTATAAGCCCAGCATGTGGCCATTTGAATGTTAAACAGGAATCTTGTTATAAGTCTACGCGTCTGCCTTGATGACATGTTTCCCGCCTTTTTCGGCGAGGAGGCCACGAACACTCTAAACCCTCCACTGCCAGCTCACAGGGCCATGATGTCAGATACGAATACAAGCGACATAATGGAGGCGGCTCTCGAGTGAGAATCGTGATTCACTGAATCTTCACAGAATAGGCGACTGCCCCAGGAAAACTTACTTCGAGCGAACTGGTCTGGTCTGGCCGAAGCGCTGCCCTAAATACGATTCGGCGCTAGGATACTGACGGGCCTATTTTCGAGCGCGTGTCTTACAGAAGAGGATAGGTCTATGAAGTCCACGCCCTCCAGGGGCTCTAGGATCGTCATGTTGTGGACGGTCAGAGCATGCCTGTCTGTCTTCCAAGATTATTGGCCCCTGTATACTATGCATCTTCGAAGCACTGATGTCACGTCGTTCGCTGACACCGCGGGGGGTTAAGCCTCGGTACAGCAATTTGCGTATTTACATTCATGGCTTGTGACAAAATTTTTGACGTTGTGTTCTCCCACAGTCATCTTGTGGACACCAATTCAAGGAGTTACACTCTTAAACTGCTCCTGAGGGAAGGGAATAGTGAAGTTTAAATCCAATCGATGATGAAGTGATTATAGCTGGAGCACAAACTCTGACTGGGGAAGGATGGGAAAGGGAATCGATCGATCATGTTTTTCTTTTCTTTTTTTTCCAAAGGGCAAGGAGTTTTCATCAATCCAGGGAAAGTCTACTCAACTCCAATGCTATACGACAGTGCTAGCTCGCTTGATTTAACTTGCTCCTTCACAACGTATATACTCACTTATGACATTCTTCATAAATATCCTCACGATTTGAGATGAATAATGATATGCACTTGATCTGTTATGTATTACTAGGGAACAGATTTTTATGTAAATAAATTCTTTTTTGCTTATAGATAAAAAGCTCTTAGACATAAATTCCTGAATCAAAACACTTCAGTCATATACGGAACTCTATTTCACATAAAAATACATAGTTTTGTAATATTTAATATAAATGAGTATTTTAAATAATTTTGATAAAAAGATATAATTTGTCACTTTTCTTTGTTGTAATTTTCAAATTTAACAAAAATCTCACACAGTGTCATATTGATGATGAGGTCGCATACTCCGAGGAGCGTAGGGTACGATGCGGGAGACCCGCACCGCTGTACTAGGCAAGGTCCTAGCGGAGGTGTTTGTCATTGCCTTCGTCCGACTGTAATGGGGATGAATGATTATGATGACGACGACACAACAGCACACAGCCATCTCGAGGCAGGAAAAATCCCTGATCCCGTCGGGAAGCGAGAACGCTACCGCAAGACCACGAGCTCCAACACCACAAACTGAACGAACTTCATTTTTAAACATATTGCATGGTGCGTGACCTCCCCTACATATGCTTCCTCGCTGTCTGGGAGGGTAATCCCAATTTTTGATGTGGACAGCTGACGCAATATAATCAATAGTGTTCACTCATTGCCCTAGATTTGCTTAGTGTAGAGCTTTTATACAGTACGGTATCTTAAGTAAAGTGGCTTGTCATGTAATGCCAAAAGTAAAGTCATGTGTTTGCTCTCGTTTGCTGCAATATTTTGCTGAATTTTATGGCATCTTTACAAGTGGTGGAAGATTCTATGCTGTCAAAAATGTAGGGGTCAGTAAATGCTGACCAGCAGTCTCCAGTCTTGCAGCATTTGGCAGATAGTAAACACAGAATGAACGTTTCATGTACAACTTCTAGACAAGTTCTTTTAAGTGAAGCAGTTTCCTGTTCACATAGGCTAGTCTCAACAAGTCTCCAATATTAAGCAGATTTATGCAACACTTTTCTTTTGTGTGCTATTCCTTTATACACAGTGAGAAGATTAGCACTCAGAAATTTTTTACAAAATACACGAAGTTCGAAACACGAGAAGAATCTACATTAAGAAAATTGTATGTGCCTATTGCCACGAAGAAGTGCTAAAAAAAATCAAAAAAGGATGCGACAATAAAAAGAAACTGAGTAAGCAGTGACGAATCACCAGAGCGCAGCGAATGGAAAGTGGGAAATGCTGTGGTAGGTGTGCTAGAAAATGATGAAATACTTTCTGAGTGGTGTTTTCTACTAGCTTGTAAAGACGTATCAGCATCGAGTCTTATAACAACGGCTCACTTATTTAGTGAATATCTGCAGTTGTTATGGCCAAATGTGGCGAAAAATGGTTCTAATGGCTCTGAGCACTATGGGACTTAACTTCTGACGTCATCAGTCCCCTAGAACTTAGAACTACTTAAGGGGCTCCGGAACGCCCTATACTTGCAATGTTAAAATAACGCTTATAAATTACATCTTTCCTCACAAAGTATTTGAGGTAGGAAGTTGAACTTTTTACAGATTATTTATGGGAATATGGGCTACAACTTAACACAGGGATTTTACAAAATTTTAGTTCAGTTATTAAAGATGATTTTTTTTCAATTGTAACGAAAATTCACAAATTTTTTTTGCAATTTTTTACTTATATATTCAAAAATATACAGTTTTTTGGAAAAAGGCTGTGTTAAATTATGCAGAAGGTACTGTGTAACATTTACTGAAAGTTTGAAACAAATATGTTTGGAAGATCCTTAGAAAACATGTAATTAGTATGAGAAAATAAAAGTTTTGGGAATCGAGCGACAAAGATTGGATTAACTTTTTAGTGCATTCCAGGTCCATAGGATGGATTATCTTCATCCTCTGCAAACTCCTCCTCCAGCTTCCTCTTGTTCCTCCTCCTGTTTACTCTTGCTTGTATTTCTAGACTCTTTATAGCCCTGTCTGCAGCCCGAAGGCGTTCCTTGTCTAAAGCAAGCATCGCTCGTTGTTGTGTTCGTAGATTTTGCTACCATTTTCTTCAGTTGCAGTTACAGCAACACTGTTCCAAAAGGTGGTCATGTATGAACACTTGTCACATTTCAGTTGTATTTCACTAGCAAGTCCTACGTGCTTTATTATGGAGAGTTCCAGACCAACTTCACTACAATGAATACATCTTACACAGTTTGAAAAAATTCCTTTGAGAACCGACATATCAAATATTTCATTCACATCCGATTCGCCCATAAAACATTCATAGTTTTCACTCATTGAACCAAGCTTCTTCTGTGAAGTATTTTCTTTCCCACTTTGACTGCTATGGGCAGGTGTACTTGAGAGGTTAGGTTCACTCACTTGGTTATCGTCTTTATTGTTTACAGTAATAACACATACTTTTGGCTTTCCAACATTTCTCCTTTTCTTAAAAGCCTTCAGAGGATTTCTAATAACTTTACTTTTACTCATTATTATACTTCAACAAAACAGAGACTCAAGAAACAGAATTAATTACGAATATTTTCGAGATAACGACAGAGTAAATAAACATGAAACAATCGACAATCACACCAGCGATATATATTGACCCATCACAGGTTAGCCACAACACATACTTTATCTCACATCACTAAAATGTACCTAATGAACACGGACGTTAATAATAACACCATTTGACAGCAGTTTAACAGCGCCACAGTGGGTCACGCCCATGTAGAACACATTTCAAAGAAAATTTAAAAATAGTTGTACTCTTCGGAATTGAATAAATTATATATCTATTAAAAGGTAATAGTTTGCAGATTCAGAAAACGCAAAAAAGTAAAAATTGAACTTTTCATGATTTTGAGCCTTTCCGGAGCCCCTTAAACCTAACTAACCTAAGGACATCACACACATCCATGCCCAAGGCAGGATTCGAACCTGCGACCGTAGCGATCGCGCAGTTCCAGTCTGAAGCGCCTAGAACCGCTCGGCCACACTGGCCGGCCGTGGTGAAATTTGATAGTGTTTTACTCCTACTTGTGGATACTTGTTGATATATGAACAAGGCAGCCGATGGCATTTTTCTAAGCTACCGACAGATAATAGATGTAACTTGTACGTAGATTAAACAGATTTTGTGGGCAGATACGTACATTGTATTCTACAGTGGAAAGACGTTACTTATGTTTTCTGCTGTTATTGATTCGAATTCTGGAATATTTACTTCGCCTTCTTTGCTGAAGAGATTTCGGAAAACTGATATAGTAACTCTGCTTTTGTGGCAACACCAGCGGTAACATTACCATCATTATCGTGCACGGAAGGTAGCTGGGAATGTGTGTCAGCCAAGGAGCATGCCAAAATAGTCCCCACATTTGCAATCAGCATTGCATGATGGGGTTACACTAGTCAACACAGCTTCCTAGTAAGCAGGAGATCCTGGATTCGAATTCTGGTCCAACACACATTTACACTTGTTGCCATTGATTATGCACCCTTTCCCCCCATTCACCTTCAACTTACATTACACATACGAGAAAGCTCAAATAGGAATCATCGTTATTAGATGGTCATGGACATATCTTGTGTAAGAGTCAGTAAACATAAAGCTGTATGTAAGTAGCTAAAATCGGCAATCTGCCTCCACAACAAGCCATGAGGCTTAACATTTATGAGGATTGCCTTTGGTGGTTATTGTTGTGTGTTAGCGGAAGTTTCTCTGGGTTGGTATTTGTAAGAAGAGAAACAAGCGATCTTGCAGACACTTTGGAGATTCTCTCCAGCTTGGTGGGGGAATCCGAATCACTGTTGGATGCCCAAGAAACTTGCTTGGCTAAGAAATAAGAGCGCAAATACTTTGTACATTTGCACATAGATTATGGAAAAATATGGAAAATACTGAAAAATATGGAAAATAGGAAAACTATAGAAAATGTGGAAAAATATACAAATATTGAAAAAGTATGAAAAAATCCGAATACGAAATGGGAATACAGCAAATCTGTATTTATTGTGAAATACTGAAGTAGTGTGGTCATACTTTGGCGTAACTACAGAAAAGATGGTTGGTTCAAGTGTTTTTCCCACGTGTACATTAGTCTACATTATGCTTCAGACGTACAAGATATGTTGGTGTTCTTGATGTTCTGTATAGTTTACGATCCGTTAGTGTTCCTATGGTGGAAGGCAGCAAAAATGCTGTATAATTATATTTTCACTCGAAGGATGTAGCTGTTTTTTGTTACAATGAGGCACCACTCATCGACATTCTATATAGAGACAGATAATATTCTGATAAGTCAATTCTTAATACGATCACACCATGATTTTAACATTTCCTTTGCAAACACAGACGAGCATTAATGAATCGTGATTTTAGTGTCAAAAGTCAAAACTAGAATACAATAATACTTTGTGTCGATGTAGGCAGTCTTCCTTAAAGTTAAAAAATATTTTTTTTTAGTTACCTGCAGAGCAGTGTTCAGAAGAATTGCCGCATTATCCGCTGAAGAGTCCTATATAATGTGAGGATAGCACTCGAGTGACAACTTGTACATTACACTAAGATAGTGGCGACACGATTCTGTATCGGGGTGTATTGCATGGAAAAGTATCTAATTCTATCACCACACAAACCATCCATAACATATCAACTGTAATTCGTTGCCTACAGCCATACGTCAGTTTACTTTAGTTACACTATACCGATTTTATAGATATGTTACAAAAATTCATTTTGCAATGGAAATGACAGGAATCTGCGGCAGAAGCTGTGGGGTTTTGTGTAAGCACTAGATGTAGGATCTACCTGGGAAGCTTACATGGGTAGATTAGCGGTTTATCTTTGCTATGTTGAAATACTGGCTATTTTTCGTGTTTTTAATGTCCCTGTTAATACAGGCTTATTAAAACAGTACTGAGCTTTACTAATTTGGGGAGGCTGTATCGAATGAGAAAAAAAAATGAGATGAAGTGAGCGTGTGGCATTGTTGGCCGGGAGGTCCCGGCCGGGGAAGTTCGGCCGATGGGTGCAAGTCTTATTTCAGTTGACGCCACAGTGGTTGACTTGCCCGCCGGTGACGGTGAGATGATGATGAAGACTACACAACACACAGTCCACGGGCAGGGAAAAGCCCCAACCCAGAGGGAAATCGAACCCAGGCCCGCTGCATAGTAGAAAAACACGTTACAACTCAGCTAAGCAGAGAGACTGTATATAATGGTAAAGTAATATTCTTTTTCAAAGCCATTTGTTACTAGCGTGACACAGTGCAGCGCTCTCCTTCAGCTTTAAGATGCCATGAGTAGTACAGGTTTGGGCTGACTGCAACGATAAACTGCGAGTAAATACCGAAACACCAGACAACTGTTTTACGGGGCTCACGCTGTGTCTGAGAGAGTGGTAGAATCTGTATACGTTTCATCAAATATTGTATAAAGTTATTAGGGCCTCTCCCTGTAAAGTGCTTGGAGCTTAAACAAGTGGCAGCATGCTGCTCATTGAATCGATTATCTCTGTCCCCTCCCACACGGGTCCTCAGCTTTCACTGACCAGCACATTGAGACTGCTGGCGGGGCCTTGGTAGAAATGTATTGACTTGCGTCGAATTCACATCACGATGGCGCAGCGGCTAATATCAGGAAAATGCGTACGTGATAATGACTCTTGCGTGTCCACCTGGCATTTTTAGTTTGTTTGAAACAAAGTACATTTCTGTACCATTCCGATTCTATCACCAGTGGCAATGGTAGCAGTACAACTGCAGATAATTCTTTGCAGTGTAATTTTTAACAATATCTCGTGTGTAGAAACGTTCCTACTCTGATTTTCGGCCCATATTTACAAGTCTACTGTAATATTATAGTGTCAGACTTTTCTAAGGCAGCTTGATAGTGAGGTCATTATTCTTGACTCACAAACTACTGCAGTTATAAGTTCTACGAAGACTTGGTACATACCGAGAGCGTAGTTGAGGTAGTGTAATAACTCCAGAATGAGATTTTCACTCTGCAGCGGAGTTTCAGTGTAATAACTGTTTAACGTGGGATATCGGTGTGTTTGTAAAAATATCGCATTGTGCTAACTGTTTAACGTGGGATATCGTCGTATTTACTAAATTATCACACTGTGGAAATTGTTTAACGTTCAAGGTCTGTGTCTTAGAATGATGATCGTGAAAAGTGGGAGAGAATGCCTTTTGCATACTGCACATAAAAATTTGTATTTTTATTTATTCACCCAGACGCGTTTCGCCTTTTTTACAAGGCATCTTCAGTGGATGTCCTGAAATATTACATGATTTGTCCTTTTTACACATAGGTTATGGTTTCACATCTAGGTTATAGATTTAAAAAAAGTTCCTTAACGTTTTTTTACAACATGGAAAGGTACTCACAGGTAACTTTTAATTCACTGCATCTAAGCAAACAGCTTGCTTTTTCTCATCTGACAACCAGGTGGTCATCTTAAAGTTCACTTTCAGTTCATATCACTGTAACTGCCATCTTTTTAATACAGAGTGTTACCAAATTTTTTGTGAATGTGTGTGTGTGTGTGTGTGTGTGTGTATTAGAGAGGGAGAGACAGATTTTTAAAATAATAATAATAATTATTATTATTATTATTATTATTATTATTATTATATTTTCCTGTATATACTTATGAGAGGAATCAGATATGTAATCATTTGTGGGGATTTCTGTCTATTCTATCAGATCAGGGTCTGGGCGGCCACGTGGCACTGCCGAGAAGGGAGACCATCGTATTCGGCGTGTGGCTCTGGCGAATCGTACTGCACTGCAGCAGCAGCCCGAGCAGCAGTTGTCGCCAAAATGACATAACGAACTGTTACAAATCGGTTAGTTCAAGGACAACTTCGACACAGACGCGTTGCATTCCACTGACGCCAAACCACTGCCGTTTGCCTTCAGTGGTGTCAAAGGAGAGCGCTTTGGAGGGCAGGGTGGAGTTCGGTTGTGTTTTCTGATGAAAGCTGCTTCTGTGTCGGTACCAGTGATGGCTGTGTCTTGGATAGAAGGAGGCCAATTGAGGGCCGGCCGTGGCGGCCGAGCGGTTCTAGGCGCTACAGTCTGGAACCGCGCGACCGCTACGGTCGCAGGTTCGAATCCTGCCTCGGGCATGGATGTGTGTGATGTCCTTAGGTTAGTTAGGTTTAAGTAGTTCTAAGTTCTAGGGGACTGATGACCTCAGAAGTTAAGTCCCATAGTGCTCAGAGCCATTTTGCACCAGCATGTGTGCATGCTAGACACCCTGGACCTACACCTGTAGTTATGGTCTGGGTCGACATGCTGCCTTGGCCTGCTCGATCGCCAAATCTGTCTCAAATCAAGCACATGTGGGACATCATCGGATGACAACTCCAGCGTTATCCACAAATAGCATTAACCCTTCCACAAACTGACATCCGTCACCTATACAGCTCAGAGCATGCACGTTTGTATGCTTGAAGTTCAGCATCTTCGCAGTTACACCGGTTATTAATGTACCAGCATTTGTCATTTTCAATGGCTTGTCTCTCGCTTACATAAACGTGTGATCTTGCAATGTTAATCACTTAAATATGTTACCTAGACAAATGAAGCTCCAAAATTTCATTTCTCTACATTAATTATTTTTTGATGTTGCGATTTTTTTCGAGAGTGTATATATGTATTTGTGTTGCTACCATTGTCTGTACGCTTCTCATTCCATTACCGGCCAAATGGCGAATTTCATAATTACTTCCACTACCTGGATTCAAACCGGTTATATCCTTGACATGGGCAGCTGGAGACACGGATCTGTTTGTGAGCAGCGCACCTGAAATGGAAGTCTCGAGACAATTTAGCGCTCGCTAGTACGAGTGAGGGAAACCGAGTGAAATCTCATCCAGCCTGGTTTGTAGGAGGGTCTCATGTTCTCATTCCACTCTTACCCACCTTACTGCTATCCGAATACAGTGTGTTTAACACCTCCGCTGACGTAGTGGGATGGTTTCACTTGGTCCCCGTCTCTGATTGTACACATTTATCCCTCTAATGTTCTTTGCTTTAGCTTGTGATTTTGTCCGTTTATCAGCCTCTTAGCCTCCCCACGTATATCTATCCCTATTTCCGGGCTTCCGTCCGCCACCCTTCCCTGGAAATCGTGCGAGACAACACAGTAATCAACACCCCCACCACCCGGCCCACGGCCCCTTCGGCGCACGATCTTGTTATCTTCAATTCCCCCACCGCATGTCTGTCTGAACATTTGCTCCCTGAAGCAGTTTGCCTAAAATTTACTCTGTACGGGAAGAACTGATGTGAGGATTTAAATATTATTACCGGGAAAGGATACTTTTTTTCAGCTCCTCATCTACATTTTCGGACGTATGAAAAACAACAATAGTGTTGCTCTTCTTACGTACTTCTACAGTTTTTGTAAGGTCTTTCATAGTTCCTATACATTAACGTTTTTATGGGTACAAATTACTCCACTTTTGGCTTGACTGACCATTTTCCTCAATCCGACAAATAAGAAAATATACCGGTAATTTTCTGGATAATAATTAAATGGCCTCTTTGGAGACTTGGAGTACATCCACAGTAATATAGTACTGACCGTTATAAGTGCAGTACCATGAAGAAAGCCTTCAATAAATGTCAGACTGATACGACGTGTCCTACATGCTTATATAAGGTGGCCAGAAACAGTCTGAAAACTTGTAAGGGTGTTTCATGACAGGTTACGTTAAGAAATAATTATTAAGAAAACATTCGATACATTACGCTCTTTCCAAGATAATTAACACTGAAGTTAGCCCATCAGGACCTTGCGCGCAAATTCAAGCTGCACGCCATATACAGTTAAAGTCAGTTGTTCTCATAGCTTGAATGATTGTGCATCAGACTGCACAGCTGGTGACTCGGGTTCGATCCCTACTATCGTCCCATGCCCAGTTTCTGTATCACCCCTTGTCGGTTTTAGGAAACCAAACGTGTTTTGCGACACCGTCTTTGGTGGACCGCTCGAATTTTCGCGTGCAACAGCCTGACTGGCCACCTTCAATGCTACTTAGGTCGGGAAAGGAGCAACGTACAGAATTTTTTTCTTAACAGTTATTACTCAGCACAACCTACGCTGCAGCATCCTTACAAGCTTCTGAGGCTGTTTCTGACCACCCGGTGTATGGAAATGATTAACATTCCAGCGGAATCAGACAGCGTAGGTAGGCAGAAGTCGGGCCATCTACATTTTTTATGTACGGAAAGACCACACAGCTAGTTTCTCACTCAGAAATCGCATTTTGACGTTGCTCGTTTCTGAGTATATCGTATTATGTATTGTGTAAGAAAGAAAAATGTCTACCAGCACGTGTTAGTTGTGGCAGCTGCAGGAGTGTGGTCTATTGAGACTGTAGTCCACCGCTCCGCGATATTGTTGGTCGCATTGGTAGAGATTTCACGACTCTGATGCGAATATACACTGAGGCGAAGAAAAGTCATGGGACAGCAATATGCACGTACACAGGTGGCGGTAGTATCGCGTACCCAAAGTACAAAAGGGCAGTGCATCGGCGGAGCTGTCATTCGTGCTCAGGTGATTCACCTGATAACAGACGTACGATGGGAATTAACAGGCTTTGAACGCCGATTGGTAATTGGAGCTAGACGCATGGGCCATCCCATGTCGGAAATCGTTAGGGAATTCAATATTCCGAGATCAACAATGTCAAGACAACGCTGTGGCCGACGGCCTTCACTTAACGACCGAGAGCAACGGTGGTTGTATAGAGTTATCGTTGCTAACGGAAACCGATGTGGGTCGTATGACGAACATATCCGTTAGTACAGTGCGGCGAAATTTGGTGTTAATGGGCTATGACAGCAGACGACAGATGCGAATGCCTTTGCACCACATCACCTGCAGCGTCTCTCCAGGGCTCGTGACCGTATCGAATGGACCATAGACGAATGGAAAATCGTGACCTTGTCAGGATAGGGCTCAAGTGGCGCTGACCCCACGAAGCCCTGGACCCAAATTGACAACAAGGCACTGTGCAAGTGTTGGCTGTGTTTACATAGAATGGACTGGGTCCTCTGGTCAAACTGAACCGGTCATTGACTGGAAATGGTTATATTCGGTTATTTGGAGACCATTTTCAATCATTCATGGACTTCATGTTCCCAAACAATGATGGAATTTTTATGGGTGACAATACGCCATGTCACTGGGCCACAATTGTTCGCGATTAATTTGAAGAACATTCTGGACATTTCGAGCCAATGATTTGTGTACCCACCGAACATTTATGGGTCGTAATCGAGAGGTCAGTTCGTGCATAAAATTCTGCATCGGCAATACTATCGCACTTATGAACGGATATAGAGGCGGCATGGGTTAATATTTGTGCAGGGGACTTCCAACGACTTGTTTAGTCCATGCCACGTCGAGTTGCTGCACTGTGCCAGCCAAAAAGATGTCTGACACGATATTAGGAGGTATCCCATTACTTTTGTCACTTCAGTGTAGAACCGTTTAGTTCAAGAGAGGCATAAACAACGCCATGAAGGATCTCAGCGGCCCTACGCCAATAATGTCCAAAATGTCAGATATATTGCTCCCTCGAGCGTACCGGATCGCACAGCCACGTCACGTGACGTAGCTATAGCACGATCAGTGTGATGACGTCTGGAGCACCACAGACTATTAGCACGGCCACCATTGGTGCGGCTGCTTTTGACGCGGCGGCCGAGAGAGACTCGCTGACAGTGGTGCGCCCAACGGCGACTGTGGACGCAGGAATGGCACCACGGCGTCTCTCAGGATGGTTCCTGGTTCTACCTACAGAGGCTCCGAGGATCCCATTCGTCATCTTCATACTCCCCAGTAACTGACATGATGATATGCGGTGCGACTGAGAATACAACACGATCACCTCTAGTTCTCATAGCCGTGACTTTGGACAGCAGCTGTTGCATTACTGATGTACGACGGCTGGTGGTAGTGTCCTACTTTCGAGGGATATGTGAAGTAAATTTTCAACAAGATAACGCAAGACTACTTGGATACATAGAGTTGTCAACTGTTGGCTGGCGGCCAGAGTGGCCGAGCGGTTCTAGGCGCTACAGTCTGGAACCGCGCGAGCGCTACGGTCACAGGTTCGAATCCTGCCTCGGGCATGGATGTGTGTGATGTCCTTAGGTTAGTTAGGTTTAAGTAGTTCTAAGTTCTAGGGGACTGATGACCACAGCAGTTAATCCCATAGTGCTCAGAGCCATTTGAACCATTTTTTGAACTGTTGGCCTGCCCAGCAAGCTATCCATGTCTCTCACCCATTGAAAACACCTGCTCATATGTTGCCGAGAGACGGGTATGGCACCAAATGCTGACCATTATGATAGATGAGCTCTGACACAGAGCTAAAGTAGAGTTGAATGACGTACTCACATCTGTTATCCGATTTTGGTTTCTATTCGATGCCCAGACGAGTTACAGCAGTTATTGCTGCCAGAGTTAGTAGGTCTGTGTGCTACATTTCGCACCTGTTAACATCTAAATCACCTATAGATTTAAACATGCATTGTTCTTATTATACAGCATATGCACAATAAAGAAAATTTTATTATTTATGATCTATTCTTGGGTTGCAGTTTTGGTGGCCAGTAGCGTAGTATATGATTTAACGGATAACATTTTAAAAACTCGAAACGCGTAGAGATGACGCAAATGAAATCAGACATGTAACAGACGCACAGAGTCATACAAGCCATCGCCTCTCCCGCCGGAGGTTCGAGTCCTCCCTCGGGCATGGGTGTGCGTGTTGTTGTTAGCATGAGTTAGTTTAAGTAGTGTGTAGGTCTAGGGACCGATGACCTCAGCAGTTTGGTCCCTTAGGAATTCACACACATTTGAACATTCGTACAAGCCATAATTTTAACCATGCTCCACGCGTAAACTCAACGGGAAGACAACCTAATGCAGAGTACAATAAAAATTACAGTCTATCGTGCACATCAATTTGATTCAGATCGTATAGATGTAGATGGCGGAACGCCTAATACGTTGGAGGGATTACTCTCAAATTTTTTTGGGCAGGACTTGAGTTAAGTATTCGCGATTTTTGTGAATACACTACCTGTCAAAGAACGTGCGTCACCCGGAAAGTACGAAAGAAACAAAATGAAACTTCGCGACTTGTGACGGTATGTGATGTTATTTCAGTGATTACAAAATTGGGTCGAATTTATAAAGAACTAGACGGTATCAACCCAGTTATCAGTATGAGATTGCACTACCATTGTCTTATATCCATGCACTGATTCGGTTGGTAACGGTGTCATTAAGCTGTTGTATCCTCTCTTGAAGAAATCTGGTGCACAACTATTGTAACTGGTCCTTGATTTCTTGCATATTGGCAATGGGACTCAGCTGATGTCCGACCTGGTCCCACACATGTTCTACCAGGGTCAGATCTAGGGATCGTGCTCGCTACGGGAGTAATTTCAAAATCACGCAGATAGTTCACAGAGACACGTGGCATGTGTAGACAAGCATTGTCGTGTTGAAAAATGGCACTGTATAGTGGATATAGCCAGCGTCGGCTTACAGAATGGATTGTACGTGCGAGGTCAGATGATTATCTACTGTGTGAGTTCATTGAAGCTACGGTCTTGTTTAAAGTTGTAAACTCCTCGTTTACTGCACGTGATCATTGCGAAGTGGATATTAATTGGCGCACTACATTCTTGCATCTATCTTAGTATACAGGATGGAGAGTGACATGTACTAAACACAAGAACGTACTGGGCTTTCGGAGCCGAAGGCCCACTCGTGTACCCTTGATGACTGCACGACACAAAGCTTTACGCCTCGCCTTGGCCCGTCAACACCGACATTAGACTGTTCATGACTGGAAACATGTTGCCTGGTCGGATGAGTCTCGTTTCAAATTGTATCGACCGGATGGACGTGAACTGATGTGGAGACAACCTCATGAATCCATGGATCTGCATATCATCAGGGGATTGTTCAAGCTGGTTCGGCAATGGTTTGTGCCTGTGCAGTTCGAGTGATATAGAACCCCTGACACATCTAGATACGACTCTGACAGGTGACACATACGCAGGAATCCTGTCTGATCACCTGCATCCACTCATGTCCATTGTGCATGCAGACGGATGTGGGCAATTCCAACAGGACAATGCGACACCCCACACATCCAGAATTGCTACAGAGTGGCTCTAGGAACACTCTTCTGGGTTTAAACACTTCCTCTGGCCACCAAATTCTCCAGACATAAACATTAGTGAGTATATCTGGATGCATTGCAACCTGGCATTGCAAGATGGATAAACAGAACTGTTAGCTGTTAATGAATGCGGAGAATACAAACTAAATGACATTATAAGCTACCAGATTTACCTGAAAGCGTAACTGATAGCGGCAACAGACCACACTGGCTTATGTCGAGTGTTGTGGACTATGCGGGTAAAATGATGTTATCTTTTGAACTTTGCGGAAACCTGTTATCAACTGCGCTACGTGTAGAAGATGCTTGAGATAGTCCCTTGTCGGTAGATTATCTGAGACGCCTATGGCTATCTTTATAGACTACTGCCATTCTAATGGTTTAGTCCAGTGAAATCGAACAATTGCGACGTCCAGTCATCTTCATCATCTGCATCAGGACTTAGGCCTGCATTAGCTGCTTGATTGTTCTACCGTCTAATCCAAAGGAAACCCTGTTTTCGTCGACTTTCAGTTTTGTACTGCAGTTCTTGTGACTACTCTAGATATGGGCTTGCGTTCTCTTTTATCAGTGGTGTTCTGGACTCTCAGTTCTTATTGTATCTCTGTACTCCTTTTATGGTCCAACAGTGAATAACGAGTTACCCATGCAGGATCTTCATTTCGGTCATGTGCGTTTGTTTCACTTGGCCATATGTTAGATTCAAGTCTTCATTCCCATAAAACAATAATTGTATCGCATTTATATTAGACGGCTTAAGTAGAGTTTCTTTTATTACTGTTTGACCCAGCATTCGTTATATTGTTCCCACGAAACGTCCTAATCTCGTACGTTCAAATGTAGTGATTCTGTGGTATGTGAAAACAAAGGTACGTGAACACCGGGACTTGCTCAATAATTTTGTTGTGAATAATATTCTTCCTCTGATTGGGTTGTCGTGATGAATAGCCACTGTTTAGGTTTCCTCTGTAGATATTTTAGTATTATATTGTCTCCCAAGACTGTTTAATTCATACAATGCCTCTTGTAGTCCATCCTCTGAACTATTTGTGATTAGCTAATCATCCGTAAATATTCCAATCATTAAGTTATTGTCAAGTACTATGGAAAATTTCTTTAGCTCTATTTTGCCACGCTTGCGATGACTTCGTCTGTACACTTATTAAAACTTGCAACTGACAGGGGCACCAGTATGTGACTGCATGGTTCATGTTAGCAGCAAGTTTATCAGTTTCACTTGTTCTTGTTCTCACATAATTGTTTCTGAGCAGTCATGATATTACATACTGTGCTGGTAATTCTCGTCTTCTTAAAATGTTTTACCATAAGTTTCATTTAACACTATCAAAAGCCTTTTCGCAGTCAATAAGTAAGTATAGTGTGGGCAGATTGAACACTCTTTGTTGTTCGGTGATTTAGGTAATTGTGAAAATACAAAATGCACAAGATACAGTTATATGTTACCTTAAAAGAGCGACATTGAATTCAGACGAGAAGAAAGAACCATATGTCTACGTAAGATAATAGAGACTGCATTACATCGCAGTGAAACATAACATGTTGCCTAAGAAGTAAAAACCAAAGAGTGTCATCCAGTACCAGAACACGTTCCACTATTTAAACACCCGGCCGGTGAGTATAGTAAGGCAATTTACATTGTTTGCTAAAAGAAGGTATCAAATCTCACAGACCGTTTATGGATGACAATTTTGGCACAGATCGGCGATGGAGATAAACGAGCTCCACATACGTGCAGATACATTCATTATTAAAAAGCAGAAAACTTAATCGTTGAGCAAATACTCTAAGAATATTAAATGATTTTATAGGAGTATTTTCTTGCGATTTTCAACAGACTATTTTGCGGGTAAAAAATTTCAGCATTAATGTCTGACCGTACCTGTGTACAAATATATATAAGTTTTCTGATTCTTTGCTGCTATATTTTGAAAGTCGATTTTTTTTTTTACGTATTTGACCAATTAACGGTGTGTTGGTCATATGTTAGATAAATATGGAATCCTACATAAGACATTCCTCATCCATAGTGATGACGAGGCAGCATCCACGTTTACTGACGTACTTATTTAATAAAAACCAAATATTTTTATCAATAACGGGCTATATTAATATGGTGCAAGAGGTATTCCTCAACCAGAGAGCGTTCGTTAATATTTAATAATTAGTTCAACTGCAGACACACAACATAGTAGACACTTTTTAGTCGGTGCCTACTCTGGCGTATAATCAGGCAGAGGGAAGCCTGTCTGAGTTATTAGAAATAACTAAACGACAGTAATTTGGATGATGTTTTTCTTCGCCGGTAAACGGTCGTCTTAAAATTTTATTATGACTCCAACTTCAGCCATCAGTGGGAACTGCTTCCTTGTTTCCTCCAATAACTTCGTAATTCTGATGGCAACTGCGGACGCCGTGTTTGAAGCGGCGCAGGAAAAGAAGGAAAGAGAGCTATACGGTAATGCTCTACACACGCAATGGACAATCGAAAACCGCTTCGCTCGATCCTCACTATCGCTTTCACTTTCGAAGACCATCAGTTCCCAGTGTTGCTCCGAAGTTTCATCTCCCACGAATGCCTGCAAGTGGCTATCTTCATTGGATGCCCCTATCGTAGTTGTCGCTTTTTAATGATAATGAGGAAACGGGCACTAAGAGCAGTCGAGCTGAATAAATAAAGAACGCAAATGTCTACGAACTTTATATCTGGAAAGCAATCAGTGCCGTCGTGGGTTCATTAATGTTACCACGATCTCTTATGTGGTACCTGACCACATAATGGGGTTGGGCAAAGATAGGGAAACACCGCGAGAAATGCATTTCTGAACATCAGCGCAGACGCTAGCCAAGCCTTCAGGTTGTGCTGTATATTTGGCCATGAACACCTTCCATACGTTGTGTCAGTCGTGGTTAGAAAAGTGTTCTGTGGCACAAGAGTGAATCATGGCTGGGGTTCAATGATGATTTGGGCAGCCATATCGTGGTATTCCATGGACACCATGGTTACTGTGCAAGGTCACATTACTGCCAGGGATTATGTGAGCAATTTGGCGATCAGACAAAAAAATGGTTCAAATGGCTCTGAGCACTATGGGACTTAACATCTAAGGTCATCAGTCCCCTAGAACTTAGAACTAATTAAACTTAACTAACCTAAGGACATCACACACATCCATGCCCGAAGCAGGATTCGAACCTGTGACCGTAGCGGTCGCGCGGTTCCAGACTGTAGTGCCTAGAACTGCTCGGCCATCCGGCCGGCGGCGGTCAGACGCATCCCGTTTTTTTCCCCAGTGGTGATGCTGTGTTCCGAGACGACAAAACCCCTGTTCACACGGCTCGCATCGTAGAGGACTGGTTTTGTGAGCACGAGGACGAAGTGTCGCATCTCCCCTGGCTACCACAGGCAGAAGATCCCACTAGTACCGAGCCTTTGTCATGTACTTTGGATACAAGGGTGCGTGATCATTCTCCACCTCCATCATCATTACCTGAGCGTGAGACTATTTTGCAGGAAGAATGGTATACGATTCTCTTGAAAATCATACAGGACTTGCATTTATCCATTCTGGGACGACTGGAAATTGTTCTGAATGCCAACGCGTTTCCTACACCGTATTAGGCTTGGTAATGTGTTGTGGTTTTATTGTTTTCGTATTTTTGTCCACTCTCTACGTGTGATATAGGGGTTGAACGGTAAGTCGCATGCAGTAGTTGTTCCTAATAATATTGTCTACTTTAACTGTAGATCATGTGAGATACTGTTAATGTGACTTCTCATTGTTATTTTCTGGTGCACTATTCTGTTTCCAAGATAATAAGTCACTACTGTGCTGTGCTTTCATCGCTGCCCAGCAATAATTTTTTTGTGTGAAAATGTTCATAAGAAGTCGAGGTTATTGTACAGCATTGCAGTTTTAGCTGATATTAATATGAGGGACTATCGAACCGCAATTGTACGATACTTAACAACGATGAATAAATTACTGAATATGAGTTTAGTTAAAAAAGCAATCGTCCGTTGTTATTTGTCTCAGTATATATGTGTTTGTTGTCCAGTTTGTATTATACTCATATCTTACAGAGCTGTATCGTAAGCTTTTCACGTGCAGCTATTGGTGACTAGTTTTGCACTCTTATTTACATGCGTGGAAAGTAGAAAAAACGTACTTGGATGGTTTTTAAATATGGTTGCGTAAAAAAAAGTGCTTAAACCGAGATCGGCTGAGAGGATGAAGACTAAAGAAGTGTTGCCAAGAACAGGAGAGGAAAGAAAAATAATGTGCCCCAAAAAAGTAAGTTACACATGCTGTCTCATGCCAAAACTTTTGTGCATCAAGACTGGCACGTTGTCAGAAAATAAATACATGTTACGGAGCTACAACAGACACGCTTTTGCTGCAGTACGGATAACAGTTGTATCACAGATTACGAGTGAAATGGCGTGGCAATTGGGAACGTACTTCATAGTTGAAGCACGCGGAGCAGTGCAATTCTTGTGGGCAATACGTCTAAATTTCACACTGACCCAACCTGAAATTCTGGCGGTATATGGATTAAATGTGATGCCACGACCAGCTGTAATGCAAATGAAGCCAACAATATGACCAAGACCGCCTATCCGTGAGTGATGTCAATCCTGATGTCCATTTGTTACATGCGGCACTTTCCAGCTCTTCGACAATCTGAAACAATATCTGGAAGGAAAGAGATTTTCGAACGATGAGCACGTTCACGCAGTGGTTCTCAAATGCCTCCGTGACCAAGGAGCAGAATCCTGTCGTCGAGGGATGGTAGGCAGAACGTTCCGACTGTTACAAACACTTGGCGGCTAGAACACCGTTCCGGCCGTTGTTTAAAGAGATCTGGAGAACATGTTGAAAAATAGTGTCATGTATTTGTGTCACTTTCAAGTCCACTGGAGCATTCAATAAAAATTATCTGGCCTGCCATAATAAGGGGTAACTTAATTTTGAAGCCCTCTCATAAACGATAAGAAAAAAGAAAATGTTTTGCCTGGGACCCACATTATGAAGAAAACGCCTGTAACGTAGATACCTCGAAGAAAATATTGCAGGGAAGAGAGGGACAGCAAGAAGTAGGGATATGAGATTACGAATGAACGAAGTCCAACACCTTAAAGTAGAAAAATAGGAAAGAGAAAACTGGACTGCCTGCTGTCGATACCTGTTGTAAACCGAAGAACACACTGGGTTCTTGAACCATAGCACATACAATACTCCTTTCTTCTATCCTATGTAGACGTATAATGTCTCTATTTCGCATTAAATAATATGAATGTGTCAACTAATGTAGTGGTTAAGATTTGGTAGTGCCATCACAGAACAGAATAGTCTAGAAATGTGAATTTAAAAGACATATCCTTATCACTAATTCCTTGTCAGTGAAGAAACACGTTACTTTAAATCAATTGATTATACGAAGAAAATGTGTTCACCTCTAATGTGAATATTGCGACCTAAGCAACAACCTTCTTTGCTCAAACTGCCTCGTCCTCTCCAGTGTCGTGTACTACTGTAGTACAATGTAAGGTAACCGGAACTTACTGTCAACTTAGAACTTTGTGAAACTCGGGATTGTAAGTGAATAGGAATTAACCGTCTGACTATTTTGTTTTGGGCATCTAAACCATGTTACCTCAAGTTAACGCATACTTCAGTAAACGCATCAGTTACTGGTGCAGCCTATTCTTGAGTGCTGCTCGAGTGTTTGGGATCCGTACCAGGTCGGATTGGAGGAAGACATCGAAGCTGCTAGATTTGTTAGTGGTAGGTTCGAACAACACGTAATTGCTATGAAAATACTTCGAGAACTCAAATGCGAATCCTTGGAGGGAAGGCAACCTTTCTTTCGAGAAAGCATCGGATATGGGAATGGTGATTTTCTCTGTTGTGACTTGGCAAGACAGCCAAGCCACTATGAGAGGAAGCCGAAAGGCACGCGTTTAAGCTCACGCAGGATGGCGTGAGGTCTGGAACAGGTCAGGGATATGAGACTAGCAAAAATAGTACGTATCTGTTGGAATACTTAACTTTAATCCATAATTGGTGAACACCGGTCTGACGGTACATGCATCACAAGATAAATAGCAAATGATAATGGCACCTTGCTAGGTCGTAGCAAATGACGTAGCTGAAGGCTATGCTAACTATCGTCTCGGCAAATGAGAGCGTAATTTGTCAGTGAACCATCGCTAGCAAAGTCGACTGTACAACTGGGGCGAGTGCTAGGAAGTCTCTCTAGACCTGCCGTGTGGCGGCGCTCGGTCTGCAATCACTGACAGTGGCGACACGCGGGTCCGACGTATACTACCGGACCGCGGCCGATTTGGTTCAAATGGCTCTGCTCTGAGCACTATGGGACTTAACATCTATGGTCATCAGTCCCCTAGAACTTAGAACTACTTAAACCTAACTAACCTAAGGACAGCACACAACACCCAGCCGTCACGAGGCAGAGAAAATCCCTGACCCCGCCGGGAATCGAACCCGGGGACCCGGGCGTGGGAAGCGAGAACGCTACCGCACGACCACGAGATGCGGGCCGCGGCCGATTTAAAGGCTACCACCTAGCAAGTGTGGTGTCTGGCGGTGACACCACATTCTCCATAAACGTCCTGTTGAACTTCATATCCCTAGAGATAATTACTGTGGGCCAGGGAAAAAGCTACAAAAACGTGTAGCAAGAGGTGATAAAGGTGTTAACGAATTAGATGAAGCTTGTAAACAGTACAATATTGCATACACTGTGACTAAAGGTATTACAAAACTTAGATCGAATTTTAACTGACAAGGCTATGGACATACGTTCAAAAAAGAACAATGGACTAGACAGCAAATTGCAGCACTAGCTGTTGATAAAATATTACATGCAAAAATGAATGTAGGTGTAGGTATAAGTTTCCACTGAGCTGTGAGCGCCGATCATTGTCCTAAAAACATCAAAGAAAGTGTAACAAAATGTGTTTGCTCCTCTGAACATGATCCCTAGATTTGGAGAGTGTCTCAGAATGGCTCCTCCTGTAATCTCCCTCAGTGTCGTCTTAGAAACATTGACATATGTATGACTGCTACAGACAGAAGCGAGAGTCATCGGCGAACACCAGAGAATGCCACTCAGTGGCTCTACGCCAAGCAAATCTCTGTTATAAGCTCTTAGCGGTAAACGATGCGTGGAAATACGACACCTCAACCCATCTTCGAGTAATCTGTTCCTGACAGTTCGTGGCGACAGTCTGCTGTTAAGTTCTGCCGGATTTCAGCAGTGCTAATTCTTCTTGCCACACTGTTATTCTGAGTTCATCTCGCCACAGTCATTGCGCAAAAAAAAAAAAAAAAAAAAAAAAAAAAAAAAAAAAAAAAAAAAAAAACTCTGAGCACTCTAGGACTTAACATCTGAGGTTATGAGTCCTCAAGAATTTAGAACTACTAAAACCTAACTAACCTAAGGACATCACACACATCCATGCACGAGGCAGAATTCGAACCTGCGACCGTAGCGCGGTTCCGGACTGAAGCACCTAGAACCGCTCGGCCACAACGGCCGGCCGTTTCGCTACAGCCAACTGTGTGTGTGTGTGATATGTAGTTATGGTGCTCCCGTGTAATTAATGCCAATGATTCTCAGAGTTCGAAAGATGGCATCAAGCAACACATGCTCGTACTCTGGCCATGCTGTGCCACAGTCTCCACCGGCAGACCTTCTGTAACGTTAGACACACCTAAAGACCATTATGTACTCACAGCATTCTGCATCTGTAGGAATATTTTTTTCCTGTGCTGGAAATAAACTCACATAAGGATGCAATTTTAGTCAGCATATTCGATAGAACTAGAATTAGTAGAGTATCAGTTTGGTAGTGTTCGGTGAAGATATTGATCCTGTAACACTTTTAATTTCTGTCAATTCTTTGTTAAAAATTTTTTATGTCTATATAATTGACCAATATATTTCGTATTGCTGTTTTGAGTGCTTGCTGTAAGGTTCTTTGACGCATTAATTTTTTCGAAATATCTTAATTGCGTTTACTTTTGTCCTGCGGATGCTCTCAGGCCTTCTCCAAAGCCATATTTCAGTTGATTCTAGGCGTTTCGTGTCACTCCTGAACATTGTACAACTATCACAGCCCTATAAGAACACACTCCAGATGTACGTCTTTGACAATCAACTATTTTTTCTTTTCTAGATAAGCAACTTTTTTGTAATGTTTATAATTGATTTTCCATGCTGCATTTGTAGTCTTAACAGGATTTACTAGGTGTATGTGAGTAAGTAACAAAATGTATCAACTATATTCTTTCATTTTTGATATCTGGTCATAACACTACCCGCTACTACTAAATTAAAAAATGGCTCTGAGCACTATGGGACTCAACTGCTGAGGTCATTAGTCCCCTAGAACTTAGAACTAGTTAAACCTAACTAACCTAAGGACATCACAAACATCCATGCCCGAGGCAGGATTCGAACCTGCGACCGTAGCGGTCTTGCGGTTCCAGACTGCAGCGCCTTTAACCGCACGGCCACTTCGGCCGGCTACTACTAAATTAGAAAAATATTTTAATTTGACCGTGATCGTGCGTATAATGGTCAATGTATCAGACTCTTTCCGTTTCTCTAATCTATTGAGAGGAAGCACTAGTAGAATCGAACCAACGTTCTGTTAGTTATCAAGTAAACTGTAATTACGTAAAAGAAAACAGTCTGCAGCCTAATTAGGCAAAGTTGTACCAAGTATTGCACGATTTATAAATAAGTTAACTGCTGGTATTTACTTTACTTGATACTAAATACAAATTTTTCGCATTGGACACGAGATAGCTGTACACTTTAGCAAGCAATGTAACTGATCTGGCGTGAACAACACAGAAGGAATTTTAACCGTTTTTGTAACAACTGGCTCTCAGTAACACAACATGTACATTAAAGCAGGAAGGTAATGATTATTACAGATAAATAATTATTAATGGTGGAGCAATATTAACTTGGCCAGCTTAATTATTGGAAAATACTGTCCTTGAAATGGTTCTCAGGTAATCACATTCTCTTTTCCTATTATTATTTGTACACTCAAGGAGCTTTTACTTCCTTATAGCATTTAGCTCAAACGGGACATGTGGTATCTGGATCTAGTATAAGTATGAATAGTTGCAGCCAGTTGCTTATTATACCAAAAAAATTTAGAAGATTCGTAAATGCACTTCATTAATGCTGTAGACGTAATATGAAACTGAAACCTGTCCCAACAATTAGCGAGGGAACCCAGAATGTAATCTGTTAGCAGACTAAGATCTAGATTACACATTTTAGTCACAATACGATGTATATATGTGATAATTTTATATATATATATATATATATATATATATCACAGCATTTGCGGAAAACTGTAACACTGTACTGAGGAACAAAATTTAAGCTGAATACTTTAAATCATTTCTTGACAATTATACTTCTGTAAAATTTTAACTGTCCTATTATGAAAAGTACGTGGGAATTTCAAAACTTATGTTCACTGAATAGTTATGAAATTTACTACTCCAGGAAGTTTATTAACTGTAGTGAAAGTTTACTGAAATGACTTTTCAGTTCAATAAAATAGGATACTCGGAAATATCGTAGCACATCGGATAGGACCCTGTCTAAGTAAACGACTAAGAATAAAAGAGGGGTGCTCGACACAAAATTTACAACACACAGACTTGTAATTCTTCAGGCTTTCCCGGCGAGGCGTTGTCATGTTGATTAATCGGGTTTCTGCCGGCTATTCGCGTCTTTCCTGCACGATATTTCAACTGAGTGACTCGCAGTCTTCTTCAGGTGCTGTCCGAGCGAGCAGGCCACAGCATCTCCGACGCAGCAGTAACAGTGGCAGCAGTGGTGTACTGCCGACAGTCGGAAGCCGCTTTCCATCGTTATTTGCAGTTCCAAGCCAATGATTTTAAACGAGCTGCAATAAAGATCTTCGATCTGCGCTCTTTTCTCTATCAGTCCTGCCTGGTTAGATCCCAGGCTAAGCGGTAAAATTCAAGTATCAGCCAGACGATGGTTCTATAAGTTGCGTCTTTCGTTGGTGCGCTAAACGTCCTGAGGATTCTTGCAGTGAATCTAAGACCGGCATCTGACATGCATTCGTTCCACTTTAAATGACTCAATACGCATTTAATGGATAGTACTGTTTCCAGTGACTGTTTAGCAATCGTATAACCAGGCAACAACGACTATTTATGTGAAATATGTTACATTTATTGTATTTATGACGAAGGTCAAGTGTGAATCCGTGTATCAAACGTCGCAAAAATATTTTAGTGTTGCAACTCCTCTATATGCAACATACTTCTCTTAGTAGGCCTGAAGGTAGTTCTACATCTCTCAGTGACACTCTCATCCAAGGTAATGTTCTACGTTCTCCCTTCCAAGAAACTCTCATTCTACTTACAAATGTTGTCTCATACCCTAAATGATCGCACATTAATTACAGGTTATTGTGGCATTCAGTCCGTGAGTCGATGCTGTTCTCCACGCTTGTCTATACTGTGAAATACGACTGCACCCATTTCAACCTTCTTACAGTATTTAACCCGTCGTCTCGTGGTACAATTTTCACCCCTATCCATACCCCACACTTTTCTCCATTAACAAATTCACTATTTCCTAATCCCTGAGGAAACGACCTTCCAACGTATCCAGCGTTTTACCTGAGCTCTGCCATAAAGCTCTTTTGGAGTCAATACGTCCTTCTTCTCTATACTGCTTATCGTCCATGTTTCGCTTCCATATAAGGCTACACCGCAGACAAATTTTCAGAAAATGCATCATAACATGTAAATTTTTATTCGATGTTCAGGTACTACTATGCTTTACGTGAGTCTTGCTTGGGTAGCTCAGTCGGTAGAGCATTTGCCCGCGAAAGGCAAAGGTCCCGAGTTCGAGGTTCGGTCCGGCACACAGCTTTTATCTGGCAGGAAGTTTCACGTCCTTAAAGGTTATTTGGTCTACCTATCTAATAGTGAGCGTTCTTCTCTAACCTGACATTCCGAAAGCTTCTATTCTCTTCTTTTCTATACTACTTATCGTCCATATTTCGCTTCCACGTAAGGCTACATTTCTGGCAAATTTTCAGAAATAGATTCATAATATGTAAATTTTTATTCGATGCTCACATATTACACTGGTTTATGATAGTATTGCAGTTTACCGTCTAACTTTTATATCCTCGTTACTGCTGCCACATCGGCCTCCGTAGCTGACTGCCGTGTGGGAGCCCCGGGTTCGATTCCCGGTACTGGCAGGGACTTTTCCTATGTGAGAGGCTTGTACGGGATGCAGTCGGCCTCGTGAGGCCAGCTGAGAGCTACTAGACTTATTACTAGCGGTCCCAAGGTCAAGAAAGCCGACAACGACCTTATGCCCTCCATAGTGCATCCAACGATGCCGTTGGCAGAGGATGACACCGCAGTCGGTCGGGCGCGATTGGCCCGTCTAGGGCCGGAAAGCTGAACTTACTTCTGCCATCGTAGATAACTTTACTGTCCAAATTGCAAAACTTACGTACTAATTTCCGCGTCTCAGTTTCTAGCTTCTGTACTTCCAACACAACATATAATTTTACTACACATCATTACCCTAGATTTACGTTCGTTACTGTTAAACTTCTAACTTCTTTCGAAGACAGTATCTAAAACATTTTATAATCAATACCGTTTGCACAGCTGCAATGTCATTGGTAAATCTAAAGTTTCTTTGTATATTCGTCGCCAATTTTAAATTCTTTTCCAAACTTTTCCTTGGTTTCATTTGCTGCTTACTCATTGTGTAGATATAATAACTCAATTACTACCTCCCTTTCATGATCACAACTCTAATTATTGCAGTCTGGTTTCATTCCTAGTATATTATGTCTGACAACTTCATTATTTGGAAAAGTGTATTCCTGACAACATAAGCGAAATCGTTTATAAAAATCTGCTATAAATATACACGGGCAAGTCCCATTTACGTGACCACCACCTACGTTCGACTTCAAAGTGTCATAACCACTCACACACAACAGATGTTTGCACTAGCAGTGGAGAGAGTATAAAGCGTGTTGGGGGACGCGGCAAACAGTGCAGAAGTTGTCGTGATACGAAAAGGGAGCGATTTATCTGACTTCCAAAAGGGAATGATCATTGGCTTGCGGGCGGAAGGATATCCGAAACAGTTAACTTTATAAACTGTTCGCGCTCTGCCATGGTTAAAGTATATCGAGCATGGAAAAATGGCGCCATCCAAACCCGGCGCCGAGGAAACTGTGGTGCGCTACGGGCCATAGATGACAGGGCTTAATGACGGCTGCGGAAATTGGCACAGGCGAATACACGTGCAACTGATGAGTAGCTGACCGTCCAGACGAACCAAAGGGCTACCAACAATGTCTCCTTAACGACCGATCAGCGAAAGTTGCTGCTTTAACTTGGGCCTCGGCAGCAGGCGCCTGGTTCATGCACCCACGCTGACTGCCTTTCGTAGGCGACGAAGGCTCGAATTTATATGCCAGTGCCGCAACCGGACGTCCACTAACTGGCGGAAGGTGGCCTCCCATTTTATGCTTCATTGGACAGATGGTCGTTGGCTTTTACCACCCTGCAACAACCGTAGGAAGGACTAGGCCGCAGGAAGGAGCATTATGGTCAAGGGAATGTTTTCGTGATATTCCGTCGGTCATCTCGTCATCCTGGAAGCCACAATGAATTAAAAAAGGTAAGCGTCTATCTTTGGGGTCTCGTTTGCCCTAACATAGAGTTTGTTTTTCCTCGGTGAAATGACATCTAGCAGTAACACAATGCAACGTGTCCCACGGCAGGCACTGTACGTGCGTCGTTCAAAGATTACCAGAAGGAGTTTTCGGAACTCCCCTGGCCATCAGACTCTCCAGATTAAAACCCAGTCGAGAATCTGTGGCACTACCTCGATCGAGCTGTACGCACCACGCATCCTCAGCCGAGAAACCTATACGGAGCGCTGGCTACGGCACTGGAGTGAGCATGGCTACACATACTTTCGGTACCTTCCGGAACCCCGTCGACTCTCTTCCTGTATGCCTCATAACAGTTCGCGCTGCAATGGCTTCTGACAGGTGCTCATATTAATGTGACTGGATGGGGTATATTTAACCATCTGGAATCAGTCTTTTAAGATAATTCTTAGGCTTAGTATTGTCTCGTGTGTTCCTACCTCTGTCCAGAACCCAGATTGATTTTTCACCTGGTTGGTTTGTAACCGTCTTTCCATTCCTCTGTAGATAATTGTTAGTATTTTGTAACCGTTACTTATGAAACAGAAGCCTCTGCTCTTTAATAAGTCACTTCTGATGCAGAGAATCGATATTGGCGTAATGGATCCCAGACCCTAAACCGGACCGCTTGATTCCTAACAGGAGCATGCACTCACCGCATACAGTCGGCGGTGGCTCAGCTCGGTCGAGACAGCCCCCCTGCCCCAGTGGGTCCTGCAGCGCCGCTCCCTCGCGACTACTCGCGCCTCGGCAACTGCCGAATGTTCCGTTCAGGGATCGATACTGACTTGCTTCTAATCTAACTTGTTTGTTTACGGCGTCTCTACAGCGCGCAGCACAATGAAAACGCAAAACAAAGCGCGTCTCGCAGGCAAACAGCGATATGTATTGGGAAAGGGCCGGAGCGACCCGCCAGCATGTATCAGCGCGCCGAGCCGAGCCTCCTTCCCGGGCCGGCGTGTTTACGAATGCAAGAGACAATTACCAAGTAATCTCTCTTGTAGTCGGCCGGAGGCCCACAAGTTTGTTTTATCGATTCTCTTTGTTTCTCCACATCGTTAATGGCTCCAAAAACTCATTTCAGTACTGATTAAAACTTGGAATAAAACAAACAATGAATTAAAAGCTTATTAAAAGCACGAAAAAGAACACGAAAACTCGGAGCCAACAGTAGCTCTCCATCGTTCGCCTTCTTCCCTCGTTGCACGTTGATTCCGAGTTTGCACTAGGTTAATTTATTATACATCTTGGCTTCCACTGTTTCTGGTAACAGCGTCAGCGCGGGAAGATAGTATCTCCAGCTTCTAGTGTAACTTACGCACCTTTGGTTTGGTAGGATACGCTCGCGTGACTCCTAACCGAAAGCCGATACAACGCTTTTCAACTGCATCGCCGTGGCGGCTTATTTCTAACACTTTGTATAACTTACAGAATTAGAGATTAAGCTGTAATATTCACGAAGAAAGGATGAAGCAGAAAGAGCAAGTGCGAAAACATGTATTAGTAGTAAAAATTTAATTAATAATAAAATATTAGAAAAAGAAACAGATTTTATAAATTTGAGTAACCATATTTCGCACTTTACAAATCAAACATACACAGTGAAGAATTTAACGAAGTACGATAACGCTTTTCTTCTTCTTCCTAGCGTTTATCCTGTATCTTCACGGGGTCGGCATGTCAGTTTTCGAATTTGGCAATATTGTTGCTGAAGGATGGCCGTATGTTATTCCTGTACCCACCCCTTTCCCACCCAGGACGGATTTTGTATACCCAAACTGCCAACATGTAGTGTTATACGCTGTGAAAGTGTGCGAATATTCGCACATCGTATAACTGAAAAGGAACATGTGTACAACCCAAGTATTCACATAATTGGATGTGGGAAACCTCCTGAAAATCACATGCGGACTGGTCAGCACACTGGCCTTCGTCATTAATCTGCCGGGCGGATTGGATCCGGAGCTAGCACACCTCCCTGAATCCCGGAGAAAGCGTGCCGGATTGCGTGGCTATCCGGGCTGGTAATGAAGTATAATAAATGAAATGGAATATTAAAAAGAATCTTTGGTAACTAAATGAGAAGACAAAACCAATCAGACTTTATATTTTGAAATCAAAACTGGCTATTCTTGTTGTGAGTGAATCTTGTGCTATTTGCCAACGTGATAAAGCCAGAACCTGAAAAGCGTGCAGGTAAGAATTTTACATTATCTGTGTGGAATTACTTTGAGGGAGAGAGTGTGAGTGAAAAGATAAGGAAACAGTGGTATGTAGTAGAAACGATACGACGCTTAAGAGTACCATGTGTAGTCGCAGATAGGGAGTATACCGAATATTGCTGGAGTATGTGTTTGGTGATGATGATGATGATGATAAAAGAAGTGAAATGTTGTCTGGCGAGGGCCTCCCAGCAGGTAGACCTGATCACCTGGTGCAAGTCTTTTGAGGTGACGCCAGTTCAGCGACTTGCGCGTCGATGAGGAGAAAAGGATGATGATGAAGACAACACAAACACCCAGTCCCTGAGCGGAGAAAATCTGCAACCCACCTGGGAATCGAACCCGCACCCCCCCCCCCCCCCCGGCATCACAAGCCGGCGCGCTGTCCACTCACCTACGGTGGCTGACATGATGATGGTGATGATGATGACAATTAACAATTAATTGACAATAAATTAATAACAATGACAATTAAGATGAAGATGACAATAGTAATGATACTGTGAGACTTCTACACCATTGATTCATGACGGCCTCCCCCACCTGCCTCTTGCAAGGTCACCCCCACCTCCACATCCCTCTTCGCCACTCGTGTTTGTTTAGGATCAAATTTATTATACTTATCTATATCATTTCTTCAATGAGGGCAGGCTGTGGGTGATCATTTTGGAACCTTATGACTGACATTTATTGTCCAATTAGGAAAATTTATGACCCAATATGGGGTATGCAGTATGGTTGTTACTATGTTATTACAGGGGACATAGCCGAGTGTAAAACAGCAAGAAATTTAAAAAAAAGTCATATAAGGTAGTTCGCATATTTCGTGATGTTTTATTTACGAATTTTTCTGGGTTCTCCAGACACGTATGTAGACATATTGCGTTAAAAAACACGCTGGTGGTCATACAAGGAATCGCAGATGTCGTGTTAAGCACAAAATGGCATGAAACAAAAAAAAATCCAACATACTTTGATTGTGAAACGTGTTTAGTGCATTATTGAAACATTATAGCTTTGAACATTGTTAGCTCTGAAGCAGAAACTTCTCACTTACATCAAAATGCAGCTACTGTGAAAATCTTACCAACCGCTTGTGGTTGCAGCAGACAATATCATCGGTACTAGGAGTGATGTACGGATATTTCATTTAACTTTAATATGTATCAGCGAGCGTGTGTGCATTTGGGAAAAAAAAAAAAAAACATCGCCGTAGTCTATACACGCGAGAACGTGCTGTCCATTGCGAGTCGCTTGGTGCAGCCGTCAGCAGCAGTCGAGAGTGCACTACATTACCTTAGTTGACGCCACCCCTGGGCCAGACCCATGTGCGCCAAGCAACCCAATGCAGTATGCTGTCTTAAATCACAAACTAGTGACTGTGTTATTTCAGTCAGCAGCTGCAATCCTTATCTCCCCTTGCCATGTCTTTCGAAGTTCTGAAGCACATGTCAGAAACAGAGAACTTTGCAGATTACATAAATTTTTTAGTGCTACTGGAGAATTCAACCACTATTTCCCCCATCCCCTGCTGCGAGCCTTGATGTCTAGACAGTGCAACCTCCAGACATCTGGAGCTCATAGTATCTACCCTCACTGCTGGCCTAATGTCTAGACACTGTGATCTGCACACATCCTCCCCTGTGCCCCCTCCCCACTAGGTCACTTGTCCTATTGACTAGAAAAATGGTGGACTGTTATCCTGTGGGGTGGATGCACAGAATATAACCACAGCCCACACAAGGCAGATGTGTGCGCATTCACCATCCCCACTTCACTTGGCCCCTTGGTGAATAAACATGGGACTCAGCCACACTAGTTGAATTCACATCAGTATTAATCTGACTACCCACTATAATGTGTACATGTGATAATCGCTCTGGGGAGGGTGATGAGAGATGTAGACATCCTCATCTGGATGATGATATTACAAGGATGTAACTAAACATTTTTTCTGTATAGTCATGATCTAATGAATTATTTTGAAGTTAGAGCTTACAGCATACCATCGCCACTGATGCGTGACGATGATCTGACCCCTGCTGATGGAGATAATAGATGCTCTGAAGATAGGAGCGTGGTTTTGGATAGCAGAACCATTGCCAATAACCACATATAACTTTGCTCCATAGTACAAGTCTTTATATACGTGTTGAAAAAATTCATCCTTGCATTCTATGGTTACCAGTTGCTTTTTGTTTTTCCAGAAATTTTCAATGATGTGAGTCTGATGAATATGCATGAATCACTGTGCCTAGACGAAATGAGGCCAGTCATACAATGTGCTCCCAGGACCTTAGTACTATGTGCAACCCAAATGAGCCCAGTTCGTTGGGTGTGGTGCCACCTGCAGATGATGATACACATGAGTACCATGGCTCTCTATATGTATGTCTGCATGTATTTGTTTACTCATGATACTTACATGTGACTGGCTTTTTTTTTTGAAGAAATACTGCCAATCTTTTCAAATATTACAATGCTGGCAGTATGTGATGCCGAGATATATGAGGGCCAACCAGGTCCTCAATGATGGTGAGGCATCCAACCCGCATGCAGATGAGGATTTGGTGCTACCTCGTATAGGGCTAGACCCCATTTGTCAACGAATGTACATGTAACTGATAATACATAAAAGTCTCTCTGTAATAATAATGTCCATCTGTTATTAGGAATCTTGGGTAATAATGTAGCTATGCCAGAATGGGTTGATGCCACAGCCAATGACATTCACACCTAGAACCCAATGTTGAGATGAGTTCCATGTTGAGCAATATACCACAGTTTTAGCATCCTGACGAGGAGATGAAATCTGTATGGACTTAAACTGATGCAGATGATATCTCACATAATTAAAAAATAGTGGCATATGATTCTTATCTATCACGTTCTTATCCCTTGGAATCGCCACACATAATAATTACCAATCATGTGTTGGTTTTTTCCTTCAGGATGGGGTCTTAAATCAACACCTCATCATGAAACAGCATGACCACCCTGGCGTGCAACATCATGACCACCTTTCTCTGGATGATCGTGATCACCTCATCCTAGACTGTTGATATCAGCTAGTTATACTAATCCATTGCCTAGCAGAAGTTTCTTGTACTGTCGTATTAGCATTGACAATGATCAGGTGCACTGCACTACAATTCTCTCTTACTCAATGATTGTAGATGCTCTTAGGGACAGGGTCTCATATGCCTGCGTTGAAAACTCTACTGTTGCATGCTGACATCCAAGCCTTTTCGTAAATGCTTGTCTCCCATTTTGGAAAGGGAGCTACCTAAAATGGTAAGCGATTCACGGCATTCTGCCAATAAGTGCAGTGCTATGAATTTTCGCATCCCCTCAATAGCGATGGCGATGTTGTACATGAACAAACACATGCAAATAAAATGTTTAGAATCTTATTTGCAATTTCATCATCCAGACAAGTACGTCTACGTCCCTCACCACCATCTGCAGAGCGATTATCACGTGTACGTGTAATGAAAGATCAGTTAATATTGATGTGAATTCAACTTGTATGGCTGTGTCCTACGTATATCTGCCAGGGTGATAGTAAGTTATCAGTTGATCATAGAGCAAACGGCAACCTATACTATTAATAATACCAACGCCAGAGGAATGGTGAAAAATATCATCCGCTGTTGCCGTTGCTTTGTGAGGTTTGACCATTTTTAGTGCACCGCTCATGGATGGATCAGATGACTCTAAACCTTTGACACTAATTTCTGTATCAGGAGAAAAACATGCCATAACATAACAGATTAATAGTCAGACTATGACAGGCTTCATTGTTTACAAGAAAAATCGCACTAGCATGCAAGTCATCAGCCTGTGCCCTGTTTGTGTGCTCGTGTTCCTTAACACACTGGTTAAATTTCAGCCTATTTTCAACTGCTTAGGTTTGATGACCGAAATAGTCAGTCAGCAGACCTTATACATCAGAAAATCTCAAATTACTTAGGTTCGAGAGTGGGCATAGTTTTTGTACCACTTCATACACTTTATTAGACTGCAAACTAATGGTCAGGGCCATTTACTTGACTTGCCTTGTAATGTAGAGCAAAACGATGTAAATAGACCTTCCAAATCTCGTCTGCCATGTCGAAGCAAGAAAATGACGGAGAAGGAGGTGAGGAAACTGCAGCTGAAAACTGTTGTTGGTTTTGCAGCAGTTGTAACGGCAATTTCTGCTGTCGCTAGTAGAACTCACACTGCTGTTCCTGCTGATGAAGTTCCCACTGCTTTTTTGAGCTGTTGATGTTGCTTTGCTGCAGTTATTGTTGCTATCGCTGCTGCAATAACACATTTCTGTCCTACCTCATGCAGGCAGAACACAGTAGAGACTGGCAGAACAACAGGTGGTGCCGGAGGTCGATGACACTGGAGTTCATGAAGTAAAAAGCTAACCAAAAACAAGTCCATAGCATATAAAAGTCGCCTTAAGCGTATACAACAGTCCAGGGAGCAATAAAAATCTCATATGTAGTACGGGCAAGGTCAGAACTATACTTTTCAAGGGAATGTAACTAAGGCTTCGAAGACTAGGTAGAGTCTGGTTAGCAAGAGCTGGGCTGCAGTATCTACTGCCATACTCTCGTCAGCACCTGTCTGTAGCACTTTTCACGTGAGAGAATTGCGGCCGGAATATATATCCCAAGTATCTCTAAAATGTTCTCCCTATCGATAATTGGGCTGGGCAGAGAATCTGAAACACTGTTGAATATTAAAAGAACGAGACGTACATATGAGGCAGCATATGAGTTTATACAACTCGAGTCCTAAACATTTTGAATCATTCGGGAGGGAAAATGATGAGAGATGGCTGCTGTCTGACCTTGAATAACTTGCAAGGGCAGCTGTTGTGATTTATCACGTCAACATTCCTATGACCAAATCACAGGAAATATATCATTATATGAGTAGACTGTATATTTATGGGCTGCTGTTAGATGAAAGAGTTGAAACTCGATTAAGGGATCATTATCATCTAATTGACAATTTCTGCAGTGCAGCATTCAATGCACGCAACATGAACTACAACCTACCAATACACATATCAGTTTTTTGCACAATTTGTTCGAGTATGATGTTCGTTTCTTTGTTGAACACATGGCTGATTTAGTTTGTGCAATGTTCAGGCTAGCGCCCTACCCGAGAGCACTGAAAAAAAAAATTAATTCTCCAGCAATTCACCAAGAACATTAAGCTGCAATTTCTCCACTTGCTATGATGTATGCATTTACCACTTCAGAAACTTCCTGAAACCATGTGTCAGGAGGACATGCACATGACTCAAGTTATGCATCACAATGAAGCTAAGCCTGAGCTCGTGATGAAGGGGTCCTCCCATACGAGTACGAGCGTCACCTGGCGAGGAATTACTGCTAGTCAGACACACACATGGTGTGCTGTCCATGTATAGAATGAGGAAAGCGCACAATCTATCTGAGTCTGAGTGAGGGCAGATTCTGATGACACGGAGGCTCGGTATAAGCATTTCGAGCAATTCGGAAACTGTTCGATCTGTCGGGTGTTCGAGGAGTGCTGTGGTCAGAGCCTTCAATATGAGGCGAAACCAAGGTTCAACTATGTCCAGACGTGGTGGGGTTGGGTGACCACCCCACATTACAGATGTTGCACGTCGTAGGCTGGGCGAACTGGTAAAATAAGACAGGCGGCGAACTGTGGAGGAACTAACCTCAGACTTTAATGTTGGGCAGGGTACAAGTACGCCTCAACACACAGTGCACTGAACCATCGTAACAATGGGCCTCCGCAGCTGACGAGTCATGCATGTGCTAATGTTAACACCACCACATCGACAACTACTTCTGAAATGGCACAGGACCATCATCACTTGATGTTGGTGCAGTGGCAGAACGTTGCATAGTCTGGTGAAGCCCAGTACCTTCTTCATCACGCCGGTGGTTCAAATGGTTCAGATGGATCTGAGAACTATGCGACTTAACTTCTGAGGTCATCAGTCGCCTAGAACTTAGAACTAATTAAACCTAACTAACCTAAGGACATCACACACATCCATGCCCGAGGCAAGATTCGAACCTGCGACTGGAGCGGTCACGTGGTTCCAGACTGAAGCGCCTAGAACCGCACGGCCACACCGGCCGGTCACGCCGGTGGGAGGATGTGAATCTGCCGTCTTCCAGGGGAGCAGCTCCTTGACACGTGAACTGCGGTATGGAGAAAAGCTGATGGTAGCTCTTTTATGCTCTGGAGAACATTCATTGACGGCCAAGGAGTATCGTACACTTGTTGCAGACCACGTACACCCTTTCATTACTATCATGTTTCCTGACGGCAAGTAATGTGCCATGTCACCAGGCCAGGAGTGTGATGCAGTGGTTTGAGGAACACAGAGGCAAGTTACAACTGATGTCCAGGTCTCCCAACTTGCTAGATCTGAACTCGGTCTAACACATCTGGGAGGTGACTGAATGTGGCGTCAGAACTCATCGCACCCCTCACCGGAATTTACGAGAATTAGGAAATTTGTGTGTGCAGATATGTTGCACACTCCTTCCAGCGACGTACCATGGCCTCACTGCTTCCATGCCATAATATATCGCCACTGTTATACGTGCCAAAGATGGACATACAGGCTGTTAGCCAGGTGGTCATAATTTTTTAGCTGATCAGTTCACATGCTGGATTCTACAATCTATTACATCACACTGGGTCTTTCATGGGATGCAATACTCAAAAACACAGATGTAAACACTGAACTCTTAGCCTATGTTCATCCACTGTTGTTTTCTGAGTGTGGGACTCGAGGGGTCTTTGTCAGTGTGTTCATAGATGCGACTTTTCGCGGATAATGCTGTAGTATACACGGAAGTTGCAGCATTAGAAAATTGCAGCGAAATGCAGGAAGATCTGCAACGGATAGGCACTTGGTGCAGGGATTGGCAACTGACCCTTAACATAGACAAATGTAATGTATTGCGAAAACATAGAAAGAAGGATCCTTTATTGTATGATTATATGATAGCGGAACAAACACTGGTAGCAGTTACTTCTGTAAAATATCTGGGAGTATGCGTACGGAACGATTTGAAGTGGAATGATCATATAAAATTAATTGTTGGTAAGGCGGGTGCCAGGTTGAGATTCTTTGAGAGAGTCCTTAGAAAATGTAGTCTATCAACAAAGGAGGTGGCTTACAAAACACTCGTTCGACCTCTACTTGAGTATTGCTCATCAGTGTAGGATACGTACCAGGTCGGGTTGACAGAGGAGATAGAGAAGATCCAAAGAAGAGCGGCGCGTTTCGTCACAGCGTTATTTGGTAAGCGTGATAGCGTTACGGAGATGTTTAGCAAACTCAGGTGGCAGACCCTGCAAGAGAGGCGCTCTGCATCGCGGTGTAGCTTGCTGTCCAAGTTTCGAGAGGGTGCGTTTCTGGATGAAGTATCGAATATATTGCTTCCCCGTACTTATACTTCCGAGGAGATCATGAGTGTAAAATTAGAGAGATTCGAGCGCACACGGAGGCTTTCTGGCAGTTGTTCTTCCCGCGAACCATACGCGACTGGAATAGGAAAGGGAGGTAATGACAGTGGCACGTAAAGTGCCCTCCGCCACACACCGTTGGGTGGCTTGCGGAGTATAAATGTAGATGTAGATAGGTATGCCAAGACATATAACCTGCAATTGGGTGAAAAGTTCAACAAAACATTTATGATATGAGTTACAGCCTATACTTCGATGTAAACAATTTATACAGACGTGAAGTGCAACTATCTCTGCCAATTAGAGGACTTCGATGGCTGTCGTGTAAAAAAACTGTCGGATTGGTGATTTCTCAGATGTCTCAATGGATTATATTGTCAGGTACGCCGTGGAAGCAGGCATGGCATATTGTAATGGTTTGCATGAGGTGCATAGCGATTTGACGCTATGTGCAGAGCACCGAGTTCCATGAAATGGTTCCCTCCCGAAGCTGATCAGACACTGGGCGATAAGTGGACATATTTAATGCATTGTAGAAGCCTCCAGAAGTGTCGACGTTTGGGTATGGAAATGGTAAGGTCGCCCGTGCTATTAAATTAAACCAGTCACGCTGGGTGAACAAAAACGTTGACCTTAACACCGTTGAGAGGACTTCCATGACATATGATTTTAACAAATGTTTTTAGAAACTTATGAATAATAAAATTTTCGAGAAAGAACTGAGAATGTTAGAAAACATGAAATTCACTGAACAACGAAATGAACTGTGCATTATGACATAAAAACTTATATCATCAGTTCGAATTTTAAATGGGATACAATCTTCAACATGGAATTCATCACTCTGGAGACGGCTAAGGTTCTGAGAGTATTCATGTAACCTGTTCATGTTGTAATGTGTATATGGGACCTATAAAAACTCTACATGAACCAGTTTCATCATGAGTTTGCAAAAACTCATTTAGCAGACGCAAAGTTACTTGATACTGACAGCTTCATGTATAGGGTGGAGCACTGCAATCGATATGAAGTTATAAGGGACCATCATGATGCACTCGACATATCTGAAAATGCTGCTGATAATCCTTACAGCACAATGACAGCAAACAACGAAGTTATAGGTCTAATAAAAAGAAGTGAATTAGTCGGAGACTGAGGAGTCTGTATGTCAGACAGGAAACGTATGCATAGTGTACAGTGACAAGTGCCACACAAATGTGGGCAAAAGGTGTGTGACGAGTGGCCTCAATGGTTCTCACGGTCGATGATTACCAAGCTAATATTCAGTCATGAAGCCATGAGGTACACTCTATATCACAACTAAAATCGGCCTGTCACGTCATGACGATAAGTGGGTCATTTGTGATCCCAAAATTGAAACCAGCAGTACTCTCACTATCCATGTGGATGATTGAGGGAGGGTGGATGTATCTGTAAATAAACATGCGTGTGTGTGTGTGTGTGTGTGTGTGTGTGTGTGTGTGTGTGTTAGTGCAGAATAGTGTGACCCTTATAATACTATAAATAGGAATGTATATATGAGTGTGCTTGAACTGTATATTATGTACGTGTTGGAGTTCATTGCTCACTATGTGTGCTTGAAATTTCTGTACTGTATGGCTTCATTAGCCTTTATCTTTTTCCGTGTTGGTAGTCACCAAGTCAATACTATCATTAGTTTTTAGCATCACGTATTAAAGTTTGATTGTAACCTTTTTTTGTAAAGACTCTCATGGGAAGGAGAACATATGATACAAAAAAACTTGTTACCAAAGAAAACAAAAAAAATTGTTACCATATATCACCGTTGTTCATATTTAGAAAAACCACACTTCGTTTGCCAAGTCCAGTCATATATACAGTATGTGTATATATTCATCAGAGTTGAAACCACTCATTATAAAAAAGTGTTGATATGAGTAAACATGTTGCTAAGAAGAAAGTGAAATTTGCAAAAGTGTAACTTAGTTCGCAAAATAATTGCCTGAGGTTGTGCATATCGTGCCTCACACATTGTTGCATGTGAGTTTTGCCGGTTCTGTAGACGTATCAAAGACCTGTGTAAAATTATGGTGCTTGTCCCAGACAACACACGTGGATGAAATTTCACGAAAAAAAAATTCATACACCGAATAAATGTGTCATATTTCCTCATTCGAGCCTTACCTGCAAATTCAGGGCAGCTTGTTCAAACATGTTGGTAAAGGGGGAGGGAAAGTTGCAATAATAATAATAATAATAATAATAATAATAATAATACCTCAGACCTAAGGTCTGAGAAAGGAAAGAAGATGATAATAATAATAATACATTAAAAAATCCTTTACCTCTCACCCAATGTACATTATTTGAAGCACACGTAAAGCAATTCTGATTCACTTTTTTCTTCTCCATCATATTTCTGCTTAAGTTGTTCAGGGAATGGGCACTTGTACAATTCCAGGTTCAGTATTAAAGAGTGATTGTAAACGTTACATACCCATCAAAACCTCTCTGCCTTTCATGTACATGATTATGTATGTATGATCACATATTCGAAGCGATGTCAGCATACCGTCATAAGCTGACCTAGGATCGTTCCTATGTACTTCATGGTAATTACGCACGAATCATATCGCAGTTATTCCTTTATTTGCACAATTCACAGTTTTGATAATGCAACATTTGTGTATAAAATTGTAATAACATGTCCAACATTTGTGACTGTGCTGAAAGCAAATCCTTAAATACAGATGGTCTACATTCTTCATAGAAGCCTCGAGTGTCAACAGTGATGTTTGCACTTTGAGGTGCCATCGTGAAATGTGATGTAGTACCTGTTCATTTATACAACTCATTGCACAGTTCCTGTAAAAGTTTAATAATCAGTCACACGGTCATACAGTTTCGATGTGTATGCTGCAGTGTTTTTGGGAAAATTTTCTGTCATGGCCCAGTGGCTGCTAGTAGCCTACGAAGTAACCAACCAGTGCGAGCATGATCACAGCGTGGACTGCATGCAGAGGTAGCATTACCTAACAGCGAAGTCTGCTCTTGTCAGTAATGCAAGCAGAAAGTGCTTTACCCCCACAAGTGGGAGCAGATTAGCAACTGTACTCGCCCAGTCATGAACCAGAGGCCACAGAGCACCCAGTCCCCAATGGCAGGCCCTGCATGAGCACAGCGCTGTAGGCATCAGCTTCTAAGTTCACAGGAGAAATCGTGTACACTCATGAAGCTTGTTGTTCCGTAAACACGAAGACTATGAACCGTCATAGGTCCCACCTCATAGCTGGATGCCAGTAGATTGAGATACCTTTAGCTGAAAATGAGGAATATTTATGCAGATCTGGGCGGTACTTATTTTGATACAGCACTGATTTCTTCCACTCGAGTCATAACAGAAACTCGGCTTATGCACGAGGTAATTACGCTGTCCGCACCGTGGATGTCCCATCTTTCTGTTGTTACGGTACTTATGTGTCTCTGGCCAATGGGCTTGGCAACAGTGAGAAGCAACAGCCTCAATGGTGGCGCCGTATCAGCTATCATTCCCTGTTGAAATTTCGCCCCGCTGTTGTTGTAGCCTGACCCTCTTACATTGCTTCATGCGTTACCAGGGAAGGCATCGTAATTTTATCCGGCTACAGTGTGTACATTTTTTTGACCCAACATTACATTCAACTGAAGGATCTTTGTCCTTTGCATTACAAGTGCTGCTAGTTTTTAACTAAACATTAATCTGCACAGTGAAGGATTTTGAGGTTGGATTTTACTTTTTTGTTACTGTGAAACTGATGAGAGATTTTTTTGTCTGCACATTGAGCACCTTTGTGTGCAACTCACTGTTTTAGTAATTATTTATGAAAGTCACGTTTTTCTTCTAGTGTTGTAGTTATGGAAGTTATTCTGCTGAGATCGAAGATGATTTGCGAAGGTCATCAAACTTCAAAACACTCGCAAAAAGTATAACACAAAAATTTGGGGAACTAAAACAAATGCAAAGGTAGTAGTTACAAAAAGCTTTTCAGGAGTAAATACTGCAATCAGTAAGAATACAGTAGGACAGGTCACAGACTTTGTGTCTTTGAGTGGCTATTTTCACAATTTACGAACCAAACAGATGTAGAAACTGAAATATAGAATATTAAGAAGGTACTCCGGTACACAAATGAGGGAAAGAATACAAATAAGATTTCACAATGTCGTTTTAAAAACCAGCCCTTCTATGTGGAAGTGAATATTGGACTCTCTGAATTGCAACAGCTGGAAAAAACAGCAGATAAATGAGATTTATGCTTTCCCTAAATGCAGGAAAGAAAGTGCAAAGTGAAAGTATATGTAAACAGTGATATATAGAAGAACTGGTACAAAATGAACGGACGTACCAATCCGCGTGACACCAGCATTTTATTAGGATGGAATAAATATACTACTATGCAAAGAGCTCCAATATAAACCCCAAGGAATGAGAGATTTAGGAAGAAGTCGTCGTCAGTGGATTGAACAGTATATGTAGTCGCAGAACGGGAACATCGCCAAAATTATAAATGGATGATGAGAATGATGATGATTATGAGAAAAGTGGTAAGTGTCTCTTTCATTGTCTCTGTAACAGTAAATATGGCAGAGTATTAGTCACAGTCACTGTAGAGATGAAAAGAGTCATTTCCGTGGTTACTGTCCTCTGTGGCACACAGGTTATTAGGAAGTCCGTACTATGAGGTAACGGGCGAGTCGTCGCGCCCTGGAAATATTATACCGGGTGATCAAAAAGTCAGTATAAATTTGAAAACTTAATAAACAATGGAATAATGTAGATAGAGAGGTAAAAATTGACACACATGCTTGGAATGACATGGGGTTTTATTAGAACCAAAAAGAAAACACCCCATATTGCTAGACACGTGAAAGATCTCTTGCGCACTTCGTTTGGTGATGATCGGGTGCTCAGCCGCCACTTTCATTATGCTAGGCCTCCCAGATCCCCAGACCTCAGTCCGTGCGATTATTGGCTTTGGGTTACCTGAAGTCGCAAGTGTATCGTGATCGACCGACATCTCTAGGGATGCTGAAAGACAACATCCGAAGCCAATGCCTCACCATAACTCCGGACGTGCTTTACAGTACTGTTCACAACATTATTCCTCGACTACAGCTATTGTTGAGGAATGATGGTCGACATATTGAGCATTTCCTGTAACGAACATCATCTTTGCTTTGTCTTACTTAGTTATGCTAATTATTGCTATTCTGATCAGATGAAGTGCCATCTGTCGGTCATTTTTTGAACATTTGTATTTTTTGGTTCTAATAAAACCCCATGTCATTCCAAGCATGTGTGTCAATTTGTACCTCTCTATCTACATTATTCCATGATTTATACAGTTTTCAAATTTATACTGACTTTTTGATCACCCGGTATGTTCGGAGTTGAAGCGGTCGCATAGGACGCTCGTCAAAGCCGCGAGCCGTTCGGTAAACCGAACACGTGGTGCCGGACGTTGGCCGAAGCAAGAGGGGTCCAGCGGCTGCGTGGCTGGGAACTCCATGTTCACACTGTGACGAGGACGGTGCTTTGTGTCCATGAAGGAGATTTCTATGCCGGGGGTGCCAAAGATGGCGCACTTTGTGAAAACTTAATGGCAGACTTTTCACAGTTCATATAGAAATTTATAGTAGCCAGAGGAATCATGATACCTCAAAAAGAAACATGTACATTACCATTAATTGCACGACGATTCTGATGGTGTAATCAGACTTTCAATATCTTTATTAGTTCAAAGTTTAGTATCTGACTGTAAATTAGACAAGTAACACCCAGTAACGAGTTTCAAAAATTTAAACGATTCATCCGATTTCGTCGATCGACGTGCCTTTAGAAATCTGTTAGTGCAAACCTAAATTGGTATAAATTACAGGTATGTAACTTCAGTAGTACATGAGTTATTGGAGATCAAAGTGGCCGATTACTATCGATCGCGTCAGGCCATAAGTACTCCACAGTTACACGAAAAAACGGTAGAAGCATGCTTATAAATATACTTATTCATCTGTGTCTTTGTTTATATCCGATATATACTATTCGTGAAGAAATTGGTTAAATATTTACTGTGTTTTAGAAAGCATAGGGACATTAGGCTACTGGCCTACCATTTGTCGTATTCCTTTTATGTATGTTTATTTAATTTGTTTATGTATCTAATAATGTGTGTTAGAGCTTGTTTATGGTGCAGCCGTAGGAATATTTATGTAATTTCAAGTTATTTAAATGAAACTCTAGTATTTCGTATGTTTCATTATGTTTGTGAGTGGGCGTTGGCTTGAAGACAGGGCGGGAGCGCTCTAGCCAATCACAGCGATCGTCTCCGGGGAGGACACGAGGTAGTTATGAGCGGTGCGACATTTCTGGAGAGTGCGGCGCGAGAGACAGTCGCACAGGACACGGGAGGTGCTGGACGTGACGGCGCGACGGACTCACAGTCACGGGAGAGAGACTTGGAGTGCGGAGTGGTTTGCGCGTGGTCGCGGCAGATAATAAAACTTCGGAGTGCCGACTTGTGCACTTGTGAGATTTCCGTGGCTTCTACAGTGAAGACGTAGTGTGCGTCTAGAAGTGAATATCTCGCGAGCTATGTTGTTGTTCATGACTAATTACGTGCATTAGGAATCTATTGTTTCCCTGTTTTTCAACTTATATTTTATTTAATTGCTGGACCATCGACACCAATAAGTGTTTTGCAGAAATATACCGCATTCTCAAATGTACTTCTACTATCGTACTCTTCATTTAAAGTCATTAAAATAGTGCCTGCAGATTTTATTTAATTGCAATCTTTCATTTATAAATTTAAATGTTACATTCATAGTTCACAATTGCCGAGTGATAGAAACCTTCGACCATTCGATTCATGTGTGTATTCGTATCGTATAGTGTAGACTCAGCAGTATTTGGCCTGTAATGCGGCAAGTGCTCACATCGAGAAACTAAAACAGTTCCAAAACAAAGATCTACGGTGCATATTCCACATTCCTAGAAACTTCACATTCTCCTACCTACAACGAGTAGCCAGTGGATTTTTAAAGACCCACTTACATTCCGTCTGTCTTCTTGCTGTCTATCCAGTAAGGCCACAGCTTGCCCCGTATCTTGCTCTCCGCCACACACCGTCAGGTGGCTTGCGGAGTATGGATGTCGATGTAGATGTAGAACTACTTGTCCCTGCACCTAGACATCGAAAAGAGCCAACACTTCTAATATTGTCACCCTGAGTCTGAGGGTACGTGGTTGAGGGCCACATCATTTCGTCATTATCATTTTGTGTGAAAGCCCGCAGTACAAAGCACGAATACTCGTCACTAGTGCGAGGAGTATATACCAAGAGAATCGGAACATGTGCCATAACTCGTAGTGAAACTTGCAGTTGATCGTGGCGTGGTAGGTAGATAAGTGGCGCAACTTAGTACCAGACGAAGTATTACCCATTTTGGTCCGACATCCGCTGGGAAGATTGTCTGAATGCTGAAACTCGGCTCACAAGGAAGGATGCTGTGACATTATATTATATCACACGTCCTTGTTGCCCCGTCATGGTTTTTTCTACCATACGAGATACCGCACACCATGAGAATCTATGTTCTCTTAAAGGTTTCTACCATATTTGTTAGGGGCATGATGCAGGTTATTACTTTTGAGATATTAGCTATTCTTAGGTGGTTGTTGTGATAGTCACTTTGTTTTTGAGTTTACTCTTCTTGGTAGCCAGTGGATTTTTAAAGACCCGCTTACATTCCGTCTGTCTTCTTGCTGTCTATCCAGTAAGGCCACAGCTTGCCCCGTAGCTATTTATTTCTTCATTCAGCTCTCCGATTCGGCGTTATAAGGAATTATGGGAGGTCCTTTCCTTACTGTAAAATATCGCGGTGTAGTCCTACAATTGTCTTATAGATGGGTCGCCTTCAGCCACTCGTTGTAGGTAGGAGGATGTGAAGTTTCTAGGAATGTGGAATATGCACCGTAGATCCTTGTTTTGGAACTGTTTTAGTTTCTCGATGTGAGTACTTGCAGCTGTACCCCAGGTAGGGCAGGCCTAGTCACTCACAGGTCGGATGCAGGCCCTGTAAATTAAAGGTCTGCAATAGATATTCGTAACATTTGATTAAATAATGAATAGAGTGGACCGTGGATTTGAGAGGTATAGTCCGTACTTCATGTATATTTTGTGTGCAGGTCAACAACCGATCAAGTATCACGAGTTATTTGGCAGTCATTCTTCACTGAATTCAAAGAGTTGTATCTCTCCAACTTCTGGAGAACGCCTGTTGCTGACGAATGCTTAACTTTTGGCTGTACTGAATCGCAGGCGACAGTCCATTGCCCATTTCTCGAGATCTTGGCAAGCATCCTGAAGTTCTCGTTGAATTGCAGCTCGTGGTAGGCTTCTGCGTATTGGTACGGTGTCATGTGTTGCATAGTGAAACTGGGAATTCGGCAGCACAGGCACTGTCCAAGATATGGGCTATCGCCGATCGCCGGACCAGCCCTACATTGATATATCAGTGAGAGGATCCGCTGTTTGGAGCTCTTACTACTGTTGTACACATGCTAAGTTAATTCTGGAAAAACTTCATAGTAATAATAACAGCAATAATAATAATAATAATAATAACAATAATAATAACAATAACAGACATGTAAGAAAAATAGCATAGTCAAGGGAAACCACACTAAACAAGAAGATTACATATTGGATAACCACAGCGACTGCATAGAAGCGATGGAAAAAACAGATGCCTATAAATATCTAAGATACAGACAAAAAATAGGAATAGAAAATGCAAATATTAAAGAAGAACTAAAAGAAAATATAGACAATGACTAACAAAAATACTGAAAACAGAACTGACAGCAAGAAACAAGACAAAAGCTATAAATACTTATGCTATACCAATATTGACCTACTCATTTGGAGTATTGAAATGGAGTAACACAGACCTAGAAGCACTCAATACACTTACACGATCACAATGCCACAAATATAGAATACATCACATACATTCAGCAACAGAAAGATTCACATTATGCAGAAAGTAAGGAGGAAGGGGATTTATAGACATAAAAAACCTACATTATGGACAGGTAGACAATTTAAGAAAATTCTTTATAGAACGAGCAGAAACTAGCAAAATACACAAAGCAATCACTCATATAAATACATCTGCCACACCACTGCAATTTCATAACCACTTCTACAACCCTTTAGATCACATAACATCAACAGATACGAAGAAAGTAAATTGGAAAAAGAAAACATTACATGGCAAGCACCCGTATCATCTAACACAGCCACACATTGATCAAGACGCATCCAACACATGGCTAAGAAAAGGCAATATATACAGTGAGACGGAAGGATTCATGATTGCAATACAGGATCAAACAATAAACATCAGATATTACAGCGAGCATATTATTAAAGATCCAAATACCACAACAGATAAATGCAGACTTTGCAAACAACAAATAGAAACAGTGGATCACATCACAAGCGGATGTGCAATACTAGCAAATACAGAATACCCCAGAAGACATGACAATGTAGCATAAATAATACATCAACAACTTGCCATACAACATAAACTAATAAAACAACACGTTCCCACATACAAGTATCCACCATAAAATGTACTGGAGAATGATGAATACAAATTATACTGGAACAGAACCATTATAACAGATAAAACAACACCACATAACAAACCTGACATCATACTCACCAATAAAAAGAAGAAATTAACACAACTAATCGAAATATCCATACCCAATACAACAAATATACAGAAGAAAACAGGAGAAAAAATTTAAAAATACATCCAACTGGCTGAGGAAGTCAAGGACATGTGGCATCAGGATAAAGTTGACATTATACCAATTATACTTTCAACTACAGGAGTCATACCACGCAATATCTACCAGTACATCAACGCAATACAGCTACATCCAAATTTGTATATACAACTACAGAAATCTGTAATTATTGATACATGTTCAATTACCCGAAAGTTCCTAAATGCAATGTAACATATACCGTACAGTTAAAAGGAAGTCACGCTTGATCAAGGTCCGCGTCACTTTCCATTTTTAACCAGACGTAACGTCTGAGAAAAGGATAATAACAATAATAATAGTTTCGTGTGGCTCGATGGTCAGGTGAGTCTTTCAACTGGACGCCACTTCATCGACTTGCATTTCCCTAATCTACCATAATTATGCAACCGGGAAAAGGACCTGGGGGGGGGGGTGTTCTGCTGTTTTACGTGGTACCTCGTCCCTGGCGACCCCTCACATGTTGAGAGTTGAAGGCCAGATTAAAGGCAAACAGGAAATTGCCGTGGTACGACCGGGTTTCGATCCCGCAAGCTATCGCCTTCCAGGCATGCGTCTTACCTCTAGACTAGCAGTCCCAACAGTATCATTATTAAGCTAGGCATTCACTGACAGGAACATATCAAAATGACATGCGGTAATTAATAAAAACAATGACCGGTATATCAGACGGGTAAAATAAGAAAAAAAAGCGATCTGTACGTAGGACGGGGACACTAATCTCAGTTCTTTGCTTTAGGTAACTAAGACAAATGAGTTATTTTCTATCCACACATTTCGTTACACATTCGTCAACAACAACAAAAACACAACACTCTGCACAAGCAATTTTTTACACTCACTCATATATTACAGCTGTACAACTGTCACATTTTTCATTGGTTAGGGAACTAATGGTAAACAAAGACCTTAATGAGATCAGAATGTGGCACTCACACATTGCTTCCAAAGCTCATTAATTAGTAAATTTTCCGGACTTCTTTGCCCTTATCAGAAAGAATGAATTTTTCGTATAGATTTTAAACGAAGCGAGGAAATGCAATGCAGTAAAACCACATACTTTATTTATTACGCGTGAAGTTAAATGGAACAGTGATTTTGCATTCCGCTTTAATTTCTTTGCCCTGCAAGCAGCATTAAAAATTACGTAAAAAAGTAAAAAGGGAAGGGTTGATGTGACGCTTGTGGCCAGTGGTATATGTAGGATATGATACATTTTATTGCTTTCATCGCGTAGAGGGAAATGCGGCAGGCTGGGTGTTTGTAGCTGTGTATGGCAGGTTGTTGTTGCGAATTGCGGTGCGACGCAGGTAATGAGAAAAGTTTGCTGTGCTCCGCGGCTTCAGCGGTGCTGTGGCGCAGACAACACGACAGCTCTTAAAAACCGCACTCTCTCTCCCGTTATGAATGAATCCGGCATGTTCACAATTTTCCACAATCGTTTTATAATTCCAATAAATCGGCAGGTCGCAGTCGTCGCGGTATGCAACATAACACAGATGAGTCTGATAGAAGGTGAGCGCAAATAATATAATGACGTAATCCACGAATCATTTTCTCTACACGTCGCAACGATCTAGAGGAAATCATATTGCAAAAGATAAAATAATCTATTTTTGAACTGCTTTTCATATGCCAGTTAGCATATAAAAGAGTCAAAAGTACTTTGTTTTAATTACATTATTAGCTGAAAAATTTAACGATGAAATGCGTCTGCTGTTTTCTCCACCGCGTATCACGGTCATCAATGTACATTTCGAAGCACAACTCGTAGTTCAGGGGTTCACCTTCACTGTGACGGAAACGCGCATCTGTGGACATGAAACTGTGTATCGCGCTGGCGAATAAATTATGCTATTCCAAAGCAATAGCGGAGGTTTTCCATTCATTTCTCTGCCACAATTTTGCCAAAAATATATTCTGTTGTTACCGCGTCAGATACTACTAGGTACCGTGCATTTTGCACGATTTGTGTTTTCAACTTCTAAGTGACTCATCATCTTTGGAATAGGATTTGTCAATAAAATTCATTTAAAATTGGCACTTCGCTGTCTATCGGGTATTTTATATGATGTGGAAGGTGGCAGAAAATTTTTGATCCAACGGAATTACGTCTTTCTGAGGTAAAATCAACAGAACTGAAGTGCAGTTACGACAGTTTTGTCATTCTTACGGAACACATTCAGACAATAGAAACCTCCCTTCTAAGAAATGTGTTACTCCGATTATCACTGAATAACATTATCGTTTGAGAAGAGGCAAAATGTTTTAACTTCCTGATTATTTTCCTTCTAGACTTGCAAAGAAGTCCAAAAGTTACTGAACCAAATATTTTAAGAAGCTATAGTACGTTTATATTGTTACCTGTGTGGACGGGGGAATTTATCATCTTTAGTCCTTCTTACAAACAAGTAAATTAAATTTATTTAAATGAAATGAATGGTATCAGTGAGGATAAAATCAATGAGATTCAGTGATGTGAAATAATATCAGTGGACTCTGTTCAGAAGTACTGAACATGCAATGATATTCCGCATCAAATAGAAATATGTGCCGTACCGGAATTAAAATCTAGGTCTTCTGGGTAACATGAACAGTCATAAGAGGTAAACTTAAATACTATACAATGTTGGATCCGTCCAGTGCGCGTACTGGGACCTCGTAATCGGCTAAGGCGAAGGCATAGACCTACAATTTCTCTTTTACAGTAAATATGCACACTGCCGTGAAAAAATGCAACACGACGATTGTGTTTAGTGATACCGTACTATAATATGTGCATACTGAGGGGTTGTCGTGTTACTGATTCATTTACCACGGCCATCAGCGATCAGATGGAGCTCTGGAGACCTGTCTCTGCACCCCGTGTTTTGACTCTGTAGCCATGCACCAACTGTGCTGAGTTTCGCAGTGAAAAATGTGTACAACATTCATTTTAGGGTACAACTGTGCAACACCACAGAGCACAGTTACTCTGGTATCGCAAAATAGTCAACTGAATACTAGACTGTCACTCAGCTGTCTACAGCGATGCTAGTAGATTCTGTCTGTATGCGAGTGATGAACGTACATATGTACGGCGTAGATCTGGTAAGCGGCGTATTTCGGAGAGTATTCGCCCACTTCACACAGCTTCCAAACCAAGCCTCATGGTGTGGAGGCCATCAGTTACAACTCGCCGTCACATTTGGTGCATAACCAGGGTCGAGTAACCAGTGGCTGCTACATTTGACGGGCTCTTATCCCCACCGAGCGAGGTGGCGCAGTGGTTAGACACTGGACTCGCATTCGGGAGGACGACGGTTCAATCCCGCGTCCGGCCATCCTGATTTAGGTTTTCCGTGATTTCCCTAAATCGCTCCAGGCAAATGCCGGGATGGTTCCTTTCAAAGTGCACGGCCGACTTCCTTCCCTGTCCTTCCCTAATCCGATGAGACCGATGACCTCGCTGTCTGGTCTCCTTCCCCAACACAACCAACCAACCAATCTTATCCCCATGCTGCTGCCGTTTCTTCGATAGGAAGGTGATAGTGTACACCCACATAAGGCTGCTGCAAGGCAACGTGTTTTTAATGGTGCACGACAGCTGCCCTGGTCACCAAGATCACCAGATCTCTCGCCAATTTAACACGTATGAAACATGCCATGCTGAAGCGGGAACTCATCCGTTCTCCAGAGCCCCAAAAGGTGCAAGATCCTTGGGACACCCTATCGCATAGTGCCATTCAGCAACTTTATGATCTTTTGCATGCGAGAATACACGCCTACGTTGCCGCTGGAGGGGGGGGGGGGGGGGGTACTCTGTATACTGATGCGACTGTTTGGGCACCGTTTACTGAACCACGTGTGTATCATTTGGTCTGAATTTGTTGTCATATACTCGTACCCCCACAATGATAAATTACATGCTACAACACTTGTGAATAAAATGGCATTTTCCCTGAGAGGGGTTGCCTTTTTTACTGCAGTGCGGAACTGATTTTTTTTTAAATTCTGGATGCCCTAAACTGCAGCTGTATTTAAAATAGCGTATGGTTTGCATTGAAACTATGGTTCAGAAATAGAGTAGAAAAATTTGTACGCCATTTGTTAAATCACATGCATATAAGTTCTGTGCTCGTACTTTCAAATCATGCTACAATTAAAGTAAAACTTCAAAGTAGGAAACAACTAACAGAAAAAAGTACAACTGCGATTGATGTGAAAAATTCTTTACGAGAATCCGAGCGTGTTGTAGGGTAGCTAGTGGACTATGCATGTTTTCCTAATTTATTTACTGCAAGAATGGGGCCAACGACGACTGAAGAGAATCGTTCAACGAGACAGAAGTGTAACCCTTGTGCAAATTACTGCAGATTTCAGTGCTGGACCATCAACAAGTGTCAGCGCGCGAATCGTTCAACGAAACATCATCGACATGGGCTTTCGGAGCCCAAGGCCCACTCTTGTACCCTTGATGACTGCACGATACAAAGCTTTACGCTTCGCCTGGGTTCGTCAGCACTGACATTGGACTCGTTTTAAATTGTATCGAGCGGATGGACGGGTACGGCTATGGAGACAACCTCATGAATCCATGGACCCTGCATGCCAGTAAGGAACTGTTCAAGCTGGTGGAGGCTCTGTAATGGTGTGGGGCGCGGGCAGTTGCAGTGATATGGGATCCTTAATACGTCTAGATACAACTCCAACAGGTGACACGTACGTAAGCATCCAGTCTGATCATCTGAATCCATTTATGTTCATTGTGCATTCCAACGGACGTGAGCAATTCCAGCAGGACAATGCGACACCCCACACGGCCAGAATTGCTACAGAGTGGCTCGAGAAACACTCTTCTGAGTTTAAACTCTTCCGCTGACCACCAGACTCCCAAAACATGAACACTATTGAGAATATCTGGGATGCCTTGGAACGTGCTGTTCAGAAGAGATCTCCACCCCCTCGTACTCTTACGGATTTATGGACAGTCCTGCAGGATTCATGGTGTCAATTCCCTACTGCACTACTTCAGACGTTAGTCCAATCTGTGTCACGTCGTGTTGCGGGATTTCTGAGTGCTTGCTGGGCACTACACGATATTACTCAGGTGTACCAGTTTGTTTATGTGTATATATCGCTATCTGAAGTACGTGAACCATTTGTATGGTGATGGTGCAAAATTCCCATCCACTTAAAAAGTCCTTTAACAGATACGGGCTCGTATTATGTTCCACATATGGGGTATCAGGAAGAAAGTCGAAAACTTTTGTCATATTCCTGTGATCTAATACGAAAGGTGATGCAATTCGGTGACTCAGTAATGAAAAATCATAAAATATGGAAGCTTCTTTATAAAGCAGTATCCACTACGGAAGCATTTCCCGGCCAACACCTGAATCCTCGAAAACAATGGGTATTACCCAAGCAGTGCGCGTTTGAGTAGCCAATGTGCTGTCTCCCGAGGTCGATTGAGGACTCAGCAGCTTCGACAAGAAGAGCGTTCGTAGGAGTTGACCGTTTAGCAGCCAGGCAGCACCTCATCAATTTATACTAGCACCTGTTAAGTGTTTGAGTGGCAGAGTCAGTGGTCGAACCATAGAAAAGGCAACTGTAGGTCATATACGACCGGATTAGCGTACTACAGATAGTAATACATACTCTTGAGTTGGCACCCCACCAGTCTCCTGTAATGGAATGGATAATAATAACTGCCTTTTCCTTTTTTTATAGGATATACTTGACATGTATGGACCAGATGTGCTTTCGGTCGATATAGAAGATAAGGTATTAGATAACTTGTTCGACTGGTGTACTACAAGGGCCCAATAGCATCTTTCCTGAGGCTCTCCATCGGTGTAGCATATAAATGCAAGCAGGGGATTTGGTTGGCGATATTTCTAAGGAATCCTGAAACCTTTCCATAGCGAGAGACTTCAGAAGTTGACATTCCATGAGGCTCAGGCTTGCAGTGTAGAACTACAGGTCGTCTTTGTATTGTATCACTTTGAAACTGTCTTGTAAAAGTGAATAAAGATTCCCAGTGTAAAGATTAAATAATATTGGTGATAAAGTCGAACTGTGCGGTAAGGTTTGCTCGTGCATTGAGGCCTATGTGTCCCTCATCTTGACGTATAATTGAGGCTCTGTCGATCACTAAATGACATAAATTGCCAATAAACATAGTAGGCATGCCAAAGTTCTTTAAATGTTGCACTAACCGTGGGAGCAGGACGCAGTCATTGGCCTTGGTGAATCCGGTATAAACAAGCAGCATACACATGTCACTAAATTAAATCAGGATGTCGGCTACTAAAGTGACAAGGTGCTTCGACCATTTCTAAACCCGTACTGCTCGTTTGTAAGAAAATTCTGATTCCTGCCCACTGTTCAAATCTGTGTTTAATCATGCCTTCTATAACTTTGTAAAAGCAGGACAGTAACGTTATTATTCTGTTTGATGCAGCCGCTGCCTGCGGGTTCGCACTCTTGTAAAAAGGTGGTTTTTAACTCCAGGATGGTAAGATGAGTGAATCAGCCTGCATGATATACGCTGACAGAAAAAATCGCAACACTAAAAAAATGACTAACGTAGGTAATGAAATTCCGGGAATACAGGTAACATATTTAAGTGAGTAACATCGCAAGATCACAGGTAATGTAAGCATGAGATAAGCCACTGCAAATGTGAAATCCGCCAGAATGTTGAATGCAAGCATGCAAACGTGCATGATCGTTGTGGATGACGCTGAAGTTGTCGTCCGATGATGTGCTATATGTGCTCAACTGGATGTGCTCAACTGGAGACAGACTGGGTGACCGAGCAGGCCAAGGCATCAAGCCGATAGAACTGAAAACTCGCAGTGATGTCACTCGAAATAACAACACCAGTTCAATAGAACGAACGAATCACTGATCAGAAATATATCTCCCACAACCTTTTGCTTCAGAGATATTGAATAATAACGATGAGATAACAATTCTGACCCTGCATCAAGATTATTTAAAAATGCTGAGCAGCAGTGTCCTATACTTGAGAAGCACGTTTATGAATAATGGTGGACGCACTCCAGAAGGAACATCATGACTTACACGTTGCATATTCGCCTTTCTGTTTCAAGAAATACGATATGGACTGAATGAAGTCAAAAGTGGCCACACACGAAAAAACTGGAATCACATTAACGCTCAATAAGAACATATCCGCATCAAATTCAGACCCGAATTTTCTACAAAACACAGAATGATGTATTCACAGGTCAATAAGTAATCACTTTAGTATGCGCATTCCTTTCTAAACGTTTATGGGGTTCCTAGAAGATAATAAATGTGTCATTATGAATGCCAAGCAGGCACTCATATTCTTTCGAAGTGCTACGAACAAGAATGCGTGGATTCAAGAAGTACACGCAGCAAAAAACAAAACTGTTTTTGACTAATTAGTGTGGAAAGTACCACAAATACCCATATCAGATTAGGACCGTCTGAAACTTTTCTGCACCCGAAATTTGGGAGTTCAGCTGCTATTAAGTTTCTGTTCATGGTAACTCTACGAGTGTCCCGTTCTGCTGATGACTTCGAGACATAGCTGGTCGATTAAGACCGCGATGCAGCTCAGGACATCGACGCCCAGGCCAGTCCATGACCGTGGCGCAGCATTATTACTCTGGCCCGTTTCCCAATGGTGTGGGCCAAGCTCCCCGTGCCCTGGTCCATCTCATGAACACTGTTATCATCGAGCATCACCAAGACATTGCTTCGGGTCTAATAGCAGCAGTTTCCCTGTCCGTGCTGTTATGGATCACCAAGTATGTCCTGCAACCGCATCGGACTGCTCTGCGTTTGCTGACACATTAGGGGACAGGATTTTGCTGGAACTCATTGATAAGTCGAATGTGGGCTACTGAGATCCTGCCACCTTCCTCAGTGTTTGTCAAGCTGTTCTGGAAAGGGAGTTCCCCGTATACATCAACTACTTGTGGTATCGTGCATAGTCCAAATCGTTTCTGTACTGTGAGCTCACACACCCCTGAAAGAGGGCAGTGATGCTGGTGAGGAGAAGAGCATAATGCTAATTGGTGGGAAAAATGGTGTGATATTGTGCGGTGAGTCAATCATAACGTGGTTTGGAACTATTACCAAGGGCGTCAACTGAGTCTGTTTCCGAAATGCAAGAAACAGTGTCCAGTAAGGCACTCAGCCGTGTACCCCATCTAGATATGTACATGCAATTTTTTAACCTATTCAATGGGAGGCCCAGTTTCACCTGTCTTCCAAAAGATATTGTTGCTAAAGAGCGTGCATTAGGGTAAAGAATCTTATGGATAATTAACTGCTTTGCGTGATCGCATCTGGCTTGTGATAGAAACTGCCCCCAACATTCATCTGGCCTGAGAACTTATAAAACATGTGACGTCTTCAAGCATTACAATTTCGAAGGCATCTCATTCACCATAAAACTCCAGGACCTACCAAAATTCGAGAGGCAGACCTCTGATTATTCAGTTCATATATACAACTTGGATGTTGATGATAGCAAGCCAGAAGAAGAAGATGACCATGAACACACTGTCCAGAAAAAAGAAGTCAAGAATTAAGTAGCTGAGTAGCTGCTCAGCACGCCAAACACGTAGATTTGTTGTTATTCTCTGAGGCCAAAGAGCTACACTATGTGTAGATCAAAAACATGTCCCATCTACTGTCACCCCAACTGTGCAATCAACATGATGCTCAGAAGTTTTGTCGTAGATGATCCCACTACTTTACAAAGAGTAAATATCTTGATAGGCATCTCACTGACTGCTTGAGCCAGGAAATGCCTACCTAGGATAAAACTTTCTCACAGCTTAAGAGCATCGAACATCAGGATAAATGTCTCTTCGTTGTATATACCAACTTCAAGTGCCTCTCAGCTGCTGTCCCACATTGTGAAGGTGACCGATCTGCCTCCCATACTACCTTCAAATAATGGCGTGTACTGCATGTGTCTGCGTATCAAGTTGTATACATTTATGTCTCTAGTTGCAACGGATTTCAATAATACATCGGGGATAACTCTGTGAGACGGTTGCCCGCTGAGCTTGAAAACTTGCGTTGGAAGTTGATGGGATTTATTGCAACAACATTCCCATGAGTGACTGGCATGAGAGCGGTACCTTACACAAGCAGGCAGTTGGCTATCTAATTTGTGGGCCACCGTTGGATTCAGAAGGGAAAACTCCATGTAGAGGCCATTGTAATCTAATGGCGAAGTTCCGCGGTGCAGCTCACAATGCATGCAACTTGAAGTACCGACTGCCACGGCACATACCTAACTTCTTTCACTATTTGAGTGGGTATGGTACCCACTTTCTCGTTCAACACTTCAGGGATTTCGGTTTGAAGGTTGATAAGGTCAGTATCATTCCTGATATCTTTGAAAAGTACATTTCTTTTTCCAAGACAGTCACACCAAGAATATCACTCCGTTTCCTGGATTTGCTTCGCTTCGTACACGCGTCTCTTTAGAAACTTGCCAAGATAATGCACCAGGAGGATATTTGTATCACCAGAGCTACAATCCCAATGATCCAAAGTTTCAATTTGTGCAAAGATAGAGGTAAATAGAAATGAACGTTTGGCGTCATTGGCCGGGAAGCCTCGGGGCAGGTCCGGCCTCCGTGGTGCTGGTCTTATTACATTTGACGCCACATTGGGTGACCTGCGCACCGGATGGGGGTGAAATGATGATGAAGACAGCACAACACCCAGTCCCTGAGCGGAGAAAATTCCCCGACTCAGCCGGGAATCGAACCCGGGCCCATAGGACGGCAATTCATCACGCTGATCACTCAGTTGTCGGGGCGCACGAAGATAGAGGTATTTCCATACGAATACCTGGATTCGATGGAGACACCATCCAACACCACAACGCTCAAAAATAGCTAAAATGGCTCTAAGCACTATGGGACTTAACATCTGATGTCATCAGTCCCCTAGACTTAGAACTACTTAAACCTACCTAACCTAAGGACATCTCACAGATCCATGCCCGAAGCAGGATTCGAACCTGCGACCGTAGCAGCCGCGTGGTTCCGGACTGAAGCGTCTAGAACCGCTCGACCACCAAGGCCGGCTCCACAATGCTCAACATAACCGCATACTCCAGTAAAATACAGGGAGCAAAAAGTTATTTACAATTTGTACAGAAACCAGATGGCAGTTATAAGAGTCGAGGGACATCAAAGGGAAGCAGTGGTTGGGAAGGGAGTGAGACAGGGTTGTAGCCTCTCCCCGATGTTATTCAATCTGTATATTGAGCAAGCAGTAAAGGAAACAAAAGAAAAGTTCGGAGGAGGTATTAAAATCCATGGAGAAGAAATAAAAACTTAAGGTTCGCCGGTGACATTGTAATTCTGTCAGAGACAGCAAACGACTTGGAAGAGCAGTTGAACGGAATAGATAGTGTCTTGAAAGGAGGATATAAGATGAACATCAACAAAAGCAAAACAGGGATAATGGAATGTAGTCGAATTAAATCGGGTGATGCTGAGGGAATTAGATTAGTAAATGAGACACTTAAAGTAGTAGAGGAGGTTTGCTATTTGGGGAGCAAAATAACTGATGATGATCGAAGTAGAGAGGATATAAAATGTAGACTGGCTATGGCAAGGAAAGCGTTTCTGAAGAAGAGAAATTTGTTAACATCAGGTATAGATTTAAGTGTCAGGAAGTCGTTTCTGAAAATATTTGTATGGAGTGTAGCCATGTATGGAAGTGAAACGTGGACGATAAATAGTTTGGACAAGAAGAGAATAGAAGCTTTCGAAATGTGGTGCTACAGAAGAATGCTGAAGATTAGATGGGTAGATCATATAACTAATGAGGAGGTATTGAATAGGATTGGGGAAAAGAGAAGTTTGTGGCACAACGTAACTAGTAGAAGGGATCGGTTGGTAGGACATGTTCTGAGGCATAAAGGGATCACCAATTTAGTATTGGAGGGCAGCGTGGAGGGTAAAAATCTTAGAGGGAGACCAAGAGATGAATACACTAAGCAGATTCAGAAGGATGTAGGTTGCAGTAGGTGCTGGGAGATGAAGAAGCTTGCACAGGATAGAGTAGCATGGAGAGCTGCATCAAACCAGTCTCAGGACTGAAGACCACAACAACAACAACAACTGGTGGGGAGGGGGTGGGGGGGCCGATACTGGTATGATGTAAGAGATTTCATCCCCAGACCAAGTTTCAAACGGATCACCCACCATCTTCAATGAAAGACTAGCCGCTGTGTTGCTGGCCAAGGTTTCAGTGCAGTTCACAAATCCTGTCTATATCGATATCCAAACTCCTCATGTACCGATTCCACTACGAGTTTGTAAAGCCACGGTTCACCGATCCCAAGTTAATTTTTGTGGATGCTGACAGTTTCGTCTACTGGGTGAAAGGCTGTGATTCATATGAAGTAATTAGGTACAATAACGAAGAATTCAACACATCTGGATATGTGGCCGATAATCCCTTTGGAATAATACCAAAAGACAAGAAGGTTATCGGTTTTATGCAAGATGAGGCGCATAGTCCGCAGATCGTGGAGTGTGTGGGGCTCATATTGAAAATGTATGCATACCACATAGATGCAGGTGCCAACCAGAGACGGGCTAAGGGTGTGCCTCAGACACTCTCACGATCAATGAATACAAGAGTTTCCACCTCCAGGGCATTGACACAACTGCACATATCGAGCACCAGGTAATCTTTCGATCGTGAGGCCATGAGGTACATACTGCACTGCAACTGTTTTGTCATGATGACAAATGGTTAATATGTGGGGACAGGATCAGCTCCCTCCTGTACTTACTTTATTGAATCAGTGATTGAGTGTGTGGCTGTGTATTTACTTATTTGTGGATTTTGGATGTATGTCAGGGTGTGCAGAATAGTTAGAGGAACCACTTGTCACTGATGAGCGTGTACATGTGTTTGTGCGCGCATGTGCGTGCGTGTGTGTGTGTGTGTGTGTGTGTGTGTGTGTGTGTGTGTGTGTGTGTGTGTGTGTGAGCGCTTTTCCTCATCTTATACTGCTGGTCCCAGATTGTATGGAGAATAAAAAAGGTCAAAAAGAAATGCTTAAAATGTGAATACGGTATACAGAAAGAAATGATTAATATGTAAATCCTGTTTATAGAAAGATAATGGGAAACACAGTAATTAATTTCTGGTAGCTTCAGTGTAATGTACCTAATAGTGATAAATTTTCAGAAAAAAATACCTTGTAATTAAAATCAAGAAAAAATTCTGTGTAAATACACCAACAAGAACAATTGTAAATTATTGTATATAAGGAAAACGAGCTTTGTAAAATAGTCTATTGTATGTATAACAAATAGCCTTACAAATAAAAAGGAAATTTTTAATAGACAACAAATGATCGCAAAAAAAATTCATTGACAAACTGTTAATAATAAATTATTAATTAATTTGTTATATCATTGTTATTATTTCCAAACCCTACCACTATAGAATTATTGTTTATAACATACCTGAACCTCTCTCCATGATGCACAGACCTCGAATGAAGAGGCCTATGCAACTGAGTCAATTATAGAAGATGATGGAGGAGTGGATGGGGAGCTTAACTCTTGTTGGTCTGGGGGGAGGAGAGGGGTTTCTTGCCATTTTAAAACGCTCCTATTGATCCAGGCGTTTCGCTGTAAACTTTTTATCAAGTGACTGGTAATGAGTTACGTCGTGACCTAGTCCACTTGCCTAAGGGGCGTGGGTAGTGTAGGGGTTCACCTATATGAGCTTGAATATAACTCATTCAGTTGCCTAAGGTGTGTAGATAGTGTGGGGGTTCACGTGGGTAACCTTGAATGTACCGTATACATCTGTCAGTGATTACTTGGACTGGGGGAGGAAAGCGGAGTGAGGGGTGACTTTGATTATAAGTCAGCCAAATGTGTAACCTGACAGCGGAAGCGATAAGGTCGTCATTTCGCCCTGTATGCCTTCTGAATAACTATTCATGAAAGGTTTCCTATGCACCTTCACCGCATTGGAATTTCTTCGAATCCGTTCTATGACTGCTTTAACACTACGTGATGTGACATCGTTCACATTCTCTTTGCAGGTTCAAATTGTGAGAGACAAAGACAATCGTTTTTGCAACAGCTATGTCGTTCGAAAGCAGAGTTTCCTACGAGTGGCACCGTTCTTCTTTCTTTGAGTAATCCCACATGTACTACAAAGCTTCTTAAATTTTCAGGTGGTACCAAGATATCTTTGTAGCAATGACGCAGCTTACCAGAGCAGTTGTAAAATATCTCGCATTGACGTCAATCAACAGCAGGCTTCTAAAGTCTTTGTGAAACTTATATCTATGTCCTGTATGTCATCAGTCTACGGTTTTGTACTGTATGTCAGTTATTTATCTTTAACTGGCTAAATGGCCGTTAGCTGCTGAAGGCCATGTGAAGAGAAAAAAAAAGAACAGAAAAAGGATTTGTGTGTGTTTGGGCAGATACCGTTGTTTCTGGGCAATGACTATGCCTTCTGGGCCAACTGCAACGGATTTGTTCCTGGAACAAGTCGTCGGAGAGGTTTATTTGATTATAAAATCAGCCTCTCAGTATAGTTGGTGAGAGTATTTGCCCTGTGCTTTATTTGTTACCAGCTGTCAGAAGGTGAAATTATTGAGGGAGAATTAGAAAGATCTTAGGGACAAGGCATCGTATTCACACTAAGGAAAATGGTATGCATGCTGGTAGGAGTCATTCCAGATGGGGAAAGGCTGCTTCCGGATGCGATGAAGAACACAGGGTACGGCCAACTGCAGGTAGTTTCTCATGTCGGTAATAACTATGTGTGTCTCTTTGGATCGGAATAGATTCTCTCTGCTTTCGGGTGGCCAGCTAAAGCGGCAGTACCATCATCGACAGAGTCGACTGTGGTCGTTTGGTACAGAACTGAATCATAAGCTCGGACAGTACTGCGACGGTGTAGGCTGCCAATTCCTCGACTTGAGCTATAGGGTGGTTGGCTTGCGGTTCCGCTTAATGGGTCAGGGATCGACTATATACAGGCAGCAGCTACACAGGTAGCAGGGGCTATTTGGAGGATACTGGGAGGTATTTAGATTAGAGTGTCTCGTGAAACTAGAGAAAAGGCGTTAATCCAAAATAATGCAGTGCAAATACAGAAAGACAGACATAGCAGCAATCGATGTCGTAGTTATAAATTACCATAGCTGTGTTGGGAAAGAACCAGAGCTCCAAGCGATAATAGAAAGCACTGAGCCTCAAATCGTTATAGGTATGGAAAGTCGGATAAAGCCGGAAACAAGTTCAGCCGAAATTTTTAGAACGGACCTAACCATGTTCCGAAACGATACATTAAATACAGTTAGTGGTGGATTGTTTATTGCTGTCAGACATAGTTCATCTTGTAGTGCATTTGACGTAGACAGTTCTTGTGAGTTAGTATGGGCAGAGGTTATACCTGACAACCAAAATGAATTAATAATTCCTTCCTGAAGTCGGTGGTAGGCAAAAACGTCGTCTGGAATTGCACTGAATGTATTCTCAGATCATTATTTTGAGCAATTAGTTCAAGAGCCCACTCGAAGTGTAAATGGTTTCGAAAATACATTTGATCTCTTAGCAACAAACAATCCTTAGCAAATAGGAAGCATCTTGACGGATCAAAGGGTTAGCGACAGCAAGGTTGTTGTAGAGAGACACAATACTGTAACATCCAAACACACAAAAAACGAAAGCAAGGTACATGTAATTAAGAAACAAAGATAAAATTTGCTTGTCGCCTTCCTAAGAGGCTCCTTCCAATCTACGTAAGCGAAGACTAGATACGGTTTAAATTCAAAGAAACAATATCGACGGCAATTGAGAGATATATACCAAATAAATTAATAAGATGTGCTACTGATCCTCCATCGTACACAAATCAGGTCAGACCACTGGTGCAGAAACAACGAAAAAGCGTGCCAAAATTCAAAGAACTCAAAATTCTCAAGATGGAACAATGGAACAACAAGATGTCCGATGTGAAGAAGTAGCACACCAGTGGCGTTAAAAAACAATTTCAACGCAACTAGTGCGCTGTCTCTTCACATTGGCATTCTTCAAAAACAGTTGCTGAAAATGATGAACAAAAATCTAAATGACAAGATTGGTCTTTGCGGTGGGCGGAGACATGTGAGGGGAAATGCTGACATAATCGGCGCTACCAACAGAAACTGCAACGTTTAACTTCACCATGCGCCGTGCAGTTAAAGGCGCTGCAGTCTGGAACCGCAAGACCGCTACGGTCGCAGGTTCGAATCCTGCCTCGGGCGTGGATGTTTGTGATGTCCTTAGGTTAGTTAGGTTTCACTAGTTCTAAGTTCTAGGGGACTAATGACCTCAGCAGTTGAGTCCCATAGTGCTCAGAGCCATTTTAACCATTTAACTTCACCATGCAATTTTGACACTACAAGTGTTAGGTCACTAGCGTTGGCAGAAATGAAAAAATAGGGAAGTCAACATGAAGTGTTAAGGAAAGATCCGGAATGTGACGAAACCGAACGACGGACGTGTCGGACATCTTTTATTGTGCCACTTACATATAGTTACCATTGTTAGCAAAATGGTTTTCGCCAAGCGTAAACGTGCATCGTGTTCCTTTTAATTCTTGGTCCAGGGGGAGCTTGTTGATGTACAGAATATCTGTTAGTAAATGAATACTTAAATATAAAGTTCTAAAACAGACAGTATTAAATATACTATATTATACTATAATAATATAATATATTATACATATATAATGTGCAGCCGATATTTTTATAGGCCAGTACGTCGATATTTTTTCGTCGATATATCGATACCTTTGTCGATATACAGAGGAACTATAATGATATTTTTAAAAATAGATATATCGGATTCCCGATATTTTTAAGAATATAAACAGTCCTAATGTAAAGTACACTTGTCGCAAACCACAATACCTTCCCTGCGTGACAATGATGGTGATTTTGCTAACGACAGTGCCACTAAAGCAGAGTTACTATACACTGTTTTCCGAAATTCCTTCTTCAAAGAAAATGAAGTAAATATTCCAAAATTCGAATCAAGACTAACTGCCAACATAGATAACTTAGAAGTAGACCCTTGGTGCAATGAAGCAGCTTAAACGTAAGGAAAGCAAGGCTTCCGATTCAGATTGTATACAAGTCAGGTTCCTTTCACAGTATGCTGATACAGTAGCTCCATACTTTGAAATCTTATAAAACCGCTCGCTCGTTGAAAGACCCGTACCTAAAGAGTGGAAAGTTGCACAAGTCACAGCAATACCCAAGGTAAAGAATAGAAGTAATTCGCTGAATTGCAGACGCATATCTCTAACGTCGATTTGCAGTAGGATTTTAGAATATATGCTGTGTTCGAACATTGTGAATTACCTCGAAGAGACCGATTTATTGACAAAGAGCCGACATGGATTCAGAAAATATAGTTCTTGTGAAACACGACTAGCTCTTTATTCTCACGAAGTAATGAGTGCTATCAACAGGGGATGTCTAATTGATTCCACATTTGTAGATTTCTAAAAAGCTTTTGACACCATTGTGCATAAGCGACATGTAATCAAATTGCGTATACATGGAATGCCCTCTCAATTGTGCAGCTGGATTCCTGATTTCTTGTCAGAAAGTCGAACTGACTGAAAGTTATCCAGCAAAACTGAAGTAATATCTAGCGTCCTCTGTTGTTCCTGATCTACTACAGGATTTAAGAGATAACCTGAGCAGATGATTCTATCATTAACTGTCTTGTAAAATCATTAGATAATCAAAACGAACTGCAAAATGATTTAGACGAGACACCTGTATAGTGCGAGAAGTGGCATTTGGCTCTATGAAGTGAAAAGAGCGAAATCATCCACGTAAGTATTAAGAGGAATCCGTCAATTACGGTTAAGGATACTTGAATTGGAACTATCATGTAGATAATGTAGTGGTAAAGCAAACCAAAAGACTGAGATTTATTGGCATAACACCTAGAAAATGCAACACTTCTACTAAATAGAGTATTTACACTAGGCTTGTCCGTCCTCTTCTGGAGTATTGCTGTGCGCTGTGGGAACCGCACCTGATACGTTGTCCGGAGGACATTGAAAAATTCAAATAAGGGCAGTTCGTTCCGTATTATCACGAAATAGGGAAGAGACTGCCCCTGATATGATACGCGAATTTGGAGAGAAATCCTTACAACAAAGCCGTTTTTCGTTGCGGCGGGATGTATTCACGAAGTTTCAGTCATCATCTTTCTCCTCTGGATGTGAAAATATTTTATTGTTGTCAACGCACATAAGAAGAAATGATCATCGTGATAAAATAAGAGAAACCAGAGCTCGTACAAAAAGATGCAAGCGTCCATTTTTCCCGCGCGCTGTTCGAGAGTGGAACTGTAAAGAAGTAACTTGAAAGTGGTTCGATGAACCCTCTGCCTGGCACTTAAGTGTGAATTGCAGAGTAGTAATGTAGATGCAGAAGGGTATTGTCAGTGTATTGATGTAGGTACACAAAAAGATAAAGTAGTGATTTTTTTCTTTGTTATTATTTCAGATCTCCATGAGCAGCGGCGTGACAACGAGTAGAACCTCGCTTCAGGGTAAGTATTACATTTTTTACAAAATTCATTTAAATATAAAATACACAAGGCATTATTTTGCTTCATTAACTATAGGCAGATAAAAATTTAAAGGATCTTCAATATAGATACACATCTTACTTGGCAATTAAGGACATAGAAATGATGGAAAGATGGAAATTACCGATATGGTCAAAGATGGTAGCTTGGCTTTCCGGGACGTTTACGTCGAATTTAAATTCGACCGGGACTTTGAGGTGAATTTGGAGAGAGGCATGAAACAGTTGGCGGGATGCGATATGTAGCTAGGTACTCAGCACCGTCAGCATATGGCAGGAGATCGGCAGAAGGCGAGAGTTAAGGAATTTATGTAGACTATAGGATACTGTGACGGATGCTTCTTGTGGCTAGTGTTGCTGGCAGATCTGTGGCGCTCTGGCATCAATGACGTGCTCTGTCATCTGTTATATCGGAGGGAACCACATGGCTAATCATTTTGTAAATACTGGTTTTAACTTTGAACACATTGTATATGATGACTTAACTTTGACATGCCAATGCATCTTAGGTCAACTGTCCAGCTAATTAAGATATGGAGTACATTTGTAGCTGAAACTGACCACATGTATTAACCTGTACTCAGATTAAATGATGATAACTCTGTTTACCGAAACCGGTCATGAACATTTAGGCACACATAGGTTATATATATATTTAATATGTATAATGCACAAATATGTATGTAATCTATACAAAGAAAACGTTGTCACCTAAAATCTCGAAAGGCTCATGACCGATTTACTTTAAATTTTTACTCGATAAGCTAATGAATATGCAGACAGACATAGGCTATACATTCTCTAAACGACAATGAGCGGGGTTTCTCTTAAAACCGCCTGCAAGAAAGAAAACATTGTGCTGTGAAAATGTGCGGTTTTAATTTCTTTCTTGTAGCCAGTTTCAACTACAATAGGAGGCCATGTAAACCATTAGACAAATTGCTCCTCTCATATAGTATCTTTCTCATATACATGTTTTCAAGCAAAAATAGAGTAGACAACAATGTGTTGCTCTGTTTCCTTTCAGCCATCGGTTTTACGAAAACAGGAAGTTGTATTTAGGTCTTATAGGATTAAGATAATAATTTTACCACATAATCTGAACTAATCCTAATCAGTCACCGATTAAAACCAAGCGGTGTTCGGTCATTGAAGGTATTGTCTTCACAGATCCAGCAGCAGCGAAAGTGTGTAAAAGGACAGACAGGGGTGGGGGGGGGGGTGGGGGATGGGGGGAAATCGATATAGGGAGTGGTTAGGAGGAGATGGGCAGAGAGAAAGGTGGGTGATGCACAGAGAGAGGAGGAAGGAGGAGAGATGGGCAAGGAGAGTGGGAGGAGGGAATGGCCAGAGCGGAGATTGAGGGAGGCTAGTATTTAATTTGAAATAGTCCCCTGCATGAGCCTAGTTAAATGGTTCAAGGGTATCCATCCCATTCATTTGAAATCATAAGTCGCGTCTGGCAATCTTTGCAATGTACTAGCTTATGGCACAGATCTTCTCATTGTACTCACTTTTTTACTACTGGTCCACATCTTCCGTAATCGGCTTGCACCAGTAAAGCTCTACTACCCTCGTATTCATTGTTCTACAACCTCCAAGCCCAGACAGCATGTGACCATGTGCTTCCTTCAGAACTTCTTCCTTCGGCTTAGCTGGCACTACCACACGGAGCTCCAATCTGTCGCAGGTTCGAATCCTGCCTCGGGCATGGATGTGTGTGATGTCCTTAGGTTAGTTAGGTTTAAGTAGTTCTAAGTTCTAGGGGACTGATGACCTAAGATGTTAAGTCCCATAGTTCTCAGAGCCATTTGAACCATTTGAACCCAATCTGTCTTACATAACAGGCTGTCACATACAACGTCTTGTGGACGCTCATGTACAGCTTGCAGTCGGTGTCAACATGTTACTCTGCTTACCATTGTTCATGGCTGTGATCCAGTGCCTGTATTATCGTTGCCTGTCTACTTAAACCATCCGCGTTCCTGTGTTTCTTACCAGACTTAGGTACAAATTCATATTTGGACTTACTCAATTTTAATGCCTGTCTCATGAGCCAACCAGAAGGGTCCTTTAGACTCAAGAACCGTTTAAGAGATGCATGGTCAGTTACCACCTTAAATTTCTTCTCACAGAAACTACACTGAAAATACGTAATCCCATACATCAAACTAAGCATTCCCTTTTGTGTCATGAAGTCGTTCCTCTCTGCTCTTCTGAACTGTCGATAAGTTTATGCTACAGGATGTTCTTTACTGATTAACGCCTGACACAAAACACGCTGCAATACCTGACTGGAAGCGTCACATGAAATCAAATACTCTTTCTCGGAGTCCTGGATAACTAACAGACAACTCGATGTTAATGTTCTCTTCAGTTCCTCAAATGCTTCCTTTTGCCCACTGGAATTTACACATCTACAGAACCTTTCACAAATTTTCGATAATAATTTGCCAAACTCAAACATGATTGGAACTCTCTACTATTCCTAGCACCTGGAAAATCTTGCACTGCTTGTACCAATCTTGGATCTGTCGTAACGCCTTCAATACTAACTACATTCGCCAATTATGCAACTTCTTCCAAAGCAAAATGACACGTCTCAGAACTTAGCGTCAAATTTACTGCACATAAACTTTTAAAAAATTCTTGTTACTGTTGTCTATGCTCAGTCGAATCCTTTGGGAAAAGAATACACCATCCCGTTGTATCACACATTGCCGAAGTTTCAGCCCTCAAAGTACGCTATCCAACAACCAGTGAAATATTGTTGGCGCATTTTTGGTCCAAAATGGCACACTTCGATATTTATAATGACCCCAAGGGACCGATAATGCTGTCTTCGGTCAGTGCAAAGGAAATACCAGGCGGTACACATTCCGTAGATCGATGGCAGAGAAATACTTGCACTCTCCCAAGCACTCAGTAGTTTCAGTATGTGGTGTCAGGTACGCCTCCGTCGCTGTCTTGCTGTCAGGATGTCTGTAGTCACAGCACAACCTATATCAACCTATGTTTCTTAGACCCACCTGGTTACTTCTTTGTCACAACCATCGCAGTGGCTCCCCATAGACTAGTGCTCTCCTTTGTTATTCCATCAGCTAACTGCTGGTTTATAAAATCTTCCATAACTGATTATAAATACCAAGGTATGGTTCAAAATGGCTCTGAGCACTATGGGACTTAACATCTATGGTCATCAGTCCCCTAGAACTTAGAACTACTTAAACCTAACTAACCTAAGGACATCACACACATCCATGCCCGAGGCAGGATTCGAACCTACCAACGTATGCAATATAGTTTATGATATATTGGTACTTTATTCCCAGTAGGAATTCGATGTTGTGTCACAGGTCTTGCTAGCAAAGGGCATTGAGGCAAAGCCAACTCCTCAAACTGTAATACCAAGTTTTGCGTTTTCACTCTTTCAATTCGTCCCAGATTCTCTATCTTCTTACATGCTGCAGTTTTAGCGGCAGAATGTGTCTGATCATGGTGCACACGTGCCGTGTCCCAGTCATTCTCATCTGTGATGTACAGAGTACCTACCAACAATCCCTTGATCAGTTTTATCTCATCAGCACCAAAATTAACTACATTTAAGGTACAATTTTGCTATCACCTTTCCCCTGTACAAGTACAATGCTTCTTCTCACTGAACAACGTGATGTGTTAAGCACATCATTTTCTGCAAGAGGCCGAGCGATTCTAGGCGCTTTAGTCCGGAACTGCGCTGCTGCTACGGTCGCAGGTTCGAATACTGCCTCGTCCATGGATGTGTGTGATGTCCTTAGGTTAGTTAGGCTTAAGTAGTTCTATGTCTAGCGGACTGATGACCTCAGATGTTAAGTCCCATAGTGCTTAGAGCCATTTTAACCATTTTTCTGCAAGTGGGTCTACCTACACAACATATTAACCGTCCACTACAGTTCCATACTCACCAAGAGCACCTTTCCGGTGCCTTGCGGCACAATATCATGCGAATTAAGCCTTAGTGTTGTCCGAAGTTCGTCTGCAGCTCGTGGTCATGCGGTAGCGTTCTCGCTTCCCACGCCCGGGTTCCCGGGTTCGATTCCCGGCGGGGTCAGGGATTTTCTCTGCCTCGTGATGACTGGGTGTTGTGTGATGTCCTTAGGTTAGTTAGGTTTGAGTAGTTCTAAGTTCTAAGGGACTAATGACCACAGATGTTAAGTCCCATAGTGCTCAGAGCCATTTGAACCATTTGTCCGAAGTTCAGTCGGTTCACCCCTTAAGATGGACAAAACTTTGCAACAGTACTTCACTGGCGACAAATTCCCGTAGCTGGAATGATATCTCTCTAAATTCAACCAGACGTCGCATGTGGCCAATTTTGGCATTCTGTGTAATCAGAAAGTCTAATCATAGGATCATAGAGTAATCTTCGATTACACGAGGCACGACTTAGACACGTTGCTTAAAATGTTCTGCCCCAAACTGAGAATTCAATATTTCTGAAACCAGAGACCCCACATTAGTGTCTCCAACCCCGTGAAAATTACAGCGTAATGAGTTCAGTCATCTCCGATCTACAAGTTACATACTTGTCACTGACACATGCACCCCTGTGTCCAACAACGGATTGTGATTCTTGCCTCTCACAAATCCCACTATACCATATTCCGTATCTGCATACGAACCTGCAGCTTAGAAATTTACTGGGAACGCCACTCGGCGTATTTGGGGGTTGCCTCTTGTCTGTTTCCCCTTAATTACTGTTACTATCCTTGCGATCGCATTGATAACGTCCAACCACACGACACTTACAATACTGAGGCTATCGTCCACATGTATAGCGCTTTACGCTAGCGTAGAAAACGTCACTTATCACGTATTCCTGCTGCTACAGCAGTTTCCATAAACTTTATAGTCGTCATGACAGCAGAGTACAAGTCTTTCGGGGTACCTGTCCTAACGCTTCTAGAGATATCGTTGGTGGGCCACTCAAAAAGGTATTTAATGTCCTAGTTTCGGTTCCGTAGTGTACATATAGATTTGCCTCAAAATTCTCCCCTATTTTGTACGTTTGCACATTGATCTAATGTATTCAGTCCGACAAATTTTCCACCGAGTCTCTGTGCTTCTTCGTTAAAGTCCTCAACTACCTGCGGGAAACTCTCGCTGTGTTCTGTTTGTTATATCTTAGCAGCAGTCCTTGCTTCAACCCATTAAACGTCTGGAGCCTCTTCGCACCTCTGCACACCTTTGTATTTGCAGTAACTGATCCTGTCACCAACCTCCAGTCCTCCCTGTTAATTGCATATCATCCAAGAAAGACCTTATATTCCCAATTGACCTCCAGAGAAAGGAGTGATCAAATTGGTGGTGACTGGAACTGCTAGAGGACTAGGTTCATAGTCCGTTCACTCACTCCACTGTGTGACAGTACTGTGTGTTCTGGTTGTGCCGTCGCTCTGTGTGGAACTCGACGCTTTTGGCACCAGCTGCCAAACAATAATTTCTGACATCAAACTATGATTGCCCTGGAGTTACTGCTGCCTTCCAAGGCACAATTTTCGCTGCTGCTGAAGCTGAAAGCGGCTCATTTATCGCGCAGTGCTAAGTCCCCAGGCGGTGAACTTAGTATGGGGAGCTGGTCTGGTGGAGATGATGAGCCAGACTGACGTCGGCTCCTTGTTGAACCATAACCAGATGATTACTAACTTGGCCATGTCATGGTGGGTGCTGCCAGACTACTCGTCTCTCTGCTAAAATCAACGGCGTTTTATACTCGTTAATGACACATTTGTTATGCTGATGCAGTGCTGCCACGCATGAATCAAAATCTCTGTGGCTCAGTAGTGTAGTAGCCCCGTGGTCCATTCTCAGGCTGCACTGTACTTCTGCTACCAGGCCCCTGTACTGAGCCCACCACTTGGGACGCAGCACTGTGCAATGGATGAGCCCCATCTAGATTCTCTTCAGCAACAGCTGAACTTCTGTCTTGGAGGGCTGCAGTTCATGGCCGGAGGTGGGGGTGGGGGTTCAGGCTACCCACACAGCAACACCAGGGCTAGTGCTCAAGCTCTCGCCATTGTCGCTCACAGGGGCGAGCTCTTCTTCCAGGTTCTGATGGTTTGCACGAAAATTGTGGTACTTTTTCGTGACACCACGCTATGAAAACTAGACATCATTGAGCAGGCTAAACAAGTGTCAGCACCGCCGGGCATGGACATCACGGGCAGCCACACCTGTGGCAGCTGGCTTTTGTAGGTGTCAGCGGGCCCTTCACCCTGCAAGTCTGTAGGGGCGTTTCCATAGCATCACAGCACTATCAATGCTATAGCACAAGTTGAATAAAAGTGTTTTACGTTCAAGTGTTTTCGTAACCACTACCAACAAGCACCACCGTCTCCCCCTCCCCCTCCCCCTTGCTGCACCTCAACCTATACACCATGGCGGCCCCTCACCCATGAGCCGCTACAGCACTCTGGACGCCCTGGGCATGTTATACGTTGCTGCAGATAGAGAAAGTGAGTTTCAGAAAACAACTACACCGCCAGACGTCAATCATTATAACTGTTCTATTCACGCATATCCATTATAATCGACCTGCTGGATTAAGCCCATCGCCATACCCTGGGCGAGGGCGCTCTCCAATATCAGTGACAGAACAAAATCCTTCGAATTTGTCATTTTATCAGGACGTAGTCATGGGACTTCTTAAAGGTATCACAAGCAGTCATAGACTGTGGAAAATCAGAGATCCAGACTGCTGAAGCTATTCCAACAAGCACACATAACAAAGATTTATCTCGTTGGTTGTTTGCCATTGAAGAGGTTGGTATCCCCTCGTCATCAATGAGATGAGCTCCAGCGTTCAGTCACGAAGCTCACTTAAACTGTGAAGCCTTTCTCGACTGCAAAAAGATAACAACCAGAGTCCAGCAACGATTATAAGTATTGTAGGTGCTAAGTGAAAACAATGGATTACTGATTGTCACGAGCAGTCACAACTCAACCCTAAAAGTATGTGCGTAGGGAAAACCAAACCAGTTCAGGAAAGGAGAGCAGCTTAGTGTCTTTGATGAAGAATCATGCTCCACTACCACTACAGACAATTCAGAGGATAATATTACTATCGAACTGACAATAGCAACTGAGCTGCCTAAGGAGCAACGTCGACGGGTGACAGCCATTCTGAGTCAATTGGGGATGCTTTCAGTTCCAGAATGAAGAAAATATAGACCAAGCGGCTAATGGTAAAACACCAACAACACTAAGACCACCCACCGATTTGCCAGTGCTCCTGTAGAGTGCCGTCATCAGAATGACAGGTAATCTAGGAGGAAGTGGAGAACATGCTGCAAGATGACATCATTGGACCTTCTGAGAATGACTGGTCCTGTCCTTTGTTTCTTCTGAAGAAGGAGAGCACACGGCGTTTCTTTTGTACCAAGGCACGTCCCTTGCAAGAATTACTGCAGGTAGACGCGAAATTTTCCTGGAACGAAGTGCAAGAAAGATCTTGTCCTTAAAGATGCGCTATCATCTTCTTCAGTCCTAGCATTGTATGATAATTCCGAGACAGAATTTCACACTGACACTAGCGGTTATGGGATAGGTGCAGCTTTAGTGCAAGTTCTGGAAGGCGCTGAAAAGGTGATTGCTTATGCTTCCAGGGTACTCTACAAGCCCTAGAGGTACTAATGTACAACCGAGAAAGAGTGCACTGCATATGTTTGGCCATCAACTGGCTCCAGCGTATTTCTTTGAGAAACCATTCACTGTTGTTCTGGACCATCATTATCTGTGCTTACTGGCTAGCATAAGGCTCTGTCAGGTCGACCGGCAAGATGGGCACTCACCATTCAAGAGTATGACATCTCAGTGGCATATAAAATTGAACGCAAACAAAAGGACACAGTCTGGTTTTCAAGGAATCCTTTAGTGGAACTCAGCAGCATGGATTAAATCTCTATCATTGCTGCATTAAACTACATTACTGCTGAACAGGGGAATGATTCAGCACTGATGAAAACAATGAAAGCCGTAAGAAAGGAGGAACCGATCAAAGGAAAGTTCCAGTTTATAAACGGAGCATTGTAGGAGAACTATGATCCATTTGTGTGAAGATGGTTGCTTGTCATCCCAGTTCATCTGTCACCAGCTCTCCTTGAGTATTTGCACTACTCTACAACAGCTGGTCACATGGGATTCGTGAACACACTATACGGAATCAGACACAGGTATCACTGGTCAAATCACTATCAACCTGTTAGACACTATGCGAGTCACTGAAAGAAGCGTCAACGGTGGAAGCGTATGTCACAGTTACCTCTGGAGCATCTGGCACCAATCGCGCCTGCAGCAGCGCCATTCCGCCGAACTTTTCTTGATGCCTTGGGGAGGATCCCGAAGTTGACAACTGGGAATAGATGGATAAAAGTCTGAACCGACATCACTCACTATGCTGTCATCAAATAGTGCTGGCAGCCGAAGGTCTGAAAACTGCAAAGTTTCTTGTAGAAGATATTTCGAATCATGGATCCCTGATCGTGGAAAAGTTTTCCAGTCTTTACTTGTATCAGAGGCAATTTCACGTTACGTCATCACCCTTTGAATGATAAATGGTTCAAATGGCTCTGAGCACTATGGGACTCAACTGCTGTGGTCATAAGTCCCCTAGAACTTAGAACTACTTAAACCTAACTAACCTAAGGACAGCACACAACACCCAGCCATCACGAGGCAGAGAAAATCCCTGACCCCGCCGGGAATCGAACCCGGGAACCCGGGCGTGGGAAGCGAGAACGCTACCGCACGACCACGAGATGCGGGCTTTGAATGATAACTGCCTACCATCCACAGACGAGTGGGTCACAGAATACTTGAATAAGACAGTGGCACACAAGTTTTTGATGTACAATTCTGTTGAACGGAGAAACTGGGATGCAATACTATCCATCGTGACACTTGGATAAAACACAGTGAAGAAAGACACTACAGGCTTCACACCTCTCTTTCTGCTGCTCGGTCACGAGGCCTAAATGATAGTGGATACACTGTTCCCATTTCATCTGGACGGGAATCAGAATGACAAGTACCTCACCAGCATGACCAGAGAAGCAAGACGGTTGGCTGACATACGGTCCCTTGGCGCCCAGGAGAAAGGCTGAGAGCGCTATAACGCCAAGCACCAGCCAGTGAGATACATCCTGGGAGACTTGATATGGATTTTTCTGCCTATACGGAGAGAAGGATTATTGGAAAAGTTACTAATATGTTGCTTTCTGCTTTGGGCTGTATAGTGTGATTCGTCGCTTGTCAGATGTCATATATTAAGTTGAAGATTATGACCCTCCATCTAGAAGACAAAAGCACAGAGACGTCGTCCATGCCCTGTGTGTGAAGGGCTACTTTAGTCCAGAGGCACAGATTTATGATGGAGTTTCAAGAAAACTGAGGACCCACTGGACGATCGCGAAGCTTCGACGAGAGGGCTACCTGCGGTATTCATCTTAATGACGAGGATATAACATCACAATGAGGAATCGAGGATCATTCAGTGCCGACATATTGACGGCCATTGACAAGATCTGCATCCAAGGTCGTGTAGTCGATTCCAATGAGAACTTGTGAAATAGCAGATCGCTGTTTCTCGAATAGAAAGATCAATTCCTCGAGTTGTGCATGTAGTGTGGTGTAGTGGTTAGCGTCGCTTGGTGACCTACTGCGGGTCGCCAGTTCAAACCTGAACATTTAGTATTTTTTATTTACTATTTATTATATCTGAAAGGTTCTTGGAGTGTTGGAATATCTTATGTTTTTAATGTCTGTGTATTCTGGAATACTCGATGTTTGTGGCAGCATTCCGGTCTATTCTATGTTGGTATACATAGATACACTGTCCATCCATGATGTCAGCTCTGTTCTGGCTGTACGTTAGTGTTCCTAATAAACATCATTTCAATGCTAAGTGTTGTGTTTCATTGACGACCCTGATTTCAGATTTGGACTTGAGTGTGGGTATCACTTGACAATAAACCAGCAATTATATCTCCTTCGTCTAGTTTCTCCTGGCCTTATCCCAACTATTAACAGTGTCGGCATGTTAATCTTTATTTGGCTGGATTTAAATGGCTGGATGCCCTTGCTGTCCCCCTGCGCCCTCACACCGATTCCTCCCACCCTCCTCCCCCCTCTGGCACAGAATTTATGTATTTCATCTGTTTGTGTCTAGTGTTATCCCATGCAAAAGTGTGTTAACGCTTTCAAAATATTTGAAAATGATGTAATGGAGGCAGGACATGGGTAACAGCCCAGTATCTACCTAGCCAGATGTGAGAAACATAAAAGCCACATCCAGGCTGGCCGGCACACCGGCCCTCTTCATTACTCCATCAGGCGGATTTGATCCACAGCCAGCGAACCTCCCCGAATTCGGAAGCAGCGTGATAATGAGTGCTGCTATCTGCGCTGGCACAATACAACATTTCTTTATAAAGGAGGAAATATACCAACATAGTAAAAGTAGAAAGATATGACTGTCATACATGTGAGACCACTGCTTATTTTCATTGCCATCTCCATACCATCTTCAGAAATCTAACCAAGCCGATGTATTGCAGTGTGTATTCATATTATAAGAGCAACTGACAAAACTGCCATTCTTTATTCCTCTATCTAGCTCCTCCTTACCCGCCTGTCTTCACGTCACATCTGCTTCTATTTCCATCTTTCTTCTCACTGCTGCTGTTTATGTGTCTATCCTCTGGTCGCAGCTTGCAGTTTCCCCAGAGTGCATCAACTTTACCTTCATTTTCACAGCCTTGATGACAGATTTTAGTCGCAGGGAGCCGCATCGTAGGCCTTATCACTCATAGTCCGATCACTCACCTTGCCAGACATCCTACCACTACATTTTTCTGTATCTCCCTATTCTTAGTTTCCACTGCAAAAACACAGTCATCGTCACCTACTAAAATTCCATTCCATTAGCTAACTATTGTTCTATTCTCTCTGTGGGCCTACTCTCCGACTCATTCCTCCGTTTAAATGTCGCTTAAACTACTTTCAATTATCATAAAAAACACAGCACGAATTACAACGTGCAGTGGAATTCCATCAATAATCAGTCTCAATCATACTGACTGAAATTTTGATGAAGGGCCTACACCGGTCTCTTGTAACCCAAAAAGGAAAGTCCGAAAAACCCCTAATCCGCTACCACCCCCCCCCCCCCCCCCTCCCCAAACCGCTGTCTCCTTCAAACTTCCCATGTACAGACCAAACTCTCCACCTCACTAGAAAGAAAAGACCAATCTAACACCATAACTGCTCTCACTACCACCCCCAGGTGGAGTAGGAGGCATCTTAACCCAGCTCCCATCGTGAGAATGACATCCGGAAACCACTTCCAATCGAAAGTATTTCTAACTCCAAGTACATCGTCAGTCTGGTTCCGGCTGTTGCCTGCTATACAACTGGAAAGCAGCAAGTTACGTATTTAGCTTTTTGTGTGTTTTGATAGTAGCATATTTCTCAAATTCCATACATTTTCTCTATTTAAGAGGTATAACCGTGCGTTTTAAATAGTAAATTCTGGAGGTCTCTCAGCAGCTGTTATTCAGTTGCTTATTTTGAAGAGTGAGCAACTGTTCGTTTTAGTCAGGTTCCAGATTTCGCCTGCTACACATATGCAGAGAAGTAAGTTGCTTATTTAGCTTAGCTTTTTCTGTGCTTCCTTATTGGTGATCGGGTGGACAGGACGTGTGCATGCCGTATGCAGACGCAGGAGGAGCTGGCCGCAGTTCGCAAATAGCTGAAGGCGCTTTGACCTATGGTCAGCAGTCTGCTGCCTCGAGGGTGTAGCGATGGTTGGAAATCCGGAAGGTCGCATGGGACGCGTCAGGTGTTACTTCTTTCTCCCACGGGCTCTGCTGTCGAGGTAACTCCCAGTCGACCCATCATAGGGGATCCACCCTCATCGCAGAGTGAGTGGCGGATGGTAACGTATCCGCATCGCTCGAGGGACAGGGCTAATGTGGAGGCTGGCCGCCTGGCCTCGTCTATTCACCTTGTGAGTGGACAAGTGGATGCTCCTTCAACAGGGTCCATGGAGGCACACTGAGAGAAGGGTTTTCTAGTTACTGGGAGCAGTGCGTTATGGAGCCTCTTATGGAAATGGCGTTCAGGGCCGGAAAGAAAGCCAATGTGCTCTCGGTATGTCTGCCGGAGGGCAACAGCGGAGATGTAGAGGCTCCATTACGTGCAGCTATCGAGCGTGCAGGGTGCAGCTGTCTGCAAGTTGTGGCTCACGTCGGCACTAGTGATGCCTGTCACTTGGGTTCTGAGGTCATCCCCAGTTCATATAGGCGCCTATCGGCAGTGGAGGAGGCTGCTGGCCTGGCACGCGGGGTGCAAGCACAGCTCGCAATTTGCAGCATTGTTACCAAAAGTGGTCGAGGTCCTTTGGAGCCAATTGGAGGTCCTTAACCGGTGACTACGTCCAAATTCTAATGGCTCTGAGCACTATGGGACTTAACAACTGAGGTCATCAGTCCCCTAGAACTTAGAACTACTTAAACCTAGCTAACCTAAGGACATCACACACATCCATGCCCGAGGCAGGATTCCAACCTGCGCCTAGAACCGCTCGGTCACAGCGGCCGGCGACTACGTCCATTCTGTGACATTTATGGGTGCAGATTTTAGGATCTGCGTTATAGGTTGGAGATTTGTAGAACTCTTGTTCATAGGTCAGGTGCGCACTACGCAAAGGAAGCAGCTACTCAAGTAGCAGAGTACTTGTGGCGTGCAAATGACAGGTTTTTTGGCCTGGCGCTCATCAGTCGATATTCAGATACCGAAATCGGAGTGCTTTCAGGCTAAAGTCACTTCGACTGTTCAAATTTTCTCAGTAAATTGTCGAATTTTTCGCAACAAATGTCCCAAAAATACTGCCCTCCAGGGAATATGTCGCGCTCGAATTATTTTCGGAACCGAGAGCTTCCTACAACGCGAAGTAGGTAGCTGTGAGACATTTAGTGACTCATTGAAGGTGTATCGGAAAGACAGATTAGACGTCACAGGAGGGGGAGTGTTCATGCAGCTAACTAAGATATTGTCCCTCATGAGGTCGCTTTTGAATGTGTTTGTAAAGTTATCTGGACGTGTATAACAGGTCGAGGTGAAATCAAGTTAACTGTGAACGTTTTTATCGTCACCCGAGTCCACTGTAGCGGTCAATGAAAGTCTGCGCTCAATGGCGCGGAAATATCCAGATCAGTTCGAGACGTTGAACCCGCCGAGTATAGAATGGAACGTCCATGGATTTATTGCGGGGGACACGGACAGCCAGTCTTTCGAAGTACTTTTGAACCATTTTTCAGAAAACTATCTTGAGCAGGTAGTTAGAGAGCCCACATGCAATGGAAATATTTTGGGCCGTGTAGCTAAAATAAAAACAATGATTAGTGATCATGGTGTCATGACAGCGACGATGGTTCCTAAGGTGACCAAACCAATTAAGAAGGCTAGGACAGCATTTCTTATAGAAAGAGTAGATAAGCATTTCCTAACATCTAATTTAGACAGTAAATGTACATTATTTAGTTCCAGTATGGTCTAAGTAGAATAATTATGAGCAAAGTTTAAACGGATTGTCTGTGCCGAGTAAGTTGATTAAGGACGCAACTGTGGTTCAGTAACAAAATTGAGAATATACTGAGTAAGCAGAGCCTGTTGCACTCTCGGTTCAAAAGGGAACGCGCAAATGATGGAAGACATGAGTTAGTAGAGATTCGTGCGTTTGCAAAAAGACCGATGCGCTGAGCGTACAACAGCTATATGGACTAATCCGGTGTGGTAGTAGAAGATAACAAATAGAAGGCTGAAGTTCTAAATTTCGTGTTAAAGGAACAATTCACGCGGGCGATCGTACAAACATACTGTTGTTTGAGAATCACATGGACTCCCGTATGGAGGACGTCCCTGGCGTTGGGAAGCAGCTGAAAGAGTCGAAAAAAATAAGTCGACAGGTACGGATGGAATCACAGTTAGGATTTACAAAGAGTATTCTACAGCCCTGGCCCGTACTCAGTTTGCAATTATCATGAATCTCTCGCACAGTTCAGCCGCGCGGGGTAGCCGTACGATCTGAGGCGTGTTGTCACGTTTCGCGCGTCTCCCCCCATCAGAGGTTCGAGTCCTCCCTTGGGCATGGGTGTGGGTGTTGTCCTTAGCGCAATTTCGTTTAAGTTACATTAAGTAGTGCGTTAGTCTAGGGACCGATGACCTCAGCAGTTTGGTCCCATAATCCTTACCACAAATTTCAAATTTTTCGCACAGTTCAAATTCCCAAGTGACTGGAAAAAAGCGCTGATGACTGCTGTATATAAGAAAGGTAATGGAACTGGCCTGCAAAATTATAGACAATTATCCATAACATTGGTTTGCTACAGAATTCTTGAACATATTCACAGTTCGAATATAATAAATTTCCTTGAGACGGAAAAGCTTTTGTCTACAAATGAGCACGGTTTTAGAATGCCTTGCTCGTACACAACTCAGCTTGCCCTCTTCTCACACGATACTGTGCGAACTATAGGTAGAGGGCAGAACGCAGAGTCCGTATTCATAAATTTTCGAAAGGCGTTTGACACGGTGTCCTACTGCAGACTGTTAACGAAGGTACAAGCGTACGAGATAAATACCCTGATTTGTGAGCGGCCTGAAGAATTATTGGGTAATAGGACCCAGTACGCTGTCCTCGTCGTCGAGTTTTCACCGATTATAAGGATATCGTCTCGAGTGCCACAGGGAAGTGTGATAGGACCACTGTAGTTCTCTATATACATAAATGATCTGATGGGCTGGGTGAGCAGCAATCTGCGGCTGTTTTTGCTCATGATGCTATGGTGTACGGGAAAGTGACGTCGTTGAGTGACTGTTGGAGGATGACTTAGACAATATTTCTAGTTGGTGTGATGAATGGTAGCTACCTCTAAATGAAGAAAAATGAAGTTAATGCTTATGAGTAGGAGAAACAAATCCGTACTATTCGAAAGCAGAGATGTCGTTTAAATATCTGAGCGTAACGCTGCAAAGCGGTATGAAATGGAACGTGTATGTAAGAACTGTAGTAGGGAAGGCGAATGGTCGATTTCGATTTATTGGGAGAATTGTAGAAAGGTGGCTCATCTTCCATAAAGAAGGCCGCATATACAACACTTCTTTTCTTCTTCTTCTTCTTCTTGGTTGGCTCTACAGTGCTTCAAGAACCTTGGCCTCCTGTATCATCTGCCTCTATTCTTCTCTGTCCATCGCCTTTCTTCTCCAATTTCTTATTTCCATCGCCTTTAGATCTTCTTCCATATCGTCCAGCCACCTTTTCCTGGATCTACCCCTTCTCCTTCTCCCGTCAGGTTTTCCCGTAAAGACTCGTAGTTTCTGGCATTCTCTGTACATGTCCTGCCCGTCTTATTTTTCCCTGCTCAATTTTAACAACAATATCCACCTGTCCAAAAAGTGTCTGTAGTTCTACATTTGTTCTTACTCTCCAGCCATCTTCCTCTCTCGCTGCTCAAAAAATCCTTCTTAGTATCTTTCTTTCCCATCTCAATAATACTGCTGGAGTGTTTGGGATCCCCTCCAGGAAGACATCGAAGCAACTCAGAGGCGGGCTGCTCAGATTGTTACCGGTAGGTTGTATCAACCGTCAAGTATAACGGAGATGCTCCGGGAACTCAAATGGGAATCCCTGGAGGGAAACTGACGTTCTTTTCGAGGAACGTTGTTGAGAAAATATAGAGAACTGGCGTTTGAAGGTGACTGCATAGGTATCCTACTGCTGTCAACGCACATTTAAATTAAGAACCGTGAACATACGATACGACAAATTAGGGCTCATCCTGAGGCACAGAGATGGTCGCTTTTCCATCGCTCTTTTTGCGAGTGGAATAGGAAAGGAAATGACTAGTAGTGGCTCAAAATGGCTCTGAGCACTATGGGACTTAACATCTGAGGCCATCAGTCCCCTAGAACTTAGAACTACTTAAACCTAACTAACCTAAAGACATCACACACATCCATGCCCGAGGCTGGATTCGAACCTGCGACCGTAGCGGTCGCGCGGCTCCAGTCTGTAGCGCCTAGAACCGCTCGGCCACTCCGGCCGGCCGACTAGTAGTGGTACAACGTACCCACCGCCACGCACCGAAAGGTGTTTGGCAGAGTATGTATGTATTTTATAGATTTAGAATGTTTACTGATTTGCCCTCCACAACGAACCGCTTTACCACACAGAGGTGTCTGATCCACCAAGTCGATCCTTCGAAGTTTCATACCCAGGACTGATATTGCAGAAATTGCTGTGAACTGTAGTATCTTGTTGAAGCTGCATGGGCAGCTGTACCTGTACACGCCATCCAGGCTCTGTTTGAATCAATGTCCAGGCATATCAAGGCCTTTATTACGGCCAGAGGTGGTTGTTCTGGCTACTGATTTCTCAGGATCTATGCACCCAAATTGTGTGAAAATGTAATGACATGTCAGTTCTAGTATAATAAATTTGTCCAATGAATACCCGTTTATCATCTGCATTTCTTGTTGGTATAGCAATTTTAATGGGCAGTAGTGTATCCATTACTTGCCTGCGAACAGAACTTATTGATGCAAACCTTCTATAAATACTAATTCCTCACCTTTAACCTTAGGCAAACATTCCTCCAACAGTTCCTCACGATCCACTTTTCTCCCTGTATCCTACACTGTTGTGGCAATCCATTGCCTTTGGCCCAAGGTCGAGTTACTAGTGGCCTGGGAAAGTGTAAAAGTGCATCCCTATTCAGCCACTATTGCTGCACAATACTCCCATTGAGCGCCTCAACTTTACAGTTTCCTTCCAAAGTTTAATCACTACCTGTATTTACATTCACAGTGTGAACATTAAAGAAATCTACAAACTGTAGGAACAGATTCCAGATTGGAAATTTAGGAAGAAAGGTCGTATGAACACGTGTCAGGAAATTGATGATGTGAGTGCAATGACAACAAATCGTCCCGGATCACAGTACAGAGCTGCATCGTATCCACGTCACAACAGATGTTGAAAGTGGCCTCTATGGGATTGCAGGTGATAGCTATAGTAGCGGCTGTCATACAGGATACAGGTAATCGTACTTTTACTTGCGCCATGTTGGCGTGCCACTTGCCTAGAGCGTGTACTAGCGTTCGTCTCAATATCTGTTGAACCTGGTCCTGAAAATCTGGTGTACGCACAGTCCGCCACCACCCTGCACGTTCGCTTGTCTGAAAGGACCCATGATCAAAGAAACGCCCTAAAAAGACACGGAAAAAAAGGCAGGCTCCAGCTCTCGGCTGTAATACGAGTTCGTCTACAGAGCCGCAAGTTAAGTGTTTATCCTCATCTGTGTTTTCGTCGTGGTATATTTATTAAATTTCGTGCAAGTATTCAGTTTAAAAACTACATTAAAATACAAAGCGTTCAGGAACAGCTCGATCACATGTTCCTGGGTGCACTTCAAGAAGACGTGTGATTCAGTCGGTCTGCAATACCTTTTCGTTATCCTCGAAGAACAAGGACTCGACTCGAAAATCCTAAATATCATAGTCATCCCTGAGTGGTCCAAAGAACGTAAAAACCAAAACTATTGAAAATCCATACGACTAGTAAGACCCAAAAATTGAAATCCAAATTTCTTGTCCAGCTTTCGTAGATGTTTTAGCAGTACTAGCAGACGACGGGACGACAGCGATTAAACAGATAGAAACTGTCAAGGAATGCGATGAAAGAGTTGGTCTCCAAATGTCCTTCCAGAAGCATCTGCTGAAAACATCCTTAATCAAAACTGATAATAAAATATGGGCAACTCGAGAGAGTTTCATACTTCAAGTACTTAGGCGAGATCCTTAAATGTACAGGGGAGAGAAAATGGTACAGAAATTTAGGAAACAATAATATAGGTGAGCTTACGCCGAAATCTGGAACATCTAGAACAGAAATAGTTGGTGTCTCTAAAAGGAATTTTTCACTCTGCAGCACAGTGAGTTCTGTTGCGAAATTTTCTGACAGATTAACAGAGATAGCTGATCTGGAATTCGACATACTAACACGTCTTTCTTGGACAATGCCATTACCAACTGTAAAATCCATTATAACCTACAACGCGCTACTACGCTAGGTACGAAGGAGATCAGTGTAATCATGGAGTCGGGGAGTGATAAAGGCAGATATCTGAAGCTGTGAGGCGGCCTTGGACGGCACTTCTCGTAGGAGTCTTACGCACAGAAATGAAGGCTATGATACGAGTTCGTGTACAGAGCCGGAAGTTAAGTGTTTATCCTTTTCTGTGTTTTCCACGTGGTCTATTTATTAAGTTTTGTGGGTGTTTCTCGGTTTAAGAGAGTTAATCTCGCGTTTCTGTAAGTGTAAATTCATTCAGTCTTTAGAGCAATAGTTGTTCACTGAACAGCAAGCTACTTATCTGTTTAGCGCTTCAGCGTCCTTATGTGACACATCAGGAGCGTAGAAAGTCGCATATCTCGGATTGTCTTCTTTAATAATTTACTTCTTCAGTTAGTCTTGCTAGGTTGGGTATGTTGTGTGCATGCTGTGTGCGGACGCAGGAGGAGCTGGCTGAAGTTCGCGAACAGCTGAACTTGCTGTTGGCTACGGTCAGCCACCTTCACGCTGCCGCCTCGAGGTGAGGCGGTGGCGGAGACTCTGGTGTGTCGCATGGGACACCTCAGGTGTCACTTATTTTGCCCACGGGTTCTGCTTCCAGGGCGCTTCCTAGCGGTGGATGCACCCTCACGGCAGAATGAGTGGCGAGTGGTAACGCGTTCGTGTCGCTCTATGAGGAGGGTCAGTGTGGAGACTGGCCGCCCGGCCTCACCCATTCACCCTATAAGTGGACAGGTGGCCGCTCCTTCAGCAGGGGCCGAGCAGGCACACGGGGAAAGGGTGTACCGGTTACTGGGATCTTCAATATTGGGCGCGATATGAAGCCCCTTAGGCAGATAGCGTTAAGGGCTGGAAAGAAAGCCGATGTGCACTCGATATGTCTGCCGGGGGGCCTCAACCGAGATGTGGAGGCGGCCTTGCCGGTGGCTGCCGAGTGTGTAGGGTGCAGTCGTCTGCAAGTTGCGGCTCACGTCGGCACCAATGACGCTTATCGCATGGGTTCTGAGGCGATCATCTCTTCGTATATGTGGCTCACGGAGGTGGCGAAGACTACTGGCCTCGCCCGCAGGGGGAAAGCAGAGCTCGTAGTTTGCAGCATCGTTCTCATAGTTGATCGGAGTCCTCTGGTTTGGAGCCGACTGTAGGGTCTCGACCAAAGACTTCGTCGTCTCTGTGACGGTCTTGGCTGCAGATTTCTGGATCTGCGTTGTCGTGTGGGGATTTTTAGGACTCCTCTTGATAGCCCTAGCGGTGCACTGCACAAACGAAGCGGTTACATATGAGGGCTAGGCGGTAGTTTGAAGAGCTCTGGTGAACACAAGCCAGTCGAAACTTCCTGGCAGATTAAAACTGTGTGCCCGACCGAGACTCGAATTCGGGACCTATTAGCCAGTCGATTCACAACAAGGGAAGTAATATCCAGCGTTCCCCAAGAAAGTGTTATAGGCCCTCTATTGTTCCTGATCTATATTAACGACATAGGAGACAATCTGAGTAGCCGTCTTAGATTGTTTGCAGATGATGGTGTCATTTACCATCTTGTAAAGTCATCAGATGATCAAAACGACTTGCAAAATGATTTAGATAAGATATCTGTATGGTGCGAAAAGTGGCAACTGACCCTGAATAAAGAAAAGTGTGAAGTTATTCACATGAGCACTAAAAGAAATCAGCTAGATTTCGATTACGCGGTAAGTCACACAAATCCGAGGGCTGTAAATTCAACTAAATACTTAGGGATTACAATTACAAATAACCTAAATTGGAACGATCACATAGATAATATTCTGGGTAGAGCAAACCAAAGACAGAAGGTGCAACAGCTCTACCAAAGAGTCTGCTTACACTACGTTTGTCCGCCCTATTCTGGAGTATTGCTGTGCGGTGTGGGATCCGCATCAGGTGGGACTGACGGATGACATAGAGAAAGTACAAAGAAGGGCAGCTCGTTTTGTATTATCGCGAAATAGGGGAGATAGTGTCACAGACATGATACGTGAATTGGAGTGGCATCCATTAGAACAAAGGCGTTTTTCGTTGCGACTGGATCTCCTCATGAAATTTCAATCACCAGTTTTCTCCTCCGATTGCGAAAACATTCTGTTGGCACCCACCTACATAGGGAGAAATGATCATCACTATGAAATAAGAGAAATTAGGGCTTGCACAGAAAAATTTAAGTGCTCGTTTTTCCCGCGTGCCGTTCGAGAATGGAACGGTAGAGAGACAGCATGAAGGTGGTTCATTGAACCATCTGCCAGGCACTTTACTGTGAATAGCAGAGTAATCACTTAGATGTAGATGAAGTCAAACGGCGTTCAGAATAAAGACATTTCGACTGTCACAATTTTATCAGTAAACTGTCGAAGTATTCGTAACAAAGTTCCCGAATTTACTGCCCTCCAGGGAAGTTCTCGCGCTCAAATTCTTCTTTGGACAGAGTCTGTTGCAGTCTAGGTTCGAAAGGGGATGCACAAACAACGACAAGCGAAGGTTAGTAGAGATTCGTGCATCTGTGAAAAGATCTATGCGCGGAGCATACAACTATCACCGTCACACTTTACCAAGAGATCTGGCAGAGAACCCGAGAAAACTCTGGTCGTGTGTGAAATCGCTAAGCGGTTCTAAGGCTTCCATTCAGTCCCCGGTTGACCAGTCTGGTGTGGCAGTTGAAGATAGCATAACGAAAGTCGAAATTTTAAATTTCACGTTCAAGAAATCGTTTGCAGAGGAGAACCGAACAAACATACCGTCATTTGACCGTTGGACAGACTCCAGGATGGACAACATAGAAATAAGCATACGTGGCGTAGAGAAGCAACTTAAAGATTTGAAAACAAATGAATCACCAGGTCCGGATGGAATCCTAGTTCGATTTTACGAAGAGTACTCTACGGCATTGGCTCCTTACCTTAGCTAGAATTCATCGTGGATCTCTCGCCTAGCACAAAATCCCAAGCGACTGAAAAAAACGCAGGTGGCTCCAGTATATGAAAAAGGTGAAAGAATGCAGCCGCAAAATTAAACACCAATATCCCTAGCTTCTGACTGCCGCAGACGTCTTGGACACATCTCAGTTCGAATATAATGAGATTTCCTGAGGCGAAGCATGGTTTTAAAAAGCATCGCTCGTGGGAAACTCAGTTTGTTATTTTCTCACATAATATACTGAGAATTATGGATAAAGCGCAACAGTCAGATTCCATATTTCTAGATTTCTGGTAAGCGTTTGACACGGTGTCCCACTGGAAGCTGTTAACGAAGATACGAGCATATGGAATAAGTTCAGGGATATGTGAGTGGCTCGAAGATTTCTTAAATAATGGAACCCAGTATTTTGTCCTCGACGGCGAGTGTTCATCAGAGACAAGAGTATCGTCAGGAGTGCTCCAGGAAAGTGTGATAGGGCCGCTGTTGTTTTCTATATAAAAAAATGGCTCTGAGCACTATGGGACTTAACTGGTGTGGTCATCAGTCCCCTAGAACTTAGAACTACTTAAACCTAACTAACCTAAGGACATCACACACATCCATGCCCGAGGCAGGATTCGAACCTGCGACCGTAGCAGTCGCGTGGTTCCGGACTGAGCGCCTAGAACCGCGAGAGTTTTCTATATACATAAATGATTTGGTGGACAGGGTGAGCAGCAGTCTGCCGTTGTTTACTGATGGTGCTTTGGGGTACGGTAAGGTGTCAAAATTGTGACTGAAGGAAGATACAGAACGACCTAGACAAAATTTCCAGTTGGTGCGATGGTAGCCCTTAATGTGGAATGATGTTCCTTCGGTCACTCAACTTTGGCACCTTACCGTACACCACAGCATCATCAGCAAACAACGGCAGACTGCTGCTCACCCTGTCCACCAAATCATTTGCGTATATAGAGAACAACAGCGGCCCTATCACACTTCCCTGATGCACTGTTGTTCATGCGAATGAATAGGAAGAACAAGCCTGTAATGTTCGTATACAGTATTACTAGTGTCCAGCTTGACGGAGTCAAGTCGTTTAAATACACACTTCAAAAAAAAAAAAGTTTTGCATCACCCCGGTTCCCAGAACTCCTAAAGATTGACGTTGACTTTAAATATTATATCACAGACACAATCCGTTTGACTGTTCAGATATGTCACTAAACCCGCCCAAAGATGTAAACAACTGTGTATGAACAGCGCCTATTAGACGGAGGGGGTCCGACAGTCGATCAGTTACAGCCATTCCACCAGGAAGGAGGCACACGGCTCGTGTTGTCTGTAGATCAGCCATGCCTACACGGTCAATACCGTGGTTCGATCGCGTCCGCATTGTTACTTTGTGCCAGGAAGGGCTCTCAACAAGGGAAATGTCCAGGCGTCTCGGAGTGAACCAAAGCGATGTTGTTCGGACATGGAGGAAATACACAGAGGCAGGAACTACCGATGACATGACTCGCTCAGGCCGCCCAAGGGCTAGTACTGCAGTGGATGACAGCTACCTACGGATTATGGCTCGAAGGAACCTTGTCAGCAACGCCACCATGTTCAATAATGCTTTTCGTGTAGTCACAACACGTCGTGTTACGACTCAAACTGTGCGCCATAGGCTGCATGGTGCACAACTTCACTTCCGACGTCCATGGCGATTCCATCTTTGCAATCACGACACCATGCAGCGCAGTACAGATGGGCCCAGTAACATGCCGAATGGACTGCTCAGGATTGGCATCACGTTCTCTTCATCGATGAGTGTTGCATATGCCTTCAACCAGACAAATGTCGGAGACGTGTTTGGAGGCAACCCGGTCAGGCTGAACGCCTTAGACACACTGTCCAGCGAGTGCAGCAAGGTGGAGGTTTCCTGCTGTTTTGGGGTGGCATTATGTGGGGCCGACGTACGCCGCTGGTGGTCATGGAAAGCGCTGTAACGGTTGTACGATACCTCAATGCCATCCACCGACCAATAGTGCAACCATATTGGCAGCATATTGGAGAGGCATTCGTCTTCATGGACGACAATTCGCTCCAGTCGTGCACATCTTGTGAATGACTCCCATCAGGATAAGGCCATCGCTCGACTAGGGTGGCCAGCATGTTCTCCAGACATGAACCCTATCGAACATGCCTGGGATAGATTGAAAAGGGCTGTTTATGGACGAAGTGACCACCAACCAGTCTGAGGAATCTACGCCGAATCACCATTGAGGAGTGGGACAATCTGGACCAACAGTGGCTTGATGTACCTGTGGATAGTATGCCATAACGAATACAGGCATGCGTCAGTGCTAGAAGACATGCTACTGGGTATTATAGGTACCGGTGTGTACAGCAATTTGGACCACCACCTCCGAAGGTCTCGCTGTTTGGTGGTACAACATGCAATGTGTGGTTTTCATGAGCAATAAAAAGGGAGGAAATAATGTTTATGTTGATCTCTATTCTAATTTTCTGTACAGGTTCGGGAATTATCGGAACCGAGGCGATGCATAACTTTTTTGGATTTGTGTATCTGGGCGTAACGTTTAAAGCGATATGAGGTGGAACGAGCTGGTGAAAACTATAGTAGGGAAGGCAAGTGGTCGACCTCAGTTTATTGGGAGAATTTTAGGTAAGAGTGGTTCACCTGTAAAGGAGACCGCATGTAGTGCGCTGGTGCGACCTGTTCTTAAATACTGCTTGAGTTTTTGGAGTCCGTACCAGGTCGGATTGAAGGAAGACATCGAAGCAATTCAGAGGGCAGCTGCTAGATTTTTTTGACGGTAGGTTCGAACAAAACGTGTTACGGAGATGCTTCGGGAACTCAAATGGGAATGCATGGAGAGAAGGTGGCGTTCGTTTGAGGAAACACTATTAAGAAAATTTCGAGAACCGGCGTCTGAAACTGACTGCCATACGATTCTGCTCTCGCCAACATCGGGTAAGGACCACGAAGATAAGATATGAGAAATTAGAGCTCATATGGAGCCGTACCGACAGTTGACAGTTGTTTTTCCCTTGCTCTATTTTCGAGAGGAACAGGAGCGAAAATGACAAGTACTTGTGCAAGGTGCTCCCACCAGCTTACCGTGGTTTGAGGAGTATCTGTGTAGATGTAGATATGGATGTAGATGTAGAAGTGAAATGATTGTATAGTCTTACTGGCCGAGAGATCCAGTCTGGGTTTGTTGAACAGCCTATTGCACGTCTTCATTTTAGACGCCACTTTGGCGACTGCCACATCTGATGAAGATGAGATGAAAGTTGAGGACACCTAGTTCCGTGTGGAGAAAACCCCGACCTGACCCAGAATCGAATACAGACCCCCATGATCAGACGCAGCGAAGCTAACCACTAGACCAGGGGGTGCTGACTACATACGGAAAACAATGGTCTTATTTTGGAGCCTCAGAAGAGGTTGCTTGTTCCCCAGAACAGCAGACAATGTGTCAGCACCACTAAATGTGTGTAGTCAGCATAAAGTCTGGGAAAAATCACATTCTGCCTGTGGAAAATGGGGAGCAGTGTTGGGCCAGGCTGCTTATTCTCTCTCGTACTAGCACCCAGCAGGTTAGCATAATTTTCCTTCCTTGGTCGTACACACACCTGTGTCACTTGTATATGAATGTACTACCTGACCTGTAGTTCAAATTTCCACTACAATTCGGCGTTGTTGTCACAGTAGTGCAGCTGTTGGCAGTGGTGGGAAATTCAAGAATTCAATATTGTGGGTGGTAGGAAAGTCATAAATCTAAAATGGTGCTTGTGGGAAAATTAAAAATGACAGATGACCCTGGTGCGAAATTAAAAAATGCAAGATGTGAGAAAATTTAAAAAAATTCAAAAAATTGAAAAGACACACTTCCAAAGAACATTCAGGTAAATTAAAAAATCCAGTATGGTAGAACTAGCCCAGTTGTGCTATGTTAGCATTCTCAACACCCCATCCCACTACCACTCCTCCCTAAGTTTCCACCCTTGCTCCCCACCTTTCCCGTCACTGCTGATTACATCCCTGTACGAAACTGTCTGTTAATATGAAACAGCTAATCAAATGTACTGGAGAGCCGTCATATTGGCTGTTCTCAAAATTATCCAAGCGAACTGAATCTTTGGTACCATGTTCAAAAGTATTTATCCAAAAAGTTATGTAAATGGTATAACTTGCAGTATTCCCACATCTAAATTACATCAGCAACAAACACACACACACAAACGCACACGAGAATTATTGACCATCACTTGTGAAATACACATACATATTTGGTCCGAACCCCCCCCCCCACACACACACACATATATATATATATATATATATATATATATATATATATATATATATATATCACATGGAAAGCACAGGCCAAAGGTACCTAAAAAGCTCCAATAAGTATGGGTCCACAAATAAACAAATCAACCATTGTCGAGATACAACACATCTACTGTTGTGGTACACCAGTGTCTAGGAACACATGGCATCTCTAAATGTTAAAGTAGGTGCTCGAAATGTTGTTCATGCGCCTGAATGCAACACTGAACTCGTCTCTGAAATGAGCTATGAATCCTCTCAGGCAGTCCTGAGGAATTCTGTAAATGCTGGAAGGCTGCTTCAATGCGCAAGCGTAATTCCTCAAGAGAGTTGACCACAGTAGCATAGAGCGGGCTTCTGACATGACACCCCACACAGAAATCAGTGGGATTTAAATCCAGAGACCTAGGAGGCCATGGTACAGGCCGTCCTCTACCTATCCAGTGTTGACCATACGTCCGAGTTAGGAGCCGGTGCACTCGTAAATGACAATGTGCTGGAGTACCGTCATGTATCCACCACATGATCAGGCGTTGGTTCAGTGTGACATCATCATGTCCATTTGGAGGTACAGTCCACAGAAACCTCACGTACTGCTGATCACTTAGTCTCTGTGGTAGGTCCAATGATGTGGTCTCTGAGCAGTCCTGCCCAGATGATCAACGAATTGCTCTGCTAGTGTCAGTCCTGGTCGAGGTGAAGGGAAATTTTATCAAAAGTCAATGAAGGCGCGGTTGGAAGATGGAATCTGGGGCCACTGGCAGTCGACAGCCAGCAGGCCAGAAAAGGTAAACATGGCACTAACGGGCGCTGAGCTGCGACAGCGGTATTGCACGCACGATTTGTTTTGAGTGGTGCAACAACGAGGCAGGAAACCGCAGTGTTGCTTGAAGTTATTGCGATGTATGAGGTGGGGTACTAGGCCAGAGCCAGGAGGGCGATTTGTAAGTGGCTAACTTGTGGGAATTTTACCCTGCCATAGTTTCCGTCGCTCTCTGACACTATGTCAGAAGCGAGGGGAAACAAGTGTAAATAAACAAGCAATTTTAGCTAGAGGTAGAGTGTGCCAGGTCAGTCGAGCGTCGGGAGAGACCTGTGCTGGACTACGCTCATAGTGTCAAGTCTGGCAGCAATTTCATAAATATTCTACATAAACTTGTACTTTGTTTCTATATATTTGTTCGGGCTATATTCTGCCTCCGGGGACACAACACTGGGGTGGGACAGACCGGCAGCCTGGAACTTGGAGATTGCACGGTCTCCCTGAAAGAGGGCAGTGACAGTGGTCTGCAGCGGCTCCAAGAGGGGCACGGTTCCACTCCCGTCTACGGGCCACGTTTACTTCCCACCTGGTGTACCGGGGTCCGGGTGAGGTGTACACTGCGGGAGGTGCAGCAGTGCTGCAGCAGCGCCAGAGACAGCGGTGGGTGTTGCCATCTGGCAAACACCACTAGCAGCAAGTTGTGGCACAGCGTCCAGGAGGGCGCAGGTTCGGGTCCAGTCCTGTCCTGGGAGCAGCGGTGTCCCGAGGGCCACAGGTGACCAGTACATCCACATTCATCCCATGGTCGGACAGAGCAGGCCAAACGGGGTGGAGGGCGGCGAGGACCAGGGATTATAGCAGTCTCCGCAATCGCAGGCAGCTACGTGACGCAAGACGCGATGCATCGGTGGTCGGCGACCGGGCGGAGCGCGGGCGACTTCCAGTTGAGTGGCCTTGATGACAATAGCAGCAGCTTCAGCATACCAGGAGTTTCTGAGCCAGCTGGACTCGCAGAACAGCATTGCGGGCGGCACACTGACACTACACTGCACCCATCGAATACTGTAAATTAGCCGAATAAAGAAATTCTACCAAATACCGCTGTATCACTCTGCACTGCCCCTTAACACTTTTGAACTTGCTCGGCCTTCTGACGAAATACAGTGTGGTGGGTCCCGGCTTCAGTTCGGTCATCCGGAGTCACTGGTTCGATCCCCTGACCCAGCAACAGAATAACGCTGCTGATGTCGTGATATGTGTGTTGCATTAGGATTGACATAGGCCCAAATGTGACAGTTATGGTAGTAGCCTCATCTGTGAACAGAAAACTGCTTACAAGCAGGGGATTCAGAGTACACTGTTGTTGCACGCAATGGAAGAAATTCTCTCTAGGAGGGAAGTCTACATTTTTGAGGGCTTTCACTAGCTGGAGATGATGTGGATAGAGTACTTGCCTATGTAACTGCTCTGACTCAACAGACGCTCTTGGGTAACAATCCACCTTGTTGAAGTACTCAGACGTTCATGTACAATGCATAACACCCTTTCCTCAGCATTGGGTGTTATGTATGTGGGTCGACCTTCTCGTACATGGTGTGCAAAACTGGCTCAAATGGCTCTGAGCACTATGGGACTCAACTTCTGAGGTCATTAGTCCCCTAGAACTTAGAACTAGTTAAACCTAACTAACCTAAGGACATCACACACATCCATGCCGGAGGCAGGATTCGAACCTGCGACCGTAGCGGTCTCGCGGTTCCAGACTGCAGCGCCTAGAACCGCACGGCCACTTCGGCCGGCTGTGCAAAACTCTCAGTTTCTATATCGCGCTGGTGTAACCGGCTATATCTACGGCTAACAGGCTGCCTGCAGAGAGGAAAAGCTTCCTCATACAATCGTGCAGCATCAAGGATATTGCCATTCGCTCTGCCATTATAAATAAAATTATTTATCATAGTGAGTACTGATTCCGAGTAGAAAAGCACAAAACATACAGGTTGCTTATCATAATATCACTATCAAAAAGACACACGAAAATAAGATTTTTTTTAGGTTTTTGATAAGGATAACGAATAAAAAACGAACATAAAGAAGAAAAGAGTTGTTTCCTGTGTGTAAATGTGTATGAATTAATTAATAAAGATATTGTAAAAAGTACTTGTTTTCTTATTCAGTAACTATGTCAGAAATCGTAGAAGAATGAAATTTTTGTTTGTCTTTAGGGTAGTGGTATTGAAAAGCCATTGAAGGGGCGTAGTTGGGTGACTCTGATAAATAGTAATCTTTGCATACTGCTGAAGCTAAATTCTGAAACTGAAGGAACACGTTGTGGTACGTCTCGCGAAACTGCTAGTTACTGGAGTTAGATTGATCGGCTACATATGACACTATGAAACAAAAGTTAGCTTTCAAACCAATATAAAACTTCCTTAGGCAATCATTTTCCTCAAATAACTCAAAATTTGCGTTCTAATGGGGTATTCTATGCTCAGTTTTATGACTAAATATGGAGAAACCAGAAGAATTGTTTACACAAGATACTGTGCAAGCAGTGTTGAATCCGTATACAAATAATTAGCCAGTTCTGCAGGCTGACAGACATGTTCGTTATGGAGACAATCTTAGCTTTATAGTCACGGCGCGTGTTATTTGTTGGAGCAAATAATATGTTCCTTGGCTCTTGTTTGGAATGCGATCCCTCGGAATTTCGAGATTAAAGACTTCCGCTGTATACAATGTCTTTCTCGTGAACTTCTGTGACGCACACAACCTGACTGTACAAACCCATGACGAATAATGCAGTTCTTCTCAAAATCCACCTTAGTAAAGGTCCTGGGCCGACAAACAAGGCTCAGGAATTAGTAGAAGAAGGGTTTTGTAAGCGATCCCAATCATGCGTGAATTACACATCCTCAATATTCATCCAGTTAATCCGAGTTTTGTATTTTCCTTCCCCATCCCTAGATGTGAGCCTGCGTTCCGCCTTAAATCACTCCGGAAAGAATTCCTATATTCCTGAAGGTATTATTGAGTGCAGTGACTGACGGCCGGTAACATAGTGCAACAATATTGATCTTTTCGTCTGTTTACACACATGGGTGAGCTGCTAATCTTTGCATCAGGTACTGATTAGATGCAAGTGTCTCTGAATTTCGCAACATGTTTCTAAAGTTATCAGCTCGCTACACACATCTTCGCGCTCTGGGAACATTCTTACACTGCTACAGACTTTATCTGCAAGATCATTTATTATGCACCACAATATTATTGTACCTGGAAGTGAGGGAGATTCGAACGGCTTATCGTGAGCTTTTATCGTATTGTTTCAGGAGCACACGCTGAACCACTTTATAGTATACGCACAACTGTTTTGAAATCATTGACAATACAAAACGTGTTCCTCACTCACCACAGTACTGGTATACTGTAACGTCACCGCGTGTTTCTAGTAACTATCACGGGAGCCAAGAGCAATAATATCGCAGCCATCTAGTACTATGAGCGCACCTGAAGTCGAAGTAGCTTGTTCGGCTGCCAGGAGGCAACGACGCTGCAGCACGTCGTCAATGAGACGACTGATGTTCGCCGCTAGGACTTGGCTACTGGCATTACGCATGCGCGTAGGGCACTTTCTTCGAGTGCCCCTCGCCCTTCTGACCGCACACGTCTTGTGGCGCAACCATACTAGGCCTCCCGCGCCGTACGCTATCTTCGGTTCTAACGATGCCTCCTACCCCCCGGGAAGCCGCGAGTGTTAACGCGACCGCTGCCGGGAAGGGGAGGTTTGCTGGGCCCGGACAGAATCCGCCCGGTGGATTAATGACGATAGGTCGGTGCGTCGGCCACCTGGATGTCGTTTTTAGGCGGTTTTCCACATTCCACAAGGTGAATACCGGACTGGTTCTCTTGTTCCGCCTAAAATACGCGCTATGCAAACATTTAGAACACTTTCTCATGCTTGCACACAGAATTTCCTCCATACACAAAAGTGCAGGGTACTCTGCTTCTGAACTGGGGGTGGGGTATGGGGTGAGTAGGAGAATGATGACACTAAACAATGCACATAATTTGTATTTTGTTCCGTACATGGTGGTCGGGAACTATATTGAAGGTTTTCTGAAAGTCAACAAACACTGTATCATGGTACGTCCTTCGTATTTCATGCAAGCAGTTCCATTGGCAGTGAAGATACGATGCATACAGTGTGTTGTTGAAGTGAACTATGGGGATTTTCAGGGTGTTTTTTAAACATGGGAGGAACGTAATTTGTACATGCATCCTAACGTTGATAATTTTGTAATATATAGACTTTGGAGACTTGAGCAATGAGAAAGGCGTAGAAGGTAGGAAATTAACAGTCGGGTTTATTATCAAGCTCCCTCCTGAACTGATTCTGAATAATGCCCTTGCCAACTTCTATTGATCTGGCGGCTTGTTTTGAAATATTCTGCATTAATTATCTCAGCTGGCGTGTACATTATGATTTAAAGCCGTCTCGCAATTACCCACACGCCTCTGCAAGAGACAATATCCCTCTAATTTTGTAGTTTTGCGTTCCTCATCGATAGGATGTGTGTATGTGGACTGTGGAAGTTTATAATGTTTTCCTTCTCTCCTTTCTAAATATGTTTGTAAGACTTGCATTTTTTTCATGGACATCACCTTTGTTTTAGTGTCTTCCATTGGAATTTATGGAATAAATAAGCTGACTCTGAATTTTAAAATAAGTTATGGATTCCAGAAGGGGGGCCGGCAAGAGTGGCCGAGCGGTTCTAGGCGCTACAGTCTGGAACCGCGAGACCGCTACGGTCGCAGGTTCGAATCCTGCCTCGGGCATGGATGTGTGTGATGTCCTTAGGTTAGTTAGGTTTAAGTAGTTCTGAGTTCTGGGAGACTGATGACCACAGCAGTTAAATCCCACAGTGCTCAGAGCCAACCATTTGAGCCAGAAGGAGGAGGGGGGATGCTGAAGAATGGAGAGGACAAAAAAATTTTGTAATCGGTCTCCGTTACAAGTGAACTTCATTTGCTGGGAATACTTTCAGTGCAACTTAAGGTATTTTCCTTCTACTCCATCTGCGTGACCAGAATGAATCTTTCAGCCTGCAGCGATGTTTTGAAACTTCTTGGTACATTAAATATATTTGCTGGACCGGGACGCGAACCTGGAACCTTACCTTGGAGGAGAGATTCTTCAAAGTTTGTTAAACTGGAGAGGTTACAGGCAGAATTTCAGCTGTGAGGGCGGCTCGTTGACTTTACTTTGCTAGTTGTCATAGTAATAGGCAGTTTTCTAGGTTCGAGTCCTTGTCTGCTACGCAGTTTTAATGTAGCTGGACGGTTGAATACAATTTTAATGCTCGTCCGACCGCAATCCGATATAAATTAGGGTGGGGCTATAATTCACTAGCTTGCACGTACTTAGCTTGAAGTGGCATTCAGCATTCCTTTGCCATGACTCATATATTGCGTGCTACTTCCTGTCAGAGTGCATTGTCGCCAGACACCGACTATTTGCTGAACACAAGTAGGAACAGAAATGCAGTAGCTGTGGTTTTATCGACGCTACCTTAAAGGACACCTGGTGATAATGTCTTCCCGTCTTGGCCCCTGGCTTGGTTAACATGTACTAACATTTTATGTACTAAATCACCCACACAGGAGCAACAAATTGTACAGGACAGACTGTATGGTAACAAATGAAAGTTGATTTAAACATTGTTTTTAGCATTTTCTTCTTTTTTTATTCTGTGTCGAATACCTTATCCTGGATGGAGAGTCATCTGCAGACGCGGAACTAATATCTGGTGGGTGCCAGGGGAGTGTAATTGGACCGTTCCTGTTCATGTCATACCTTATGACCGTAACTGCATCATTAAGTGAAGTACACTGGTCAGTATAGATAAACTATTTTGCGTGCATGTGTCAAAAATTCAACACCTGACCTGCTCCCCAGTGGAAAAGAAGCATTAACGGCTTGCACCTGCCACATATACTTGGAGGCACTAACCCACCTAAAACATACGAATTAAAATAGGTATAATTATTAGTGTCAGATTACCTAGATGCTGATGTATTATTTTTCAGTACACCATCCTCAGTTACCAATAAAAATATCAGCACTTATACACGTTACGCCCTGAATATTCCGGATGTAAAGACTGGTAATCTGCTCATGATACAGAGATATGCAAACTACATCTTCATTACATCTACGTACATACTCCGCAGGTCCTGTTTCACTCGCAAATAGAGCGAGGGATAAACGACTGTCCATGCGCTTCCGTGCGAGCCCTAATTTCTCTCATCTTCGTGATCCTTGAGCGAAATGTACGTTAACGGAGTAGTATGGTTCTGCAATCGTCCTCAAAAGCCGGTTCTCTAAATTTCCACAAAACTGCGTCACAAGAAGAGCATCGCCTTCCCTCCAGGGATTCCCATTTGCGTTCACGAGGCATCTCTGTAATACCTGCATGTTGATCGAGCCCACCGGTAACAAATCTAGCTGCACGCTTGTGAATTGCTTCCACGTCTTCTTTTAATCCGACCTGATGCGGATCCCAAACACTGCAGCAGTACTCAAGAATGGGTCGCAGTACACTGTTTCCTTTATGGATGAGCTACACTTTTACAAAACTCTCCCAACAAAACGAAGCCGAGCATTCGTCTTCCCTACTACCAGCCTGACGAGCTCATCCATTTCATATCGCTTTCCAACGTTTACGCCAAGGTATTTAGTCAATGTGACTGTATCACGTAGCACACTGCTAATGCTGTATTGGAACGTTACAGGATTATTTTTCCTACTCGTCCATATAAACTTACATGACACCAACAACAAATTCTCCTCCTGCAGTCTCTCGAAGGTGACACCTTCCCGTACACCTCAGCGTCATCACCAAACAGCAGTAAATTGCTGCTCGCCCTACCCCTCAGACTAGCTATGCTCTTCTCGAAACGTAAAAGCGTTTTATTCTTGACAATCTTAATAATTTGTCACATATATAGCCAATCATACCATACAAATACATGAGCGTAACAATGCATATTTCTGGAGGTAATGGCATCAGATGGCTACCGACAAAGATCACGCAACCCTCGTAAAACATGGGCTGCTTGTTTGTGGATGTGGAGTTAGCACTATATAGCGTCCCAGCCTCAGAATCGGCTTCAGAGCAGGTGAATTTGGTGACCGAGGCGTCGACGTGAGCTCACTATCAGGCTCCACACATCGCTGTAGCATTATTGTAGTCTTGTAAAATGGATTGTTAACCTACTGGAAAATGCCATCGCCATCGAGGGGGACATGAAGGATGAAAGGGCAGCTGAACCCGGTAAAGTTCACGTATTCAACAGCTGTCGTGGCGTCTTCGAATGCTAGTATCGGTCCCGCGGAAGCACAGGTGAATATCCCCCATAGTACACTACTGGCCATTAAAATTGCTACACCAAGAAGAAATGCAGGTGATGAACGGGTATTCATTGGACAAATATATTGTACTAGAACTGACATGTCATTACATTTTCACGCAATTTGGGTGCATAGATCCTGAGAAATCAGTACCCAGAACAACCACCTCTGGCCGTAATAACGGCCTTGATACGCCTGGGCATTGATTCAACCAGAGCTGGGATGGTGTGTATGGGTACAGCTGCCCATACAGCTTCAACACGATACCACAGTTTATCAAGAGTAGTGACTGGCGTATTGTGACGAGCTAGTTGCTCGGCCACCATTGACCAGACGTTTTCAGTTGGTGCGAGATTTGGAGAATGTGCTGGCCAGGGCAGCAGTCGAACATTTTCTGTATCCAGAAAGGCCCGTACAGGACCTGCAACCTGTGGTCGTGCATTACCCTGCTGAAATGTAGGGTTTCGCAGGGCTCGAATGAAGGGTAGAGCCACGGGTCGTAACACATCTGAAATGTATCGTCTACTGTTCAAAGTGCCGTCAATGCGAACAAGATGTGACCGAGACGTGTAACCAATGGCACCCCATACCATCACGCCGGTGATTCGCCAGTATGGCGATGACGAAGACACGCTTCCAATGTGCGTTCACCGCGATGTCGCCAAACACGGATGCGACCATGATGATGCTGTAAACAGAACCTGGATTCATCCGAAAAAAATGACGTTTTGCCATTAGTGCACCCAGGTTCGTCATTGAGTACACCATCGCAGGCGCTCCTGTCTGTGATGCAGCGTCAAGGGTAACCGCAGCCATGGTCTCTGTAGTGTTGGCAGAAGAGCCAACACTGTGTTCCTAGAGGAGGCCGAAGTGCACGCGTTTAATTACACGCTGACTGGCGTGAGGTCTGGAACAGTTAAGGGAATTAATAGTAGCAAATAAAGTACGTAGTTGATATAATACTTAACTTTAATCCATAATTGTAGAACATCTCTCGTTACGGTACATGCTTCACAATATTAATTATCAAATGCTATGGCGCCTTGCTAGGTCGTAGCAAATGACGTAGCTGAAGGCTATGCTAACTATCGTCTCGGCAAATGAGAGCGTATATGTCAGTGAACCTTTCCTAGCAAAGTCGGCTGTACAACTGGGGCGAGTGCTAGTAAGTCTCTCTAGACCTGCCGTGTGGTGGCGCTCGGTCTGCAATCACTGACAGTGGCGACACGCGGGTCCGGCCGATTTAAAGGCTACCACCTAGCAAGTGTGGTGTCTGGCGGTGACACCACAGTCTCCGAGCTGATAGTCCGTGCTGCTGCAAACGTCGTCCAACTGTTCGTGCAGATGGTTGTTGTCTTGCAAACGTCCCCATTTGTTGACTCAGGGATCGAGACGTGGCTGCACGATCCGTTACAGCCATGCGGATAAGATGCCTGTCACCTTGAGTGCTAGTGATACGAGGCTGTTGGGATCCAGCACGGCGTTCCGTATTACCCTCCTGAGCCCACCGATTCAATATTCTGCTAACAGTCATTGGATCTCGACCAACGCGAGCAGCAATGTCGCGACACGATCAACCGCAATCGCGATAGGCTACAATCCTGCCTTTATTAAAGTCGGAAACGTGATGGTACGCATTTCTCCTCCTTACACGAGGCATCACAACAACGTTTCACCAGGCAACGCCGGTCAAGTGCTGTTTGTGTATGAGAAATCGGTTGGAAACTTTCCTCATGTCAGCACGTTGTAGGTGTCGCCATCGGTGCCAACCTTGTGTGAATGCTCTGAAAAGCTAGTCATTTGTATATCACAGCATCTTCTTCCTGTCGGTTAAATTTCGCGTCTGTAGCACGTCATCTTCGTGGTGTAGCAATTTTAATGGCCAGTAGTGTATATTACTGCCCCCAACGGCCTTAGTTCTTTGCACTGTACATGCTTTTAGCAACAGTTCGCCTGGGTGACGGGTTACCTCGACACGAACATCGACCTTGTGTAAAAAGAATTTTTATTCATCCTACCAGGTGACATGTTTGCATTTGTCCACGTTCCAGTCTCGATGATCCTGTGCCCACTGCAATAGTAATGGACTACGGTGCTGGATCAACATGAGAACACATAGGGATCGTTTGCTGCCGAGCCCCATGTTCAACAGTGTGCACCGAAACACTAGCGCCCGCATCGGTAATGTATTCTCTTGTCAGATCTGCGGGAGATCTACGTCTATCCCCCGACCACCAAATGGAGGCGAATACATCCAATATCTCGTGGTCTACTTGTGGTTTCACTGTCCTGCAACCGTCGGCAGCACGCGAACATCTGACCAGCTGCATTGTTTAGTGACATGCTCAGTCGTAGTTCCCGGCTACAGCAATCTACCCTGTCTCAAAGTCGCTTATATCAGCGTATTTCCGCATTTGCGGCCTGTGTCGACAGTATAATGCTTCTCAAATCGTCTCTACTCCGCTTATATACTTTCTTTACTGTTTCACGCACCCGAAGTGTCAGCAGGCCGCATTTAATCTCGCGGTAGTCATTGATCATTAATATTTCCGCTCATCATTGTATGAAGTAGAGCGACCATGTATCTTCAGTCGTAGGTAAAGCAAATGGCAAGCTTTGATTCATTCGTAGTATACTGGGGACCTGCAGTTTGTATATAAAACACATGTAGGGCCTATACTCGAAAGCTGCTCAGCTGCATAGGATCCATATCAGACCGGTCTAACAGAGTTTTTGGCCGTATTCAAACAAGAGCGGTGACTAGCGAAAGGATGTAACATGAATGTTAAGAAATGTTAAATAATATATAGACGAAGAAATATGCATAGAAAACTTCAAGAATCGTCTTTCAGGGCAGAAACTGAATATTATTTAGTTCCATAAAGTCTGTGGAAATATATTTATGTAAGCAACGCTCCATCCGTGAACGTCACGACAAAGCTCTGATAAAGTGCACCATAATAAGTAAACTCTGCCACGCTCTTCATTGTCATTAGCAGGTTACAGATGCAGATACAGATGTAGAGGAGCGACCTTGCTTTTCACGTCTTCTCTAAATTACTTGAGGTTTTTTTCACGAGATGGTTACGAACAAGTTCTTCAGCCATCCATGTTCAATGGATCCATCATATTCAACGGGTATAAAACCCTAAAAGTGTATAGATCTACATAAAGAAGCTGAATAGGCTTCAGTGAACGTGTCAAATCGAATTGTACCAATTAAATTAGTAGGTTTAATATAAGATACTAGCGCCTAGTACAAGGAATGAAACTTTTCGCGTGTCTGTAATGATATTACTTTTTCTATCGAGTAGGACCTCTGAAAGTGGAAAGAGAGCTGAAGCGTAGATTCAAGAATAAATTTGTAAGAATTACACAGAAAAATAAACTGTCCACGTGTATATCTATTCTCCGCGAACTACCGTAAGTTGTGCTAGGGATGCTACACAGTTTTCACGTCTCATTGTCACCCCTTCCGATTCCACTCACGTATGGTAGGCAGCAAGAAACTCTGTAGAAACAGATTTTTTCTCATTTTAGCGCCGTGCTTATTACGCGAAGTGAGACGTGGAGTAAGCAATACGTTTATGAACCCATTTCGTAACTCTGGTACTCGACATTTCGTAAATGAGATTTCGAATTTTTCAAATTTTAGTGCCGTGCTCGTTATGCGAAGTTATTCATGGATTAAGAAGTATGTTTCCCGGAATTTTAAATGAGATTCTCCACGTTATAAATGTGATTTTGTACGTCTCCTCTTGTAATTTGTTGTGCATTTCAATGACAGTCTCACGCTGAATGGATAACCCAGTGATGAATTGAGCAGCACTACTTTCAAAATTCCCCCTCTCTTCCGTGAGAACAGCTTGGTAAAGGCCCCAGGGTGACGACCGATACTCAAGAACTGATGTAACGAGAGCCATGTAATCGACCCCTTTCTTTCCTGAATTACACGCCCTCTGGATTCTTGCAACAGATCTGTGTCTGACATACGACTGTCCCTGCGGCTAGACTCAGGTGGGTCAAGTGATATCTCTTCATCTATTTAGGAGCGGTACATTGCTAAAGAGTCATATCATACTA